>NC_133374.1:17522653-17841662 GCF_049309525.1 Garra rufa
CAAGACTTCCGCTTTTATAGAGCAAGCGAGGAGCATCGTTTCTGTGGCTTCAATTAACACAATGGGGACAGGGCAGTAATGAGCTCGGGGAGGATTTGACAAAGTAAAGTTGAGGTTCGTGGCTGTCTGCCTGCGAGCGTTAAGGGCATTTTTAGGGGCAGGCTGATTTTTCACTTTCCCAGTCATCGTGGCTTTGTAGCTGACTTACATTCAAGCTGCCAGACATTTGTATTACGCACTCAAGGCTTTAATCTCCTTCTGGGCTTTTTGTAATCGAGCAAATACGAAAAATAATTAGAAAATACATGTGAAAATAAATATCCATACTAAGAATGCTCAGTACCTTTATATAATTGTTGTAGAGTTTATAGGGTGCTTTGTTTGATAGCTTGTTTTAAATTTCTAATTCAGTTTATTGCAGATATATAATGAAAATAAAACCAGCTACAGTAAATATTATCATAATCATAGGGACTGAAATGTTTATTTCTTAAATGTATTATCATTATCACTAATACTAATACTATCATTGTTATCATTATTTTATAAAATTGATAAGATTTTCTTATTTTTATTTTCTAAAATGTATATTTTCTAAATAATAATACAATTATTATTATTATTTCATAAACTGATGGGATTTTCTTAGCAATTTTATAAAATAATAATAATAATAATAAAACATTATCATAACCACAAGGACCAAAATGTTTATTAAAAAAAAAAAAAAAAAAAAAAAAAATATATATATATATATATATATATATATATATATATATATATATATATATAATATTATTATTATTTTAAAAAAATTATAAGAAGGATTTCTTATCAGTTTTATAAAATAATAATGATAAAACTGGTGCTATAAATTATTAAAATTTGCCCAATGGTAATTTTCACTGTACTAGATAAATATAATACACAGAGAAACGTATTGTTTCATATTGAAGGAAACTTTTTTTGCAACATTTTCCCACTTCATGTATTACATATAATTTTCACAAAATCTATTTAATTAGCACCTTAATTAGCTCCTGTTTGTATTTTTGCAGTCAAATAATCTCTAATTAAGTCTACATGTTTATTTTCTGCTTATTTTTGAAAATACAATGCAAATAATAATAATTTAGGCCTAAATATTTTCATAATTATAGGGTTCAAAATGTTTTTTTGTTGTTTATAAGAAATATCTGCTAAAAAAATGTTATCTTGCATTGCTAAAAAATTACCCAATATTGATTTTCTCTGCAGTAAATAAATATTATACATAGATAACAATATTATTTCAGATCTTGCACAGTATCTATTGGATGTGCTTGTTTGTATGTTTATATATATACATATTAGTCAAATAATGAATCTACTTTGAACCTAAATATTAGTTTATCTGCTGTATTGTTTGAAAACTATAAGATAAAATAAAAATAAAACCAGCTAAAGATAAATATGATCATAATTAATGATAATATTTAAATTATTTATACATTTGTGACCCTGGAGTAGCATGAGTATATAGCCAAAAATCGAAAGAGAGTCAAAAATCAGAGAGTCGAAATTACTGATTTTTCTTTTATGCCAAAAATCATTAGGATATTAAGTAAAGATCATGTTCCATGAAGATATTTTGTAAATTTCATACCATAAATATGTAAAAACGTAATGTTTGATTAGTAATATGCGTTGCTAAGAACTTCATTTGGACAACTTTAAAAGAAAATTTTCTCAATATTTAGATTTTTTTGCACCCTCAGATTCCAGATTTGTATATATTTGTATCTTGGTCAAATATTGTCATATTCTAACAATGGCCCTTATGACTGTTTTTGTGGTCCAGGGTCACATTTATGTTTGTTTGTAAAATGTATATATTGGTCATAAACAGCCATATAATAAATCTCTCTTTCAACCTACATGTAAAACTAAATTCTCTGCAGCAAATGTGTACCTTGATGCTAGCTAACCTAACCTATCCCTCACTGGTCTACCTCTCAGCTCAGTATCTTTTTCACCTCAGAGGGTCACTGGGCTATCACTGAAATTGGATCACTTCCCTGTCATGTTGTCGCTCTGTTTGTTGATAGCTCCCTCTTTAATTTCTCCTTTGTCTTTAATCTGCGGTAGCTGGCCTGGGCGCAGTAATCCTCTCAGATAAGTGGCAGACAGATTGTATTTCCAAGAAGCAGCAGCCAAACGCTGAGACCTGTTTATAAGCCCCATGTAAATATGGGCAGGCGGTTAATAGAGAAAGCAGCTGTGCAGTTGTGTCAGCCACCTTAGAGAACTCTCTCTCTATCCTGAGGGAAAAAGAAGTTGTGCAACTTTTTTTCCTCCCAAGGTCAGGATTAAGGCAGGGAAGGTGTCACAGCTCTCATTCCCGGAGCTATGGCTGGACTTAAAGCCTATAAAACCAAAACATGATTGTGAAAAAGGTTATCATGGATCTGTCACACTTAATTGCTTAGTTGCTGCTTAACCTAACATAAATATTGAAATATTTACAATATTTAAAATATATTTTAAAATGTAAGTGTCATTCTAAATCATTCATGTTACTGTTCTAACAGGCTTTGTCCTATAGGATAGATGAATAACTAGAAGACCTTTAGGACAAACAATTATCCACAATTACCTCTTTACCCAGGCCACTTGGTGCTGTCTGTCCGGAAAGCCATAGACATGACATCATTAAAATGATGAGGCAGACCCCATTCCTTTGTTTCTGATTGGCTGAGAGCTGCGCTCTTATTATCGTGATGTCATGGGATCCTGGCTGACCCTCCTCGCATCAGATGTTTATCAGGGTACTTGCGTGCAGAGACGATGGGGTTTAGGCGAAGGATTTGGCCTTGACACCTCGGGCACGTAGCCGTACTACTCCAGGAAAAAAAAACACATTGGGCCCAGCTTTTTGCTGGGAAAGCTCCTAATTCAATTAGGGGAGAATGAGGCCATCGAGAGTGATTTCACATGCTCTGCAAATGCCTTGAGATCTGATACTTAATCTTGGCAGGATCCTCTGCTGTTTTAAGCCAAGACATTAAAACCATTCTGTGTCCAGACAAATGACAGCCATCAGCCGAGTGGGGGAGTTGTGTCCTCCCGGCCTCGTCCTCTCTGCTCGTTCACCGGCTCTGTTCTTCATGTGCCACCCTCGGAGGACAAACCTCAAGTATGTGATAACTTACATCAAAAATATTTCCACAAATGAAGTTGGTTTACTCCTAAAGGGTTAGTTCACCCCAAAATTAAAATTCTGTCATTAATTTCTCACACTGAAGTCATTCCAAACCTGTAAGACCTTTATCTTCGGAACACAAATTAAGATATTTTTGATGAAATCCGAGAGCTTTCTGACCCTGCATAGACAGTAATACAACTACCACATTCAAGGCCTAGAAAGGTAGTAAGGACATCGTTAAAATAGTCCATGTGACATCAGCAGTTCAGCCTTAATTTTATAAAGCTATGAGAATACTTTTTGTGCGCAAATGTAACGGAGGCTAGCAAGTAGGTGCTGTGCAGGTAAACCTCACTCCCTGACCTCAAGAAGACGCACTAGCGACTGATGCTAGAGGTTGCAGCCTTTAGCCTCCTTGTTAGTACGTCCGTCTCCCGTGCCGGAGACCCGGGTTCGAGACCAGCTTGGAGCGGGTGCGGTAGGACCCGGGTGTGAGGGGTTACACAAAGAAAACAAAAATAATTACTTTATTCAACAATTTCTTCTCTTCTGTGTCAGTCTCAGCCACTATTCACAATGTCCTTACTACCTTTATATGGACCTTAAATGTGTCAGTTGCATTGCTGTCTACTGAGGGTCAGAAAGTTTTTCGGATTTCACCAAAAATATTTTCAGAAGTATTCAGAAGATAAACAAAGGTCTTATGGGTTTGAATGACATGAGGGTGAGTAATTAATAACTTAATTTTTTTTTCTGTTTTTTCAAACTTCTTACAAGAACATCTTGCATAGACATTAACCAAATCCTATAGGACAGGACCATGATTGACACTGCTGTGTTGAGACTCTCAGAAGAGAAATGTGTGAGATATGGATTAACCTTGTTTTTTTAAGGGCAAAGGGCAGGATTGCTCCCATAGTTGTCCACTGCATGGATTCGGATATCAGATTCAGTTTTTTTTTTCAGTATTCAGACATAGAACAGGTTCTCTTACGAGAGGTCTCTCGTACTGCGTAAGTATCTTACGCTAGGGGAAAATCATTTTCTGCGAGATATTGAAGCCAAAAATTATCCTTAATTTTGTAATAATGTAAAACGCGTTGCAGCAGCACAGACATAGGCGAAACAGCTTGCGCGCCTATTGGCTGCTCTGCGGCAACTGCAGCAGCCTATAGAGCGAGGCCTGGCGCCAGATCCAATGGGGGCATTTCGCGCCCACTGCGTCGCGTCCCGCCAAAAGGGGCGTGGTCTAGGCCTATAAATCTAGCGTAGTAAATAGTTCATTATTTTGCCAAAATAAGAGGGTTATTTTTTTATTTAGTACTGACCTGAATAGAATATATCACATTAGAGATGTTCACATATGTGACCCTGGACCACAAAACTAGTCATAAGGTTAAATTTTACAAAAATGAGATGTATACATCATATGAAAGCTCAATAAATAAGCTTTTTATTGATGTATGGTTTGTTGGGATAGGAAAATATTTGGCCGAGATACATCTATTTGAAAATCTGGAATCCGAGGGTGCAAAAAAATCTAAATACTGAGAAAATCACCTTTAAAGTTCTCCAAATTAAGTTCTTAACAATGCATATTACTAATCAAAAATGACATTTTGATATATTTATAGTAGGAATTTTACAAAACATATTCATGGAACATGATGTTTACTTAATTTCCTAATGATTTTTGGCATAAAAGAAAAATCAATAATTTTGACCCATACAATGTATTTTTGGCTATTGCTACAAATATACCCCAGCGACTTAAGACTGGTTTTGTGGTCCAGGGTCACATATAGTCCACAAAAGAAAATAATCTTTATTTTTCAGTTACAGCTGTGTTTTTTTGGTTTAGTTATAGTTGTTCATGAGTCCCTTGTTTGTCCTGAACAGTTAAACTGCCCGCTGTTCTTCAGAAAAATCCTTCAGGTCCCACAAATTTTTAGTTTTTCAGCATTTTTGTTTATTTGAACTAGGGATGCACCAAATGAAAATTCTTGGCCGAAACCGAAAACCGAAAAAGAGGAAACCAAGGCCAAAAACCGAAACACCGAAAGAATTATGCCAATTATTAGTACCATTGCATTTATGGCTATGACTGTGTACTAATCTTACTAAAATCAAGGCATTGCAGTTGCATAAATTAATATTAAAGTTTCAAAGAATAAATCAGTTATATCAATTTAAACAATTATTATCAATCAAGTATTATATTACTTAAATAACATATACATATATTTTACTACCTTTGTATAAATTTTTATAACACATTATCTTGTGGATCCATCAGTTCACATTTACAACTCTATGTGTTTCTCTTCCAGCAGGAGGCGCTGTCAGAATGGTACACAAAACAGTGCAGCAAATGACTTTGAAAAGTGCAGCGCTCATATTTATTCAATGGATAGCCTTTTGAAGTTTCATCGCAATTCTTGTCTTTCAGTCCCCACATTTAAGACCACCTGAAATCATAATTAAGTCTTTCTTAACCCCTAATAACTGCAGTCATCAATGAAAATTAAGAGCTTTTTTTAAGTCTTTCAAAAAACAACCCTTACACAAAATACATTTTTATTTTATTTTTTTTCCACCATGTTCAGGGCACAAGAAAAATATTAAGGGACTAAATTAATATCAGCATATGAAGTATAATCGTCTCTCATTGTCTGTGAAAGAATGCACATCAGATGCTGAAAGTCAGTTTTTACTTTCACTTTAACATATTGCGCAGTTTTCACGTTGCTTGTGTGATATCCATTGGCTCGCCTCCATGGTTTAAAACATAAATATGTATAAAAATACAGTATATAGAAAAGACATATCTTTAAAATATTGCGACGTAACACCAACGTAAAGCCATTGTTTTTCACTCACTGAAAGATACATCTGTCTCGTTCTCTGCTCTCATCACTGGCTGCACGCACCACTGCAGACACACCCCTCTGGAAATTTCGGCTTTACAAGTTTTGCAAATCGCTATCCGTGGGTCTTTCCCAGATATACTGAAATACGTCCGCATCGCAGACGTGTTGCTTCAGACATACACGTGAAGACTGCGGTTTCTGTTTGTGTAAACATACTGTTTCGGCCGTGTTGTTTCGGTGATAAAAGTCTTTAAAAAAAAAAAAAAGTCCGAAAATTTTCGGCCGAAAATGGCCCAAAAGTGCATTTTCGGTTTTCGGTGGCCGAATATTCGGTGCATCCCTAATTTGAACCCTTTTCAACAATGACTGTATGATTCTGAGATCCATCCAACTGAAGGACTCATATGCAACTATTACAGAAGGTTCAAACGCTCACTGATGCTTCAAAAGAAAACATGATGCATTAAGTGGGAGGTGAAAACTGTGAATTTGAAGATCAGGGTAAATTTAACTTATTTTGTCTTCTGGGAAACATGTAAGTATCTTCTGTAGCTTCTGAAGGGCAGTACTAAATGAAAAAATATATTTAGGCAAAAAAAAAAAAAGATATTTAGGCAAAAAAAAAAAAAAATTACACATCTTCATTCTGTTCAAAAGTTTACATGCCTGGTTCTCCTGACTCATGATTCTCACTGTGGATCATTCAGGTAACAACACAGTATTAATAATCAAGTGTATGTAAACTTTTGAGTGGGTTCATTTTTATAAATTCAACTATTATTTTCTCTTGTGGACTCTATGTGAACGTCTTTTATGTGAAATCTCTTAGGTCCGTAATAAGTAAAAAAACAAACAAAAAAACCCCAAAAAATCCCTCTTTTTTTTTGGTAAAATAATTAACATTTTGCAAATTCTGCAAGGTGCATGTAAACTTTTGATTGATTAAATTTAAAACACAATACAATATAATGTATTTTGTATTGTAAATTTTATTCTCATTTGCTCTGTTTGATGAAAATGGCATTAACCATATTGAATTAATGTTATTTTCCTGTTTGTTGTAGCCCTGCATACTTGAAGTAAGTTTTTACTAAAAGGTCATGTTTTGCTGTTGAGCATAAGTGACATAATTGCTTTATGAAGTTGTTGATTTTTGGCATTCTTGTTTTGATATTGAGAGGTTGCGGCGTTGTTTCGGTCTCTGACTCAGCAGACTCGGTCTCAGTGTGTGAGTCAGATAATGGTGAGAGGAGCTGCTGTCTGTGTACTTCCTGCAGGGACGGCCTGTTTGCCCTTTCCTTTTCTGCCGCAGGCAGCTCTCCGCTGTTCGTTTTAATCAGCACTATGTTTGCCAAAGAGCTTCTTCTTTTTTCTCTCCTGGAGGTGGCAGTTCTTGTGTTTTCCTCTGTGTTGCAGTTGGGACACGACAGGGATGAACACCAGCTCTTTTATGCAGTTTTTTTTTTTAAATTGCCGATTATCTATCAATGCACTGAAAATAAATGTCAATCAATATTGTATATAATGACGTAAACAGTGAAACTATTACAGTCATTATAATTGCAGTTAAATTAGCAGTGTTCCTATTTATAGTTAAGTTTTAGTTCTCCATCAGTTTTTGTATTTCTGTTTTTTCCTCCATTTGCTTATTCTCTATTTTGTGGTGACTTGAGATTACTGGCTGTCGTGTTTTCCTGCATTACCTCATTGCTTGGCAGTAAGGAAGCAAATGTGTGCCATTGTACCAAAAATCAAGATGATTCTCACTGGAGAGCTTTGATCTCATCAAGCATCTTTTTGGTTAACATCACAAAGTTTGCTTCTATCTATCAGCTGTTCCCATAATCTTTTCCACAAACAACTGGGCCAGACCTGAAGTGTGCCAACCCAGCATTCTCTACCTTGCATCCATCTGGTTGTTACACAGATTGATGTTATATGTGGGCCTATATAATCCTTATCTTCCTTTTTTTAAGAAAGCTTTTAGCCACATTTTAGCACACAAAGCCCGTGCTTCTGCTTTTGTAGGCTGAGCCTCTATTTAGAAGAAGGTATGGGGAAAAAAAATCAATAATGTGTTTGGGCTCTCAATCTTCCTGGCCAGAAGTGAAGGTGTTTTTTTTTGTGGAGGGGGGTGGGGGATGTTTTTGTCATTCATAAGCTTCACTGACAAATCCCTGACATCATTTGTGGATTGTATCGATAACTTCTTCCTTTGCTGCAGAGGACAAATAGAAATCATTTATCTGCCTTTGCAAGAGGTGAGGGCCGTGGAAACAAAGGCCCCTCTGCCAGGCAGCCATGACATTGGCAGCTGAGGGTATTAGCACAGTGTTCAAGGTCAAAGATCACCAGAGGACAAGCAGGTTGTCCTTGGATTGTCCCAGTGTTTGTAGAGAAGACAGCTGCAAATTCCCATGAGACTGAAGAGGATACAGGTGTTGTTTGATATGCTATTGGTACCGCATAAAATAATTAACTCTGAAATGCATCTTCTCATGCATTTTCACTGTGACCATGAGAGACTACAAGAATATAACTAAAATTGTAGGAAATATCTAAATCAATTATTTCTGTTCACACATTGCTAGACTTTCCCCCCAAAATCATTTATGCAGTATGGAATAATAAGTAAAAATTAAGAAACAAAATTAGTAATTCAAAAGTAGTACAGAATGTTGCAAGTCTGTCTATCTATCAGAGGTTTTTCCGTCGAGGAGGTAAGAGAGCCAGTGCCTCCTCAAAAAACTGGATGAGAAAAAAATGTGTAGTACAAAAATAAAACTGTGCAAATATTACAAAATATATAATTAATTCTCATTTTTCTAAACAAACATTGTCCGACAGTGACACCAGCAGGTAAAGTTACCTCAATGGCCTCCCCCGAGCCCGTTGAGTTTTAACACACTCCCCAAAGCATGCAGTGAGTTTGGTGGGGGGCAATTGAGAATGAATGGGAGAAATCAAAGGAGGCAATGCCTCCATCGTGATTTGATTGGATGTGACCGGTTATGATCGGCTGTGATTGGTTCATTCGATAAATTCTGCCTTTTGTGTTCATTGGTGTTCTACGTTTGCGAATCAGTCTGAATGAACAATATAATGGCGTTAATGGGAAGACTAATTAAAAAAGTAAACAGATCAAACACTTAGATATAACCACTTTGTTACATAATCTGTGGGAGTTTTTTAGTGAGTAATCAGCTTGGTGAAATTTAAGGTAAATCTCTGTGCCTGTGATCAATATTAACTGAGCTTCGATGACTGATGATCTGAAAAAAAGAGTTCAAAGTGAACTACTAAAAAAGAAATGCTGTACATAACAACTCGATGAGATTCATATATGGCTTTAATAAATAGAATATTAATTACAATGTAAATGTAAAAATATTTTTAGTGCTTTTTATGATAGTGTAAGTCTGTCTGTTATAAGAAAAAAGTAGTAATTGTTAGATATGAAGTCTCAGTGATGAAATAAAAGATTATAATTATAAGAAATAAAATTCAGTTACCTTTACATTTTTTACTCTGCTGTGGAAACAGCCTCCATAATGTTGTTCTGTTTGATTACTGGCATTATCATGCCACATTGGCATGGATATGCAAAAATATTTAAATGTTATATCGAAGAATCAGTGCTTTTTGTAAAATACAAACATTACCGAGACATTTTGCAGACACCCAATGTAAAATGTATTTGAAGGTTCAACAATACCCCGATACTCATCTCCCTAATGTATTCTGGTCTTGTTTGGTCTCTTGACACTAAAAGCACCATGGAGGTCTAAAATATGCCTTGCCACAACTCCTTATTCATGATTCGAGGGGGCTGGGTCTCCCTCTACAGCTCAGAAAGTGTGGGTTAGGGGGAGGATAGGGGAACATGCGATTCCCCAGGCCTGTTTTTACAGTTGTGGGAGTCAGGGGGAAAGTTAAGTCTCTTAATCCATCATTATTAATAGAAAAACAAGTGTGCATGAAAATTTCACACACTTACATGTCCACTTCTGCTCTGCATCACCTGTAAATTAATCATAGACTGTATTCAAGGTGACTCTGAGTAATTATATAAGGGTGATTAAACATAAATGTGAATCCTGCGTCTATATGCAAGTAGTTTTTATTATTGTATAGTATTGTATGTATTATTTGAAATTTTATATATATATACAGTTGTATGTGATACTCGGGTAAGCAGGTTAATCAGAAGATCAAACAGTAACAATTAGAGTAGATAGACAGATGGGTGCTAATTACTTCAATCCCAATGACCAGCAGCCAACACCATTTTAAGGGCAAAGAGACAGGCGTGTTGCTGTATTTAGAGGGGAACCCAGACAGCGTTAATTGTGACCAGTGTCTGGGGCAAAGGTTTATTTTAAAAAGTCTATTTGAGGATCCAAATTGACAGATTAATTGGCGTTATCCATAGTGGACCAAACAAAGGTCATGGCTGGCCCGTCCTTGATCAATCGTCAGCCTGTTCACTTGCCCTCTTGCATCTCTTGTGTGCTCTTTTTTTTTTGTTGTTGTTATGTACAGACATCAGGCATCTTGACGGCTCCTCTGTTGTTCTCTTGAAAAATGTCATTAACACAGAGGAAAGCGGCGTCTCGCTGAAAAGCCCCTGGAATATTCTTCAAAACACCTACTCCCTCCCCGCTCGAAGGTCTTTGTGTTGGCCGCATGGCGGAATCCGAATTCAAGTGTTTAATTTTCTGCCGTTCCCTCTACGATTTGGTGGTAGCATTCCATGTTAATGCCGCTCAGGATAGAGAGAGAGATATTAAGCTTCCTGCAAGCAGCCGTTGAACCGCCACCTGCCCGTTTTGTGTAAAGCCCGAAAACGTACCTGTTGGCAGCTGCTGGTGCCTTCGTGATAACACATACACTAGCATCTCATTAACTCTGAGCACATGCAGGAAAAGGCAGAGGAGGAGCTCAGGAAATATCTGCTGCTGCTTTGCAGTTCACAAAGAATGCCACAAAAGAAGGGATGGAAACAAAACAGAGGAGTGCCAACCTCAAAATAAGGACAAATCTGTTGCTTAATTGATGTCATTAGCAGCGAGAGGCAGGTCTAATTCCTCTCGTGTTGTGGATTTGCTGCTAAGTCATTTAATTTACTCATCAGTCAAACAAACTCATGCACCTGCCCTCCCTGACTCCTTTTCTTTATCCACTTAGGAGTATGTAAGCTGTAGGTTGTAAATGTATGTCGTCTTTTATAATATAATTCTTCAAACTGCAATTAAATTAATGTACATTTGTTTTCATGTACTTTCAGTGCCCATTAAACATCAAAGGGGATTGATTTGCATGCACGCTGCATTTTTATGCACAATCTGACTTGTATTTTACAAAAAACTCCTCAAACTTTTGTGCTCAGTGCAATTTGAATGGTACAATTTTCCAGTTTGCAGGTCAGCTGTAAGGGTATAGCAAAACAATATTATAATCTAGCATGCTGTACGGCATCACTCTGTTCAAAGAAAATTTCTTTGTGATGTTATTTGCGGCATAATCTTGATTACCACAAAAAACAAACAAAAAAACAAAAGAAAGTTTTAAGGCTATTTACTTTGGAAGTAAAATAGTCTAAAATAATATATTTTATTCTAAAATATAAAATAATGATTTATAAATTTCAAATGCACATTAAACCTGGAGTATTGTGTTATAAAGCTGTTATTTTATTTTATTTTATTTTATTTTATTTTATTTTATTTTATTTTATTTTATTTTATTTTATTTTATTTTATTTTATTTTATTTTATTTTATTTTATTTTAGTTTAGTTTTTTGCAATTAACTGAAATTTCCTACCAGACAAATAATGCTTTTTTAAGTTTGATTCTAATTTGATCATACATTTTTTTTATTTAATTTACTTTAATTTAATTTATTTATTTTTAATTGTATTTTATTTTAGTTTATTATTTTAAAGCAGGAACATAAAAAAAAATTATGCCACAAGTGCTGTTGATTGAAATTAACTGGAATTTCCTACCAGACAAATAATGCTGTAAATAATGCTTTTGTAAGTTTGATTTTTATTTATTTATTTATTTATTTTTTTAAAGAGGAAACATGAAAAACATTATGCCATAAGTGCTGGTGTTTGAAATTAATGCATTGGTTCTACCAATGCTTTTATAAGTTTAATTCTAATTTGATCATAATTTGCATAGAAATTAATGACACAACGCAGTGCCTTTAGTTCCTTGTTAAACTCGATTGCTGGTGGTTAGTAAGTAAAACACAGGCTTTAAGTTGAAATACTGCATGCAAAAGTGCTGCAAATGTTTAGTGAATTTACCCAGGTCTTTTCAAAGTACTCAAAGTAAGAGTGAAAAAGTAAAAACCCGAAAGACTGAAGTGAAGCTTGCTGAGTAGAAGAGGTCAGAGCCGAAAGGCCGCCTGGATCTGGTGTGACAGGCAGGCACATAAGGCAAAGTTGTGAGCGGCAAGGACAGATACAAGGTCAGGGGTGTCCTCTCAACGAGGGAAAGTGCATCAGGAATACAAGCCTATTTCTCCACACTATTGTTGTGCCTATCCTCTTGTGCATCCAACTTCATTTCCACTTCAATTTTTAGCAACCTTCTGCTCGTCTCTCAAGGAGATACGATACAAGCTCTGACACGAATTAGCCCTCAGATTGACTGATACTGCAACGCCCAGGGGACGCTGGGTAAAAAAGCTCGCCTCTACCCTCCCCCCTTCACGTCCCACTCTTTTCTCTCTAACCCTTCTCTTTCCGCGCTTCCTCTTCGTCTTGTTTTTCCCTGGTGCCTGCTTGTCAGTCACCTGTCTTGGCGACATCACCCTCGCCTTCTGAGTTGACAGACAGGCGCCGCCGGGTTCTGACGGAGTAATTTGCTCCGAATTTACAAAACGCCTGGCATCAAAGATGGCAGCGGGGTCGTGGGGAAGTGATTGCATTAAGAGCCGAGTTGAGTGGTCTATTTCCACTCATCAACGCCACTGACAGTCAGGGCCGAATGACATTCGGTATTTTGCTACAAGTTTTTAGCCGGCGGCAAGGGCGGAGACACGGATACACCTCTGCTGTTGAACCTCAACAAAATGAGCAATTCGTACACATCATTTTAGCTCCAAACTCCAAATATCCCACCTTATATATCATCAGACTCTCATAACTGTTCAAAAAGCAACTGATGATTATTGTTGGAGGTCCAGCTGAATGCTGATCTAGGCCCAGATTCTGAAAGGAACCGAGGGATTTGCAATCAGGTATTGATGGACTAGAGCAGCCTCATCTTTCGCTGTCCCGTGACAGGGCGATTCCTCACCGATATTATTGATTCTTGGCAGGGAGCTCATCTATTACAGGCTGACTATGGTCAGATCAACTGGGCTTTATTGCTGAGCAGAGGCATTCTTTACTTGTAGTGCCACTCCAGGTCAATTTCAGACCCTTTGCATCTTTAAAAGGCCCTCTATGTCTGCCTCATCACCATTATGTAATACAGATTTCTTGTGTGGCTTTAAATGAACGTTTGGCAGCTTTCGAAAGACCTGATTGAGTCTGTATTGATGAGTTTGGTCAGAGGAGGAGTGTGATGTTTTTGCAAAGAATTAACAGCATTGCAGTCATTTTTATATTTAAATATGATTTCCTCACATTTTTATTTTTTATTATTTTTTTAATCAAATGTGAATTCATGTCCTAGTCAAATTTTCTTGGTTAAACTATTCAGTTTATTAAAGCCAAGTATGAATCTCGTCAAGTTAGTGTTTTAAGCATTTTGCATTTATTCCAAAGTAACAACTCAAGGCAGTAACAATTTAAACACTATATTTTATATGTGAACTTATGTTCAGCTATACTTTTTAATAGTTAAACATTTTTTTTTATCAGTCATCAAAGCCAGTCATAAAATGTTTTCATGCCATTTTAAAGGGGTCATTGGATGCCCATTTTCCACAAGTTGATATGATTCTTTAGGGTCTTAAAGAGCAGTCTATAACTTACTTTGGTTAAAATTTCTCAATGGTAGTGTAAAAACACTCTTTTTACCTTGTCAAAATCAGCCCTTTTTAGAGCGAGCTATTCTGTTGCATGTTCCTTTAAATGCTAATGTGCACTGCTTGCCCCGCCCCTCTCTGCCATGGGATGACGAGCCATAATGTTTACTTTAGCATGCATTTAGCCGCGTTTAGCCACGTTTAGCTGCGAAACTTGCTAACCAACACATTACTGAGAAAGGCCATTTGCAAAGATGTATAAAAACCCCTTATACTCACTTCTGCTGTGGGTGAAGCTGCATCACGAATGATTCGCACAAATTTAGATGCATATGTAGATCGGGATCGGCGCTTTCCTTTCAAAAACGCAAGTAACGTTAATCCTCTGCGTCTTCAGCGACTGCGATGTCAGGAGTAAATGACGACTGCTATGTTCATTATTACATCCAACAACAGAACACCTCAAACCGTGAATCGGACACATTATTGTCTTCCCCTCCACCTGAGTCACACAATGGCGATCGGAGTCAGACTGTTTCAGCTCGGTGAGGGCGGGTCTAAGGTAAGGCGCTCATGTCAATCAACTATTGTGGGAGCAGCTTTTGTCAGTGTGTCGTCACACAGATAAAAAGTGTCACTGTTGGACATTGTTTCTTTAGAAATACTAGTGATTTAAACATGTTTTGTTATATTTTCTGTGTTATATTTTGTAATATTTTAATTGTTTTTTTATACTATTTTTTGCTCATCCAATATTTTGAGGAGATACTGCCTCTATATATGTACTAATAGTTTAGATACATTGTTAATACTATACTGTTTCCTGAGACTGACTGAAATAAATTCATGTCTCAGGCCATTTATGTTTGTTTTGACTGGTTTTGAGTCGGGTCATCATCACCCTGTCATGCATTTCTCATGGTGCAAGCGTAGCAAAATCGTCTCCTTGACCCCAGACCTCACTGACCCTTACTTCTGATGGACACAGGTGTATTTCCCCTGGGATGATATGAAAAACCATAGCATGTGTAACCATTTTCTGCATCGCATCACACAAGTCAACCCTAAACATAAACACACAAGCATCCATGCAGCACATTTTAGAACTTAATCTATCTTTCTATCATGGGCGTTTCCCCCAAGGAGGTAAGGGGGTCAGTGCCTCCTCAAAAAATTTGATGAAAAAAAAAATTTGTGGTACAAAACTAAAACAACAAAATCAAAAAATATCAGTCATTTTTCTAAAGAAACACTGTCCAACAGCGACATCATAAGGTAAAGTTACAGCTGGATTCTGCATCTCTCTTGCCTCTCCTGAGCCCATTGAATTTTAACGGACCCCCTAAAGCATGTGGTGAATTTGGTGGGGGTAATTGAGAAAGAATGGGTGAAAATCACGTGAGAGGAGGCAATGCCTCACTGGTTATGACTGGTTATGATCGACTGTAATTGGTTCATGCGATAAATCCCGCCTCTTGTGCCTCTCTGAATTAACAATAATGGCATTAATAGGAAGACGAATTAAAAAATGTAAGTAAACAACTCACACACTTAGATACAACCACTTTGTTCTCACTTCTTGAAAAAAGACTTTTATATTAATTCTGTCTGTCAGGACCATTCTTGTCAAAGATGATTGACAATTAGCATACAGTTTGGTTTGGCGGTATGGTTCTGTTCTGGGCAAGCCTAGCATAGATAAGAGCAGGGAGAGCAGCGATAACCCCCTAGGGATCTCTGTATTGCAGAGATCGTAAATGTTCAATAATTTAATGTACACATTTTAGAAATAAGCCTGATTCAAAATTAAATCAGAAGACCTGGATGAGAGGAGGAGCTGTGGATGGAGAAGGGTAATTGAGCAACGTGAATACTGAAGGACAGTATACACTGCTGCTCAAAAGTTTGGGATCAGTAAGACTTGTAATGTTTTTTAAGAAGTCTCTTATGCTCATCAAGGCTGCATTTATTTGGTTAAAAATACAGAAAAACACAGTAATATTGCAAATGATTATTACAAATGTATATTACAATATAAAATAATGGTTTTCATTTTAATATACTTTAAAATATAATTTATCCCTGTGATGCAAAGCTGAATCTGCTGTTACTCCAGTCTTAAGTGTCACATGATCCTTCAGAAATCATTCTCATATGCTGATTTATTATTAGAATGATCAATGTTGGAAACAGTTGTGCTGACAAATGTTTTTGCAACTTGTGATTCTTTTTTTCAGGATTCTTTGATGAATTGCAAGTTAAAAAGAACAGCATTTATTCGAAATAGAAATGTAACAATGTAAATCTGCACTCCCAAAAATACAGGCACTTTAAAAGGTTCTTTACAGTGATGCCAGAAGAACTATTTTTGGTTCCTCAAAGAGCCAATCAGTCAAAGGTTCTTTAAATAATCATCTCTTTCTTACCCTTTTATAATCTGAAGAACCTTCTTTCACCACAACAAACCTTTTAAACAGAAAGGTTCTTCAGATGTTAAAGGTTCTTTATGGAACCATTTAAACAAAAAAGGTTCTTCTATGGCATCGTGAAGCACCTTTATTTTTAAGAGTGTATGCTATCACTTTTTATTAAAATAACACATCTTTGGTGAATAAAAGTATTAATTTCTTTCAAAAAAAGAAAGAATAAAAATTGACTGACCACAAACTGTTGAACAGTAGTGTATATTGTTAGAAAACTTTTCTATTTTCAATAAATGCTGTTCTTTTTAACCTTATATTGATCAAAGAATCCTGAAAAAAGTATCATATATTCCAATAAAATACAGTTTCCAGCACTGATAATAAATCAACATATTAGAATGATTTTTGAAGGATCATGTGACACTGTAGACTGGAGTAATTCTTTTGAAAATTTAGCTTTGTATCACAGGAATAAATTACATTTTAAAATATGTTCACATAGAAAATAGTTTAATATTTAAATAATATTTCACAGTTTATGTATTTTTGATCAAATAAATGCAGCCTTGATGAGCATAAGAAACACCTTTAAAAAGCATTAAAAATCGTACTGATCCCAAACTTTTGAGCGGCAGTGTATAAATGAATTCACTTTGCAAATCAGCATCCTGTTTGCTGTCATTTTCCCAGGACAAGATACTAATATTTAATCAATAAATTAGCATTTCATTGTTGTACAACTGCAGATTTGGCCTTCATTCGGTCAATTTCCTCCTCCTTTTTCCCCCTTCTCTCCTTGCAAGGCACAGAAAGAATGACTCCTGCTTAACGATAAAATAATGAATGTCATTTTAAGGCAGGAGTGGGGTGGGGTGGGGTGTGGGGGTCTGGTTTTTAGTGCATTACTTGTGCCGCTGAATTTGCCCCGTGCCAAGGAGTAAATCTGAGTGAAGCCGTGCGATGTGACATCATTTACTCAGAAATCCCTAATTTGTCAGCATTAATATTTCAACCCTACCATTGCCTGTCAGTGAATGCCAGAGATGACTGATCAATCTATAAAACGGCTGCGGCTAATTTATTGAATATTTATGTGCAATGTCATGTGTGGGGTGCGAGCCAAATTTATTTCGCTCGCTTGCCTCTCTGCTTGAGAACTTTTCTAACTAATCGCACTTTTTTTTTTTTTAAGAAGGGGAAAGATGCATAATGATAATGGGATACAGGGACGTGCATTGGCTTTCCTCTCAGCATAGAAAGCTGCTCTCAAACATATTCACGTGTCTCTCGCTGTGTCACCATTGCAGTCAATGAATTACAGTGCGGTGCCAGCGTATGATTGGGTCGAGATGATTCACAGTCCTGCACGGGGTGTTCCAAACGGTTGCAGTCCATTATAGTCGTCGCCTTCTCCATAATTCCATTTTCATTGTCTGCTTTCTGCGGCGCTCCTGACTGACGCCGTCCTAGAGGATAATACGTCTGTGTTGGTACATCGTATGTTGTTATTTACCGCTGTGTTTTGAGAAATGTGTTTGTTTGGTAGTTTAGAACGCTGCGCTGTGAAGTACAGAAGGAGGGTCGGGCTCCAGTCACGGTTTTGCGGCGGACCGCTGGGTTTGTCCTACGTTTCAGGGTGAATTAGCGACGACAGGCTCGGGCTGGTGGTGATGCTGGGCAGGAATGGGAGTGTTATTTTACTCAGCTGGGTCTGTTCATGTGCAGTGTAATCTCTGACTGGCCCAAATGTGACTCTGTCTAGGTGCAGCTTTGTTTTAGAGCTTTATAGTACAGTGAACGAATCTATTCCTTCCTTACAACCCTGTATTAGCCTCTCTGATACCCTCATTATACCCCCGCTAATTACAAATTCTCAAGTCAGTGCCAAGCATTAAAATAAGACAGTGCAGGGAAGCATATGGCATAATATCCTATTAATGAACACTCTAAATTCAAACCCAGGTCAGCTGCTCGTTTCATGCGCGTGTCACCAATCCAAAAGGGGGAGAAAAAAGTGACCTTCTTTTAAAATGCACAGACTGATTTGAAGAGATGGAGGCCTCAGGCAAACTCATTGTTTTACTTGTTTAATTTTTTCCAGCAATTATTGATATAACATCGTGTGGCTAGAGCCGAGTTTTTTCAGCTTTAGAGGAGCAAAGGTAGCGATCGCGTTCTTATATGATTTCTCGTCGACTAGTTATGTCTCTCTTCTCTTTTTTCCCCCTTCTGTTTCCTTCGATCTCTCTTGTTCTCTCTCGAGGGAAACCGAGGCTATTTGCATTGGCTGTCACAACAGTGTGAGAAACAAGTTTCCCCTCTCCGGCACGCTCTCCTCGCATGCAGCTTTTTAATGTGGACTGTCAAACACAAGAGAGATGGATTTCGGTTTCCTATTTAAAAGGGGGATGCAAATAGACACATTTAGCATGCTGGTGTCTCAGCGTGATAGATGCGTCTGTGGCAGCTTGGTTGGAATCGGGTATTTTGAATTAATCTGCAGCGATGACCCTGTCGGCTGTGATTGGGAGTAGCGGAGGCGAGTGTGTAGTTCCTTTAGAAACAATAAAGGAGAACAAAACCTCACCTCTTTTTGTCACCATTAACCCGTAAATAAAATGTACACAGCATTATGAGCTGGGATCACACGCTTAGACTTTACTTCAGCCATCCGGATGCTGATTTATATTGACGGGGACACGTTTTGGTCTCTGTTAGACCGTCTCTGGGGAACTTCCCCTTCGGGAGATGCGAGAGACTGCCGGGGCTTAGGGTTGGACCCCAGCCCTGGGCCCTTGTGGAGCAGATTGGCCAATAGTTTGTTTTAAAAGGCTAAATCCCCCTGAACAGCTGTCCTAGATCAGGACTCAGATCAGTGGTGCAGGAGACCAGAGACAGCTGCAGGTGCATGTCTGGGTTGCATGTGGTCTCTGCAAATATGCGTGTGCATGTGTGCATACCCAAATCCACATGAATGAGGATTTCTAGTAAGGTCTGGGATGTCTGGAGAAAGCGGTCTACTAGCATTTCCTTTCATTTTGACTTATTCTCATATTCGTTCTAAAACTCTTGTTTACAAAAATGCAATTTAATAATTGAATAGTTGTTGATTTTCGCATTTTAAAAACATAGCATTTTACAGATTCAGAACAAGTTCTCAGTCAACAGTTTGTGTCATTATGTTAAAGGATAACTGTTGCCAAAATGCAACCTGGGCTGTTTTTTTTTTTTACTGTAAACGAGACAAACTTATATCTAAAAGCATAATTACGACAAACGAGCCGTTTTTGAGATTGCCGTGATTTAGTTTTGTGGTCAGTGGCCGGTGAATGGGAGTACTAGGGGCATACATTTGAGCGCATCAAAATCGATATTTTTACAACACTAAGAAGGCTCGACACACCATGACACTTTGCTCGAAGTATCGCCTGGGTCTCTACACATGAACTCGAGCATTGAGAACATTGTTCGTGTACACACAGTTTACTAAAAAGAAAGGTTTTGAACAACTCACTTTCACTGTTTGAGTTTCCGCTCGCGGCCGTCTTGCCAGTCAAGAGGTGTCGATCTCCGAGTGCGAGGATGGATAGCTCCTAAAGCATATTTCCATATAAATGCACGGCTAATTCGTTGTTTTGTCGCAAGTGAAAAACAATATTAAACTTCTAGTTGTAAAAAGAGCCTCATATAAGCCTAATATTTCGTCCTATGGAGTCCATTCATTCGCATTCGGAGATCGACACCTCTTGACTGGCAAGACAGCTGCGAGCGGAAACCCAAACAGTGTAAGTGAGTTGTTCAAAAACTTTCTTTTTAGTAAACTCTGTGTACACAAACAATGTTCTCAATGCTGGAGTTCATGTGTAGAGACCCAGGCGATACTTCGAGCAAAGTGTCAAGGTGTGTCGAGCCTTCTTAGTGTTGTAAAAATATCGATTTTGATGCGCTCAAATGTATGCTCCTTTAAGTACCACAAAAATAATTTTGGCTCACCACCCCTATAAAAAAGTAATATATTTAAAATAAGTATAGTTTAATAATCATAATAAGTATAGTTTAAAAATGTTAACATATTGCTTGAGATGTACTGATTATTATAATTAAACTTTATGTGGAGTACTACTTGTGGACAATGCACATTTCTTAATATTAAGCCTAAAATGTGTTTTAAAATCACTATTAATGAGGATGATTGTATGATCTTTAAATAACACAAAAATAAAGGTTCTTTATTGGCATTGATGGTTCCATATAGAACCTTCAACATCCATGGAACCTTTCAAATGCAGAAAAGGTTCTTTATAGTCAAAAAAAGTTCTTTAGGTTTTTAAAATGTTCTTCAAATAGGTTCTTTGTGGAACCAGAAATGGTTCTTCTGTGGCATCACTGCAAAAACACTTTTGGAACCCTTTTTAAGAGTGTATCAGTCTTAAAATGCAGCATACCTAAAGTATACTTGCCATAGTTCCAATTTAGCACAATCAAATATGCTTCAGTGTATTTTTAGTTGGACCTCAGCGTTACTTAAGTACAAAATTAGTTGTTTCAATTTGGCAGACTTTAAGCATACCAGTCTAGTATACCAAAAGAACAATTGCAGGGTATTTTTATTTAGTACATAAATATGTAAATGTATTGGTAGGATACTTGGCATAAAATAAATGTATTTCAAATACATTTTAGTATTTGTTTTTCACTACAGCCTTCATAATCATTAAAAATAAAGTGAAAAAGTTGCAATGAAGAGCTTATGATAGAAGTAAATGCAGAAGTGTGTTTTATAAATGTGTGTTTTATCTTATTGTTTTATAAAAAGCACTTGCATTAATTCTTCTTTTAAACTCAATCATTATTTGAGCTGTAAAGGTGTGTAAACTATATTTTTTTCTATGTCATTTTAGAGTTTATGGAATTGCACTGTCAAGTTGTGAAATTAGGTATAACTTCACACACACACACAAAGTTACTAAGCATTTTTCAACACTAAAATCATGTCTACGTGAATATTGTTGTATGTCTTGTAGCTATACAATTGAAACAGAAAGTATTTTATCATGTATGGATTGGCTCCATTTACTTCGACTGTAAGTGCCTCATTGAAACACAGATTTTTGTTTTTTGCACATTAATTTTAGAAATTACCATGAGCAACATGATGCCACAAATGCAACAACTAGAACGTTTTCCATCAGAATACATGGTCCGTTTTGTGCGGATGCTTGTTTCCGTCACAGATTATAAAATCTTGCGACTTTTCATCTCACGATTCTGAGTTTGCAGCTCACAATTGAGAGTTTATATCTTGCAATTCTGAGATTATATACCAATTTTGACACAGAATTACCATTGACTCAGAATTACAATACAATTACTCAGTCTCAGTTACCTTTTTGTATTTTCTTAAATGCTTAAATACTTTTGAATGGCCTTCAATGGAGAAAACGGCTTTTTGCCTCATACGGTGTAGATAATATAGCAACTACCAGTACGGGCTAACTGGCAATGCCATGATCCGTTGATATATAACCTAGCATTAAAAAAAGAAGGCTTTTGCTTTATTTTATAGACAGAAAAGAAGAAAAAGATCTGCATGTTCTCTCTCAGTTAGCCGAATTAATCTTTTGGGTTGATGTTTTCAGTGTTTAATGGAGACTTATAGGTTTTAAGAAATAAGAAGACAAAAAGAGTGGGAGCTAGAGGGATCAAGCCAGCTTAGAAGAGGAGCGCTGGGGCAACTTGATAGAAAACGAGAAAAAAAAGGTCAGTTATGTCCTGAAGTAAGCTGGATTCATTGTGTGGAGTCTGCGCTATGGAGGACTGATAAAAAAATGACCTCAATAAAAACAGCAGTGCCTATGCAATATGCAAATGATTCCATAAAGGACGGGGGCTGGAGTGAGAAGAGCCCACGCAGAGCGTGATGTCTTGGCTATCGCTCTTTGTGCCCGGGCCTTTTATATATACCTTCCCTGCAGATAAAAGCCAGGAGAGGGCACTTGTGGAGGGTCACCTCTGCTGAAGGTGAGGGTAGCTCCATTCCACACCCTTCCCCGCTGGACTGACTCATGAAGCCTGCAACAACACAGTGACCCAAGAGTACAGTTATATGGAGAGATATGAGGGTGTGAGCATGCTCCTGTGGTTTTGATTATGTGTTAATGGAGGCTTTTACATGATGCCTTCTTGAATATTAAACACTCTTAGTCATCGGGAGTGCAGTGCTGCTTACTCAGCATGACCTCTGAGAAAAGATCCAACTTACAATACCAGTCAAAATTTTGGACACACTTCTTACTTGTATTTGTATTTGTAGTAGTAGTAGTAGTAGTAATAATAATAATGTAGTAGTAGGAGGAGAATTATTAATAATAATATATACATCATGTAATATAATAATTAATAATAGTATTAATAATAATATGTACTTTTAAATAATAATAATTATTATTAGAAGTAGTAGTAGGAGGAGGAGTATAATATAATATATATAAATTATAATAATTAGTAGTCACAGGAGTAAGAGTAGTATTATTAATATTAATGTGTACATTCAAAATAATAATAAGTAGTAGCTGTATTATTAATAATAATAATAATATTAATAGATACATTAAAAATTAAATAATAATAATTAGTAGTATTAATAATAATAATAATCTTAGATACATAATAATAGATACTAATAGATACATTTAAATACTACTACTACTACTATTACTACTACTAATAATAATTAGTAGTGGTAGTAAGAGTATTAATAATATAATAAAAATAACTTTTGTTATTATTATAATTATTATTTTTAGTAGTACGAGTATTATTATTATTATTAGTAGTAGTAGTAGTGTTAGATACATTTCCATAATAATAATAATAAATACATTTTCAATAATAATAATTAGTATTATTATTAGTATTAATAGAAATAATAGATACATAAATAAAATAATAATAATAATTAGTAGTAGTAATAGTATTATTATTATTAATAATAATAATAATAGTATAATAATAATAGTATTAATGATAATAATAGATACATTTAAATAATAATAATTATCATTATTAATTATTATTAGAAGGAGTATTAATGATAATTGTTGTTGTTATTATTATTCATATTATTATTTTTAGTAGGAGTATTAATATCAATATAATTTCAATAATAACAACAACAATAATCAATACATTTAAATAATGATAAAAATTTGTAGTAGTATTAATTAAAATAATAAGAATAATAATTAGTATTAGTAATGGTATTCATAATAATAATAAACAATTACAAATAAAATAATAAAAACAGTAATTTGTAGTATCAATGATAATAATAGATACATTCAAATAATAATAAAATAAAATAATTATTATTAGTAGTAGGAGGAGGAGGAGGAGTATTAATAATAGTAATTGTTATTATTATTTATTATTAATTCTCGTAGTAGGAGTATTATTATTAATAGATAATTTCAATAACAACAATAATAAAAATATTTAAATAATAAAAATGATAATGATAAAAAGTAGTAGTAGTAGTAGTATTAATAAAAATAAATAAATACATAAAAATCAAATAATAATAATAATAGGAGTAGTAATAGTATTATTAATAATAGACACATTAAAAATAAATAAATAATAATAATTAGTAGTATTAATGATAATAATAGATACATTTAAATAATAATAATAATTAGTGGAAGGAGTAATACAATTATTATAAATAGAAGTAGAAGTATTATTATTATTATTATTATGATTACTATTAATAGATACATTTTGATAATAATAATAATAATAATAATAATAATGGTGATTAAGATGATGTTAAAACCCCAAAATAAATAAATAAATAAATACTCTTTAACATTATTATTATTATTATTATTATGATTATGTATTTTTTTAGGTTTTAATAATAAAAATAATAAATAATAACAATTATTATTACATTTGTTTATTTGTTTATTGATTTTTAAAAATTATAGAAAACAAATTCAGTCTAGTATGTGCAACGCATACATTTTTCCCCTTTCTTTTTAAAATCACACCCAAGCTGTATTTTGTAAAATGTAGCCCATAGCGCAGACTGCAACACGTAAGTTCCCATACAGTCACAGTGGCAGGCATTAGAAAAGCAGCAGATAATGGCCCATTGTGGAAAACAGGAGAAGTGCGAGATGAAGATTTTGAAATGGGGGGAAAACAATTGGGATGACACAGAGGCAAAGCAACACAAATTCACTAAGGGTGTGTTGCAATGTGGGCAGACCCTGGCACGCTCACTTGGCACACTGGTCTGCCAAGTTGTAGGATTTACCTCGAAGCCTGAGGGTTTCGACATGAAAAGACTTTATCGGCTAGAGAGGGCCCTGTGGAACGCTCTGGGGACGCTGGCCTTGTTGTGGCAATGGAGAGGAGGAAATGCAGGATGAATGGGGGGAAAAATAAGAGAGGAAGACAAAGAGAAAGGATGAGTGGTCCAAAAACCGCAGCCAAGTCGCTGAAACAGAAAGTGAAGGAGAGAATGGGAGGATGAGAACAATGATGTAAAACCATAGTGTGGAACAGCTGCCTCTGGCAGCGGCGCCTGCGATGCAGTCACACTCATGTGGAGAGGCAGCACAAACACACACACATATACAAGGTATCGCAAAAGAAACAAGCCCACCGAGTCCTAGATGAATGCATTATTATTTCACCCCGTGTTTGTGACCGTCTTTCGCTTACAGCTTCAAATTCGTCCCTTAATTTTAAACCCGCGGCTGAGTGCGTGAATGCGGCGTGTGTGAGGAAGATCGTGGCCTCCTCATCAGCGTGGGGCTGCAGGTGTACGTCTGCTCGCTGGAGAAGAGCTCGTCCGCTGTACCAGGAGCACATGGTCAAGTGGTCAGCAAATTGAAAACGGAAAATTGCTGCCACTTGTTCCGGCCGTTGAAATGTGTGTGTCGGTAGAAGTGGCTGGGTCACAATAGATGGCCCAGTTTTTTTTTGGCTGTTGAGAAATCGTCCCCTTTAATGCTGCCCGCTTTCAAAACAGGAATAAACAAACATGGCATGAAATCTGTTTCGTAACAACTGAAATATCTTAAAGATTTGAGTTAATTAAAAGAAACTATGCAAGTCTGAATTGTATCTTAATCTGTTATACAAGCTATATATGTCAGCTGTTTACTGACCTTTTCTAATAGTATTTGGATCCATTTACATTTCATGACTTTTTTCTTACATGTTCCTTAATTCTTTTCAGTTGAAATTAAAAATCTTTTGTAACGTTATTAATGTATTTACTGTCAGTTTTGGTCAATTTAGTGCATCCTAAGTTCATTCACTTACTTACTCCAACCTTTTGAACAGTAGTGTATCACAGTTTCAACCAAAATATGACTGTTTTTACATTGATAATAGTAAGAATGTTTCTTTAGCACCAAATCACCATATTAGAACGATTTCCGAAGGATCATGTGACATGAAGACTGGAGTAATGACTGCGGAAAATTCAGCTTCGTATCACAAGAATAAATTACATTTTAAAATGTATTCAAATAAAACTGTTATTTTAAATTGTAATAATATTGCTGATTTTTCTGTATTTTTGATATAGAATCTAATAAAATATCCAACTTACAATACCAGTCAAAAGTTTGGACACACTTCTTACTTGTAATAAGAATAATAACAACAACAACAACAACAATAATAATAATGTATGTAATAATAATATATACATTTAAATAATAATAATAATAATAATAATTAAACGTATTATGAGGAGAATTATTAATAAAAATATTATATTATATTATAAAGAATAATAATTATTAGGAGTAGTATTATTAATATCAATATTTACATTTTAATAATAATAATAATACATAGTAGTAGGAGTGTTACGGAAGCAGACCAAACAAGAGAGGTAAGTGGTAATAATAACAATGTTTATTTTCAGCAGAGCGTTGTGGATAAGATGACGTGCAGAACCGGGTATGTATAAACAGTCCAGGTATGATATACGATGACTTGAGATGAATACTAATGACAGATCCTTTCCTTTCCAGGAACGACGGGAGGAGGACTCCGACCCACACACACACACACACCGTTGGTGATAGACAGACAGGCTTATGGCTGACCACCGCTGACTGGAACAGAGAACAGACTTCGTACTGGAACAAAATGAGAAAGCAGGTAAGTTTCAACAGGTAAGTAGCGAGGTAAGTATATCCTTGAAGTTTGTGAACTCGACAGAGAAACACAATGAGTCCGCTTCGTGCAAACGAGCCCGGACACTGAGTGAGGTGTGTGGTGTGCTTATATGTGGTGCTGGTGATGGGTTTCAGGTGCGTCTGATTAGTAATCAGGTGACTGTGATCGTTGAGTGAGTGAGGGAGTAGAACCTGGCCAATCCGTGACATTACCCCCCTCCCCAGGGCCCGCTCCTGAGGGCCGAGGCCTCCGACGTCGTGGTGGTCTACCTCGTCCTCGAGGGGCTGGACATTCAGGATGGTTACGATGGAATTCCTCCATGAGGGCTGGATCTAGAATGTCAACTCTGGGTACCCACGACCTCTCCTCTGGTCCGTAGCCTTCCCAGTCGACGAGATACTCCAGATTACCACCACGACGTCGGGACAGAAGGATTTCTCGGACCGAGTAGATGGATCCCTCTTCCAGGACCAAGGGGGGAGGGGGTTCCTCTTCCTGACCAGGTTCTGTGGAGGGAATCACAGGTGGGTGAAAGGGTTTGAGTAACGAGACGTGAAATGTGGGGTGGATACGGTACTGTGGTGGTAATTGGAGTCTGTAGGTGACGGGGTTGACCTGTTCCACGATGGTGAAGGGGCCAACAAACCTGGGACTCAATTTCTTCGAGGGCAGGCGCAGACGGATGTCTCTTGTGGAGAGCCAGACTTTCTGCCCAGGAGTGTATGTGGGACCAGGAATCCTCTTCTGATCGGCAGTGGATTTGGTTCTGCGCACTGCCCTTTGAAGATGATGGTGAGCCTCGTCCCAGACTCTCTCGCTCTCCCGGAACCAGTAATCCACTGCGGGCACCTGTGATGGTTCGCCATTCCAGGGGAAGAGAGGTGGTTGGAAGCCGAGCACACACTGGAATGGCGTGAGTCCTGTGGTGGGTTGCCGCAGTGAATTTTGGGCGTATTCTGCCCAACCCAGGAACTGGTTCCAGGAGTCCTGGTGACCATGACAGAATGTCCGGAGGAACCGCCCCACCTCCTGGATTTTCCTCTCCGTCTGCCCGTTGGTCTCAGGGTGGTATCCAGAGGAGAGGCTAACGGTCACACCTAGGAGTTTGAGAAAAGACTTCCACACCCGTGAAATAAACTGTGGACCCCTGTCTGAGACGATGTCTTCCGGAATGCCATAGTACCTAAAGACTTTGTTGAAGAGCAGTTCGGCAGACTCTAGGGCTGTGGGAAGACCTTTCAGAGGTATCAGTCGGCAGAATTTTGAAAATCGATCAACTATAACAAAGATGCAGGTGTTACCGTCAGATGAGGGGAGATCTGTCATGAAGTCAACTCCCAGGTGTGACCAGGGGCGGTTCGGCACAGGCAAGGGATGGAGTTTCCCAGCAGGCAGATGACGTGGACTCTTGGACATTGCACACTCCTTACATCCCTGGACATACCTCCTCACATCCCTTGCCATGTGCGGCCACCAGAAGCGGTCCGTCAGCAGCGAGAGAGTGTTGTTGGCCCCTGGATGTCCAGTGCCCAGAGAGGTATGTGTAGAATGAATTAGATCTACCCGCTGGGTCCTAGGGATGAATCTGCGACCAGGTGGACAGCCCGGCGGAGATCTGGGTTCCGGAGTGGCGACAGCTGGCGGGTTGGTCCATTCAATGGGTTGAACGATGATTTTTTCAGGGATTATGGTCGTGGGTGTGTCAGGCAAGTCGTGGGAATCATGGATGCGGGACAGAGCATCAGCTCGGGTATTCTTGGATCCTGGCCGGTAGGTTATGGTGAAGTTGAATCGGGAAAAGAACAGGGACCATCTTGCCTGACGGGGACAGAGCCGTTTGGCGTCTCGGAGGTACTGTAGGTTCTTGTGATCTGTTATCACCTGGAACGTGTGGTTGGATCCCTCTAACCAATGTCGCCACTCCTCCAGAGCGAGCTTGATGGCAAGGAGCTCGCGGTTGCCGATGTCATAGTTCCTCTCCGCAGGGCTGAGCTTCCGGGAATAGTAGGCACAGGGATGAAGCAATGGAGGAGTACCATGATGTTGTGACAGAATACCTCCCACGCCGGTAGTAGATGCGTCCACCTCTACCACGAAAGGGAGATCAGGGTCAGGATGGGTTAGAAGAGGTGCCTGTGTAAATGCTTCCTTGAGGTTATGGAAGGCTGCGGCCGAGTCAGGGTTCCAGAGTAGAGTTCGTGGTTTTCCTTTGAGTAGACTGGTAAGTGGAGCAGTGATGATGCTGTAGTTCTTGATAAACCGGCGGTAGAAATTGGCGAAACCTAAGAATCGTTGAAGTTCTTTGATAGTGGTGGGTTCTGGCCAGGATACAACTGCAGATACCTTCCTCTCGTCCATACGGACCCCCTTCTGGTCGATGACGTATCCAAGGAAGTGTACTGCTGATAGGTGAAATGAACATTTTTCCGCCTTGAGATACAGGTGATGATCCCGTAATCTTTGAAGGACCTCCGCAACGTGGAGGTGATGTTCGGCCTCACTCCGGGAGTAAATCGGGATATCGTCTATGTAGACGACGACAAAGTGGTGCAGAAACTCCCGGAGTACCTCGTGAATGAAGTTCTGAAATACGGAGGGGGCGTTGACCAAACCATAGGGCATGACCAAGTACTCGTAGTGGCCAGTAGGGGTCACGAAGGCAGTCTTCCACTCGTCCCCCTCACGTATCCTCACGAGGTTGTACGCGCTGCGGAGGTCCAACTTCGTAAACACCCTGGCAGTGCGTAGTTGTTCGAGGGCCGCAGGGACGAGAGGAAGGGGATACCGGAACTTGATGGTGCCTTGATTGAGTATGCGGTAATCGATGCATGGCCGCAGCCCTCCATCCTTCTTTGCCACGAAGAAAAAACTGGATGCTGCGGGTGATGTTGATGGTCGGATGTAACCCTGATCGAGAGCCTCCTGTATGTACTGCTCCATTGCCTTGGTCTCCGGAAGCGACAGCGGGTAGATCTTACCTCTGGGCATTGGAGCATCCGGAACTAGGTCAATGGCGCAGTCCCATGGCCGATGTGGAGGTAGCTGGGAAGCTCTCTTGGGGCAGAAGACGTCTTGGAACGACGAGTAAATGGCAGGAATCTGGTCTGACTGCTTCTCAACAGGACTTTCGACGGAGGTGACGTTGACAGGTAGTGTCTTGTGTCTAGGACGTGGAAGATCTGGGAAACATTGGTTGGTACATTCTTTTCCCCATTTTATCACCTCTCCTGTGCCCCAAGAGAGGATGGGATCATGCTTCACCAGCCACGGGCGCCCCAAGATGATGTCCATATTGGCTCCCTCCAGAACCAGAAACTGAATCTCCTCACGGTGTAAAACTCCGATCTGTAGGATGATGGGTTCACATTTCCGGTGTATACGGGTCCGTGAGCTGATCCGGTTAGTTATAGGTTGAATCTGGTAGATAGTGGTTGAGGCTTGGGTGCGTAGCTGGAGCTGGCGACAGAGGGTGTTCGAGATGAAGTTTCCCGCTGACCCGGAGTCGATGAGGGCTGCGACTGTAACACAGGAAGTGTGGGTGGTTAACTGAACATTGGTAGTCAGAGGATGCATGTTATCCAATTCAGATCGTATTACACTCACCAAAGATCGTATAGGACGTAGAGGACAGTTGAGTCGGACGTGCCCCGCAGCCCCACAGTACATGCAAAGACCCCGGGTCAGCCTTCTCTGTCGCTCAGCTGCAGAGAGTTTTCCTGACTCCAGGATCATTGGTTCTGGTTCTGGAGGGCTGGCGGATGTAACTGGTCGGAGGAGTGCAGTAGTGACGGACTGATCTTGGTAGGATTTTAGACGATCTGAACAACGAAGTGACTGCTGAATGAACTTCTCCAATCCCATGGAATCGTCCAAAGCAGCTAACTGCATCCGGAGATTGGGTTCTAGGCCGAGCCGGTACGTGGTCAGTAACGATCGCTCATTCCATCCGCTGGCAGCGGCCAAAGTGCGGAAACGCAGGGAGTAATCTTGTGTCGTCATACTTCCCTGCTTTAGATGATACAATTGCTCTCCTGCGGATACTTCTGCATCAGAACGTCCGAAAACCTCTTTAAAATGAGCGACGAAAGCCTGGATCGAATGGGTTGCCGGCCCGGCCTGTTGATATAACGTGTCCGCCCATTTGAGAGCTGGTCCGGTAAGCAGAGATGTGATGAAGGCTATTTTCGAAGAATCTGTGGGATAGAGAGCAGGTTGCATTGTGAATATTATTGAACATTGTAACAGGAATCCGCTGCACTCCTCCGCCCCGCCAGAGTAGGGCGCTGGTCGGGCCATGGGACTGGAAGGAACGTTGACGGGAGCCGAAGAAGTGCTGGGTGCCGGTGGTGCGGTGGGATGAACTGAAGTTGGAGTGGTGGCATGACTAGCCAACAAAACCTTCCTGAGTGAGTCCACCAGCTCTTGAAATGGGTCCCGATTGCTCATGCTGATACTGTGTTGGTCCGGGCTAACTGTTACGGAAGCAGACCAAACAAGAGAGGTAAGTGGTAATAATAACAATGTTTATTTTCAGCAGAGCGTTGTGGATAAGATGACGTGCAGAACCGGGTATGTATAAACAGTCCAGGTATGATATACGATGACTTGAGATGAATACTAATGACAGATCCTTTCCTTTCCAGGAACGACGGGAGGAGGACTCCGACCCACACACACACACACACACCGTTGGTGATAGACAGACAGGCTTATGGCTGACCACCGCTGACTGGAACAGAGAACAGACTTCGTACTGGAACAAAATGAGAAAGCAGGTAAGTTTCAACAGGTAAGTAGCGAGGTAAGTATATCCTTGAAGTTTGTGAACTCGACAGAGAAACACAATGAGTCCGCTTCGTGCAAACGAGCCCGGACACTGAGTGAGGTGTGTGGTGTGCTTATATGTGGTGCTGGTGATGGGTTTCAGGTGCGTCTGATTAGTAATCAGGTGACTGTGATCGTTGAGTGAGTGAGGGAGTAGAACCTGGCCAATCCGTGACAAGGAGCAGTATTTTTAATAATAAAATATACATGTAAGTAATAATAATAATAAGGTTGTAGTAATAGGAATAGTACTTTTAATAATAATATATACATTTATAATATAATTACATAATAATGATACAAATATTTTACATTTATTAAATACATAATATAATCATAATAATAATAATAATGATATTATAATTAGTAGTAGTAGTATTAGGAAGAGGAGGATAATTATTAGTAATAATATGTACATTATTTAATATAATAAAGAATCATATTTAGTAGGAGTAGTATTATTTATTTTAATGTATACATTTAAATAATAATAAGAAGAAAAATAGTAAATTAATAATTAATAAAGTTTGGACACTTACTTGTACTTGTAATAATAATAATAATAATAGTATATAGTAATAGGAATGGTATTATTAATATTAATATACATTTAAATAATAATAAGTAGTAGTAGGAGTAGTATTTTTAATAATAATATATAAATGTATAATATAATTACATAATAAAATATATTACATTTATAATACTTCTAATAATAATAAGTAGTAGTAGTAGTGGTATTAGGAGGAGGAGAATTATTAATATAATATATACATTATATATAATGTAGTCTAATATTTAGTAGGAATAGTATTTTTAATATTAATATATACTTTTATAATATAATTACATAATAATAATAAAAATATATTACATTTGTAATAATTAGTAGTAGTAGTAATATTAGGAGGGAGAGGAGAATTATATTATATATTATTAATAATATATACATTATATAATATAATAAAGAATAATAGTTAGTAGGAGTAGTATTATTAATATTAATGTATACATTTAAATAATAATAATAATACAGTAGTAGGAGCAGTATTTTTTAGTAATATTATATAAATTGAAATAATAATAATTTTATTATTGGTATTATTATTATTATTAGTAGTAGTAGTCGTGATAATATATATTTAAATAATAATAATAATAATACATATTATTAAAATATACATAAAATTGTTATTTTTTATCAAATAAATGTAGCATAGGTGAGCATAAAAGGCTTTCGTCTTTATAAAACATTCAAAATCTTAACTATTCCAAACTGCGTGTGAGTATAATATATAATATGGCACATACTATTGACCATTGGCCAACACTATCACCCATTACCATGCTCACTGAATTCTGCATAGACAAATGCAAAATCGGATACTTTCCAAAGTACGGCTTGTGAAAAAAAAAGCTACTCCAATCTGAACTGCAGTGGTAATAGTGTGTGAAGCATATAGCACACTCATTTAACCTCCATACCTTTAATCACCAACATTTTCCAATTCATTTCCTTACCCTCTCACCCAAGCCACGCACAGCATGATAAACACTGAATATTTACTTAGACATGCAGCTAAAGCATATTAATATCACTTCCATCGGGGAAGGATGGAGATGTTCATATTCATGGTTTCGACTAGTATTTATGCATTTATGCATAGGCAAAAATGTTAGGCGTAATTCAAAGCATTTGAATTACAAATGATTTCATGTAGATTTATGTCAACATTGATTTAATCCTCCAAATGTGGCAGCACATAGAACTAAATTATTATTATTGATGACGATCATAATAATAATAATAAAGAAATCATTATGTAGTTATTAAACTAAGGTTTTATTATTACTGTAATAATAATAATTGTTGAAAAATTATTTCTATTTTTTATTTTTATAAACATTGGTCTGTTTATTAAAATTCTGCGAGGTTTGGAGGAGAGGGGTTGACAAGGTTAAAGGTTTGAGGCATATGGAGAGTCAGGTCTTCTGTCAGCGTTTTGTTTAAAGAGCGGAAGGTGCCCCTCTCCACGGGGCGGGGGTACAGTGATCCCTCTCTGACACTCCTGCTGTGAAACACACACCTCTCTCTCTACCCCTTGACCAAATGTAGGGCACACAACAACATCCTCTCTGAACAGAGGGCACTGATACTGCTGTGATTTTATAATGCTCTGATCGAGGAATGACATATCACTTGTAAGAATATGTATGTTGCACTTATACATATACATATACATATACATATACAGTGCCCTCCACTAATATTGGCACCCTTGGTAAATAAGAGCAAAGGTGGATGTGAAAATAAATCTGCATAATTTATCCTTTAGACCTTTCATTCAAAAAATTCACAAAATTCTAACCTGTCATTGAAGTAAAACAATAGAACCTGGGGGTGAAATCTCGTTATGAAATAAATGTTTTTCTCTAGTTCACGTTGCCCACTATTATTGGCACCCAATTATTCCAATGTCCTTTTCCCAAGATAACAGTTCTGAGTTTTCTCCAACAATGTCTAATGAGTTTGGAGAACACCTGACCAAAGATCAGAGACCATTCCTTCATACAGAATCTCTCTAGATTCTCCAGAATCTCTCTCTTCCCAGCTTCATGTAGGTGCTTCTTCTCTTCAGTTTCTATACAGGGTTCAGGTCAGGAAACTGGGATGGCCATGGTAGAAGCTTCATTCTGTGCTCAGTGACACAATTTTGTGTTGATTTTAATGTTTGCTTTGGATCATCGTCCTGCTGGAAGATGCAACCATGGCCGATTATAAGATTTCCAACAGAGGCAGTCGGGTTTTGATTTTTTATCTGCTGGTATTTGATAGAACCCATGAAGCCATGTATCTAAACAAGATGTCCAGGACCTCCGGCAGAAAAATAGGCCCACAACATTAAAGACCCAGCAATATTTTTAACCCTGGGCATGGGGTACTTTTTTTTTTTTATCCCTGTCTGCACCAAAACCATCTGGAGGGTTAGCTGCAAAAAGGTTATTTTTAGTTTCATCTGACCATAGAAGCCAGTCCTGTTTGAAGTTCCAATCATGTCTGACAAGTCAATATGCTGGAGTTTGTTTTTGGATGAGCCAGGAAGATTTTTCTTGAAACCCTCTGGAACAACTTGTGGTGATGTAGAGGCTGTTTGATCATTTTATTTTAGGCTTTCTGACTCCAAGACTCAACAATTCTCTGCAATTCTCCAACTGTGATCCTTGGAGAGTCTTTGACTACTCAAACTCTCCTCCTTATTGTGCATTAGGATGATATAGACACACGTCCTCTTTTAGGCAGATTTGTAACATCTTTCGTTGATGGGAACTTCTTAATTATTGTCCTGATGGTGGGAATGGGGATTTTCAATGCTTTAGCTCTTTTCTTACAGCTATTTTGTGAAGCTCAACAAACCTGATCTGCACATCAGAACTATGTTCTTTGGTTTTACTTCTTGTGATGGATGATTAAGGGAATTTGGCCTTTGTGTTCCTCATATTTATTATCATGTGGAACAGAAAGTCATGGCTGGACAATTTTATACTCATAGCCACCCTGGTGTGCTAAAAAAATGTAATATTGATGGGAATATACTTCAGAGATATTTTACTTGCCAATAATTGTGACCAATGTGAACTAGAGAAAAACATTTATTTCATAATGAGATTTCCCCCCCAGTTTCCATTGTTTTACTTCAATGAAAGGTTAGAATTTTGTGATTTTTTTTTTTGAATGAAAGTTCTAAAGGATAAACGATGCAGATTTATTTTCACAGTATTTTCACATTTGCTTATATTTACCAAGGGTGCCAATATTAGTGGAGGGCACTGTATATATATATTGAACATACGTAAAGATGCTCACTAGAGAAAAATAAATATACTAAAATGTATTTGAAATGCATGTATGTATACTACAAATACATTTACAGTTGCAATTGACCTGCAAGACATTTTGCTGCAGAGAACAACATTTTGTGAAAACAATTCAATGAAGGCATTAGTACACTATTAAAGGAAGTTTATTCTTTTACTCTTTTATTCTTTAAAACCACCAATAAAGGCTGCTTGGAAGTGCTTAGAAGCTTCTGTCACCTCTTTACTGTAATCTTGGCCCATTTCTTGCCTGAAAAAGCTTTTAGATCACTGATAATCTTTGGTTTCTTCAAATTTAATCAAATATTTTCAATGAGAATTAAATCTGGAGACTGAACAGGCCACTCAAGAACATTCTGTGACTGATCCCAGGACCAAGCATAAGTAGATTTGGATGTTTACTTTGGGATGGCTGTCCTGCAGGAAAGTCCATTGATCATCAGCTTCAGTCTTTGGACCAAAGGCATCACAATTCTTGTCAAAATGGCCTGATATGTCACATAATCCATGATGTCCTTTATACGGCCATGATTTCCACTTCCTGCTACAGTAAAACAACCCCATAAAAGGACTGGCCCACCTCCAAGTTTGACCATGGAGATAGTGTCCTTCTGCTCATAGGCTTTGTCTTTTTTGCACCAGACATACCGCTGATCCATGGGTCCAGGAAGTTCCAGTTTGGTCACATCACTCCATAAAACGTTCTTCCAGAACTCCACAGGTCTATCCAAATGACTTTTAGCATGTTCACGTCAGCCTTTTTGTTTTTCTTGGTCAAGAGTGGGATTCGATTAAAAAAAAATCTTGCTAAATATTTTGCAAGATGCCTCAACATGAAAGCCATGCTTGTCTAGTGTTCATCTTATACTTTGCATTGAAATGTTTTTCCTACTTTCGTTGGGTCATCTTGCAAGTCTTTGGCTTTACATTGCAGGTTTTTCTCAGTTCCTCTGATCAAACATCTTTTGTAAGGTTTAAGGGATTACCTGTCAGCTGTGTCTCTAGGAATTTTCAAATCTTCATGTAGCCTTAGACTTTCTAATGTAATAAAACTATTTCTTCTCTATAGCTTTTGTGAGAACTCTTTAGATAATTATGAAAAAATAAAAAATCCTGTAACTCAAAAATATTACATTATATATTGGGATTATCACTTTTAATATGCCAGCAACCTGATGTAGATGCAATTTTTATAAATTTCTGCATCTTCAGAAAAGCTTGTATTTGTAAAGTACTGCAGTCAGTGGGGGGTTGAATAATTTTTCGATTGCAATTGTACATATTTATGTACTAAACATAAATACCCTTTAATTGTACTTTTGGTGTACTAAACTGGTATACTTAAATTCTGATAAATTGGAAGCAGCTAATTTTGTACTAAATGCACTTTAATTGTGCGGAAGTTTTCCTGAAGTCCAATTAAAGATATACTATAAGTATATTTGATTGTGCCAAAGTGGAACTACTGCAAGTATACCTCAGGCACACATTAAATATCTTGCATTTAAAGACAGATAGTATTTAAAGATCATACAATCCTCATCAATAGTGACATTAAAACACATTTTAGGTCTAATATTAAGAAATGTGCTTTGTACACAAGTAGTACAAAGTAGTACTCCCAATAATGTTTAATTATAATTTTTATATTTTACTAAGTATTGAGCAATATGTCAGTATGTTAATAGATTAATAGATCTATCTATCCATCATTGTAAACTTAATTGATTTTAACTGATTAAAATCTCTCTCTCTCTCTCTCTCTCTCTCTCTATATATATATATATATATATATAAAACATCAGTACACACCATTTTTCAAGTTCAAGTCTACCAGTGTTAATCTACTCTCCTGTCTGGTTTGTTTTTTGGACAAAAATGGTGGATTCGACATTATGATTAGTCAGATCACCTGCCAATCTAACTCCCTGCGAAGGGTCAGTTGAAACCCAAACATTGCAGCAAATTCCTCCATCTTGTAAAAACGCTGTCAGCGTTTACCCTTGTTTTACTAAATTACAAGAACGAATGCAATAGTATGTTCTACCTGACTGTCAGCCTATGTATGTATGTATTATGTACAGAAACAGAAAAAGGGGTAAAACAATGGTAAACACTGGCAGTGTTTTACAAGATGGAGGAATTTGCTGAAATGTTTGGGTTTGAATTGTCCCTTCGCATGCAGTTTGATTGACAGGCGATATGACCAATCATAAAACAGAATCTGCTATTTTTGTCCGAGAAACAAACCAGACATGAGAGTAGATTAATGTTGATGGACTTAAACTTGTGATGGACTTAAATGGTGTGTACTGACGACTTTCCGTGGTTGAAAAAAGATACTTTCTGATGTTCATTAAAAATTATTTTAAAAGGTCAGAAAAACTGCCAAGAATGCCCACAACAGATGTCTGTACCTGCAAACTTCTGAAAAAATTAATTTTCAAGTTTATGAAACCTCCTTCTATAAAACTACAGTATGTAACATTGAAAACATTTTTTAAAGCAGCACAAATAAATTAATGTTCACCTTTTATTTGTATTTATCCTTCATACAAACAAGAAATATAACAAATAAACTTAAGACTCTCAGACTCAGCTTATTAATATTAATATATTTAACTTTAAACTATATGCAGATTATTCTTATAAATTGAAACAAAAGTGCTTCAGCCAGAACGAAGAATATGAAAAGTGAGACGTGTGAAAGAGGAGTTTGCGAAGGTCATCTGAAAATATGCTTTATTTTTTAACAGAATTTGTTCAAATAATAATACTTTATAATTACTTTTGTAATGAAAAAACAACAACTTATCGATAAAAAGTTTTAAACCCCAATTATTTTGCAGTTAACTTAGTTTATAACTCACAATTGTGAGATATAAACTTGCAATTGCGAGGAAAAAAGTCAGACTTGTGATGAGTCAAAAAGTCACAAATACCTTTTTTATATATTGATTTTTTTATTCCAAGTCAAAAACAAGCATACATACAAAGCTCCATATTGCATCCCTGAAAACATGTCTAAAAAGTTTCAGCTCCGTTTTAAATTGAACAAGACTTTGCATTTCCATATCAGAGAGTATTCCATTTCTCTATTTGTATAGCAGGTTTAATTATACTTCACAAATCTCAGAAATAGAAACAGAAATCGACCAAATCGTCTGCTTTAAAACACACCATGAAGAAGAACTTCGAACAATATTGTCTCATCCCGCTGTCCCTGTTTTCCTGCTTGCTGTCTTTGTCTTTAACCACCTGCCATAAATAAGAATGAATTAAAAATGAGTACCATGCAGAATGAGACCCATTGATCTCGCCGTAAGGAGCCCGCACTTGCCTGTTTCCTTGATTGTCACACTTAGTGTGAATTATGTGGAACATGTGTTGAATTTATAAGATAACGGGCTGGAACCAGATTGCTCTAGACGCCATTAGAAGTGAGTGTGATAGCCGCTTTGACAGACGGGATGAACAGTGCCCCCTCTTCCATTCCTGTCTTGTGCTTTTTGGAGATTGTGAGGAGGAGAATATAGGATTGTAACTTTTGTTGTGCTTTTTTCAGTAGTTTTTATTTTTTATTTTTTTTAGACTATGTATACATATTTTAATCAGCGGACTATAAAAGTAAAAAAAGCTGATTTGTTGTATATGGAGCAAGACGCCTCATAAGGCCACCATATTGAGATCACATGATCGTCTGAATACTACTCACCTTATCTTAGTAATCCCTTTTAATAGATATTTTTGCACTAGGAATATATATTTGCATAATGCTGCATCCACACCACTAGGTGTCAGTGTACAAATCAAACAGTGCATAAACATATAAACAACATTCTGAGTGCACTTTTAACTTTTGCCATTTCTTTGTGAACCGTTTTAATTCTCTTAGTGAAGCTGTTCACTTTATGGGGACTGCAAAGTAGGTGCCCATAATGTAGGTTTGTCTATTTTTGCGGGGCCATTTTGTGCGTCAAACAAAACTACCTGTTCACCCATTTGCATAAATTGCTCCAAAATGCCTCTATTTCAGGCAATACCGGTGGGCGTTTGGGAACAGCGTCTCTAAATGAAGCACACAGCCACGGCGTGGAAAATGAGCGATGAATCTCCAGTGAGAAGCGAAGGAGCTGTGTGTTTATGGTGCAGCCTCATTGTGTTCTTCTCATTTATAGCATCTGAATATCTGAGAGAGGAAAACAGGATGTTCTCGGTCAAAGCTGATACCTTGGCCAATGTCTGCAAGTTCAACCCCATTTGCATTTTACACACGATTAGCAGCGTTGTGTATGTGTGTGTGCGTGTTCGAAAGTTTCTTTGCGATGTGAGAGCTTCAGCACGCAGCTCTTTTGTCTAGTTTGAAGGTGGAATCATACATTTGTATTTGAATGTCTCCACGCCCTCTTTGCCTCCCCACCCGCTACCCCCCTAAAACACTATTACTGACTCAATCTTCCTATGGGAAAACAAACTTTATAAAATTCTCCATAACCCACCAAGCGGAACCTATTTTCCTCCCGATGCAATTAACTGCACCAACATTTACAATAATATGATTACAGCCACTTTGGAAAAAGTCAGAGAGGGTGGGAGAACGAATATTAGGTATCAGCAAGGGGTTGATCGTGATGGTCGTATTTTCAGGAGACTTGCATTTTCTTTGAGCAAATAAAGAGCCACTAAATTCTCCTTAGGCAGTAAAACCCAATGCAGTGGAACCACGATAACAAACACACCAGCCACTTTTCCTCTCTCACCCGTTTCTTTTTTTTTCTTCGTCGCTCGCGATCCGGGTTCTTCTCTCTTCCTACCTCCCTCAATTAATTAAGCCTTTCACGGGCATGTAATTAGGAACATTACCAAGTCATAAAATTGCCACCAGCCACTAAATTATGTGCAGGCCCACAGCAATTTGTTAGTAATTCCTTTCTTGAAGACATTGACACCGTGGGGTCCAAAACATCTTCAGGTGTGCCCGCTGTGCCTCAAATATAGGTATATTATGAACTTAAAAAGGCAATGGCATTTTGGAGATCCTTATGTATAGTACAGATGCGTAAAAAGGCACCCCCAATTACAGATTTACATTTGTTTTAGTTAGGGTTAGAAGGGTTAGCTTCTAACCCTAACTAAAACAAATGTAAATCTGTAATTCCCAACTCCTCTCCCGCAACCTGCCAAATATGAATACAGTGTTTGGAAAGGAAATTACCTCTACTACAGAACCCATAAAGGAAATAAATATGAGATGGGAGGGAAAAATATATTTCAATACTTTCTCTCGCAATTATATTGTTAGGGAATTATACTGTATATAAATTGCGGCCATCAGAAAGCCGCTATTAATATGCAGGGCATTGAAATCGCTTTTAAGAAAAGTATTATCTTTTCTATTTTTACCCAAAATAGGGTGTTGTGAGCATTACGGAGTATGCACGTAATGTAATCACTGTTTAATTCATACTGGAAGCTGGAGGGCACCCTTGTGCAGAAACTCCACATATGCATGGCTGAAGTAATAGCACTGAGGACACTCCAGGAAATCCCTAATATGGACAAAGGTATCCAGTGTATCAGTGTAGCTGAATAAAATGGAGATAGAGAAATTGTAACTGAGAAAACCTGAAGACAATAAACATACAGTTGTGACAATATATGGTTTATCAGTGTTCTTCAAGCAATCTTGGGTATTTTTATAAGGATAAAGTATATTTATAATGCAATGCTAATCGACATAGCCTTTATCACTGAATATAATACTATAAAATAGTATGATTTCTGCCTCATTCCGTTATATATAACCATGTCTGATCACAAAAAGTTATTTAAAACACTCAACTTGCCACAGTGCACAGGCGGATATAATAATTATAAATGTGTCAGAGAAAAACAGAAAGGAGACTGCATTAACGTTTTAAACATTTATTGGCTTATTTGGTTCATTTAAAAGTAGACATTTCACAGAGTTTTGAAGTTTCACGCCCTAGTTCACAGAAACCTAGATGCAGAAAGCGCATCCTGTTTGCTTTAATTATTTTACAAAAGCACAACATTCCGTTGTTATTGTGAGTGCACACAAATAAACGTAGAGACTTTACAGATTCGAAAGATGTACTACTTTTATCTGTATGACCAGAAATGACTTTAAGTATTTTAAGAGCAGGTGACCGCACCAATGCCTCCATGTCATGCAGTGAGCGTGCTGCTGTTCACCTTCCACACTCCACACAAACACTTGAATAGTGCAACTTTTTCTTGTTGGCTAACTAATAAAATTTTGGTCGACCAAGCATTGGTCTTATTGACAAATGGTTAGTCGACTTTTAGGAGGCAGCCCTAATTATGTTAAGTTAATTTGGGGAAAAAGCATGCCAATAAATTATATCTTTGTTGGACAACAGGTTTGTGAACAGGCTCATGCACATGCAAACATGTTTTGCACACGTCAAGGTTCAGACTGTTTTTTTGTTGCACTGTACAGCCCTGACCAAATCAGTTCAAGATTGTAGAAGGAGCTCCTAGTTTAGCAATAAACACCTCCTTAATTTCACATCCGCCATCTGCCATGTCGCTCCACACTAGGGCTGCAACAACGAATCGATAAAATCGTTAAAAATCGATTACTAAAAGCGTTGGCAACGAATTTCATAATCGATTCGTTGTGTCGCGCGACGCAGAGACATTTGGTTGTTATTATATATATTTAAAAAAAAAATTGAGCGCAGAGCGGAGTGGACACATTCGGTCTCTCTCCCGCACTGATGCCAGCAGAGTTCGGCACCTCATAAGCTGTGTTTCCATCCAAAAATGCGAATTTAACTTATGCGCAAAACTGGAACATTTGAGCATAAAGCACCGTTTCTACATTATATATATATGCTGCCCCGATTTATATCAAACATGTTTGATATTTAAGCCTACTTTGGCTAGCGTACTTTCACAGCAGCCAATGCTCGATCGCAAAACAGCTGCTGTACGGGTCATTGGATAGTGGAGATGGAGAAAACAACTTCTATAGTTTTTGTAACACTGTCTGTCTGTATAATGTGTCGAAAACATACCACAACCGTGAGGAGAAAGAGGAGCTCTGCTGAGGTGAAATCGTCTCAGTTTTGAATAGGGCTGTGACGGTGGCACGTTGTTTTTTTATATATAGCCTACACTTCAGTCAGCGAACAAGCAGCCTGAAAACGCTAAAATAAATCAAAGAAATAATATATTTAATTAAGAAAGTAGCCTAAGAGTATTAAATAGGCTATTAAACAAACATTCCTTGTAAAAATGTCCGACAGCTCATCAATTTTTGGCCGACTGAATTTTCAGTCCGACTGTCTTTTTTTCTCTTTCTCTTCCTCATTACACAGCTGCTGTTTTTAATAGCAAAGTGATTACATTTATTTTCGTTCCTTTAGTTTATGAAGTTAATTTAGAGATATATTTGGAACACTTTTTGTTTGTTAAATTCAAGTTTTTGTTTTTTAAAGTTATACCTAGCAAACAGCGGCAGACAGATCAAAAGCCTGCTTAATTCATCGCGATTTAAATTTAAATCCATTGATATAAAAAACTTAAAACATATCACAATATTAGTTTAATCATTCAATCAAGATAATTCCAAAGTTTGTGCGGAGAGAAGCGCGCTTTGCAGGACATGGAGACGCCAGTGCAATGTGGAATTTCTTTTTTGCTCATAAAGGTAAGAGTAATTTACCACCCGGGCCGGAACTGTAAAGGGTCTAGCTTAGTTTGTGTGTACTAACAGTATCAACAAAATGTGCTCTTAAAGAAAACAAACAGAATACGCTTGATATCTTTGGTTTAAACAGGAGCGCTTCACAATAATTAACCGAAACCCAGGTAATTGCCTCACAAACACAATATCTATAGAAAGCTTTAAATTATTATTTTACTATAAAACTAAATAATTAAAATCGAAAACAAAACTCTTTCATTAGCTAATCCATAAAGATGCATTAGGCATTAATGAGCAGATGGCAGGATCGTCAATTTCATCTTTGCAACACTGAATCAGAAAATACTAGTTTATTAATAAGTAATTCGAATATTTTCTTAATTTTTGCCTTGACACATTCATGGTAATTACTTTTGCTGGGGCTTTGAGGACAGTTTTGCGTGCATTTGAATGCGGAACTCTTCCAGCTGGTCGCTGCTGATGGCAGGACACTAAACACCGCCATGGCAGAATGAATGTAGCAGAAAGTTAGTCAAGTTATCCCGTTCCAGCGTGCAAAGTCACATGACTTTTTTAATGCGCACTGAGGAATTTAATTTGAGAGGCTTCTTGATGGGAAATGCCGCATGTACACCACAGCAAGCCGCTGTCTTGACGGATAGTAATTTTAGTTTATTTAGTCTATATATTTGGCAGATGTAAAGCATACATGTGTATGTTTTTTGTGTTAGTCCATTTTTATTTTATTATTATTATTATTATTATTATTATAACAGTTCAAGGAGCAACATGTTCGTGCACTTTCTAAAGATTTTAGTTCTGTTTTTGAATAAAGGGTTGTAAATCCCTTTTTTTTTATCCGATTCATCGATTAATCGAAAAAATAATCGACAGATTAATCGATTATTAAAATAATCGTTAGTTGCAGCCCTACTCCACACAGTCGGAAAAACTTTTTTAAAAATATGTCAACAACTAGATTTTTTGCAAGAAGACTAATTCTCATTGTGGGAAGAATTTTTACTGGTATATCGCAATGACGATAATTCAGGGAATCCTTTTTCTTTAGAGAAAAGTATTATCTTTCCTATTTTAACCCAGATTAGGGTGTTGAGCATTACTGAGTATACATAATATTATATCTGTTTAATTCGTAATGGAAACTGGAGGGCGCCCTTGCGCAGAAACTCCACATATACATAGCAGAAGTAATTGTAATAAATAATAATTTTCTCTCCAGGAAATCTTTAATCAATTTATCACTGTAGCTGAATAAAATGCAGATAGAGAAACTTTAACTGAGGAAACTTGATGACATGAAACATAAGATTGCTACAATATATGGTTTGTCTGTGTTCTTTAAGCAGTCTTATTTTTATTAAGGGTATATTTATAGTGCAACTTTATTTTTGATAATACTATAAAATGGTATCACTTCTGCCCCATTCTGTGATATGAAACCACGTCTGATCACAAAAGGTTATTTCATACACTCGACTAGCCTATGTTATGAAGTTAATGTGAATAAAAAGCAAGTCAATAAATTATATCTTTGTTGGACAACAGGTTTGTAAACAGGCTCATGCACATGCAAAACTGTATTGCGCACTACTCTAGTACATGTATTCAGTGCTCAGACTGTTTTTTTTTTTTTTTTTTTTTTTCTTTTGTCGCACTGTAACAGCCCTGACCAAACCAGTAGAAGGAGCTCCTAGTTTAGCGATATACTACATCCATAACTTTATCATTATTATCGCAGGAAGACTAATTCTTATCCTGGGGATAATTTTTACTGGTATAACGCAAACTATATCGGCCATCCCTAGACATCGTGAAAACGTTTTAGTTGGATAATCTAAAAAGTATGTGGATCTATAAGGAAAAAAATATCATTAGGTTATCTCTAAATTGCATTTTAAGACTCAGCATTTTTAGCAGTCATCAGATTCGCCACAGAAGTGGAGATGGGAATTTGCACAACCTAAGTCTTTTTTTATCTGTACAGTGACTCTTCCAATTTCATGTCTCTGGTAAACAACCCTTTCCAATGAGGCTTGAGAACCGGAGGACAATGAGCGGCCCCATTGTGCCGGTGCTCATAAAGGATTACAGAGAGAAGAAAGTGACAAATCCAAGCCTCATTCTCCGTCTGATGATCCCGCTTCCACCACATTGGACATAGACACTGAGGCGAGGGGGGTCGGGGTCGGGAGAAAAGCAACGCTATTGAGTTTGTTTGAGCTGCACATGGCATGAAAAGGTTAAAGGCATCAGTAGAGTAAAGCGCTGTGGTGATTGTAACACAAGAACCTAATCATAGGCTCTATCAGCTGAGCCATCCCTGACCCTGTCATAACCATATTCCATTGTTTCTGTTTACGGGCCAGGAGAGGGAAAGCAAGCGGAGAAAAAACCCAAAGGCTGGCAATATTGATTCCTGTCCCCTCATATTGAAACCAGATATTGATTTTCTTTCTTTTTTTTAAATAGGAAAAAGTGCATTGTTCAAATGAAAGAGATTTCTTTTGGGATTTGGCAGGAGAGGAGCTGAAATGAGCATCCTTTGGAACATAGTCTCTTGCGGATTTGGTACAGGAGCTGGTAATTGAATCCAGCAAATGGGCTCGTGCATTTGGTGTGAGAGTTTTTGGCCGGAGAAAGGGAAATACGCTTGCCTCTGACAAAGAGGATTTATTCTCGTGCCTTCCATCATGTTTAGCCTTAATAGCCTTGATTTTTTTGTTCGCTCGGTACTGTATTAGTCAAGACTGATGAAGTAAATGATAGGACTCTGTAATGGTTATGACATCACAGTGTGTGTTACTCCGATCACGGTGGCTGCCTCCCATCACTGTCTCTTGATTAGCCCGCCGACGTTCTCCAGCATCTATTTCACATTCAGGGGGCGTTCGCTCGTCTCCCACTCAATTTGCAATTAAGACAAAATTTAGACCACTGAAGCCTGAAGGCAGGTGGGTGTCCTCAAAGCATGTTGCTTAGCAACTGTCATAGAGCAGGGCCCGGCACCTGTGCAGCAGGGGGCAGCGTGGAGAAGGGGTAAAGCCTCCATCATGGATGCGTCTGAGAGGCTGAGATATAGGAGTCGGACTTAGGGCGCACAGGGGGGAGGAAAGCTTATCTTAGACAGCCATGGTTGAGTGCTAGCAGACAGACAGACAGAGCCCACGGCTGGAGCCCCGCCCCTCCTCGAGGCGGCTCGGGTCGGGGCCAAAGGGGACTATAGCCTGAGCCCCGACATGGGTCCGACACTGTTATTCCCCCGATCTCCTGGGAGCTGTATCAGTGTGAACGTGCAGTGTGCAGGGAAGGGGACAGGGAGCACTGATGATATCGCTGTCTCTGAATCCGAATGTTGAGTCCTGGGGGACGGCCTGGCCGGGAGCTGATCAAACCCTCTCAGGTCTCTGAAGAGAAAAATTATGATTTGCTGACAGTGACCCCCATTGCCAAGGGGCTTTTTGACTGATGGACTCTGAAAATCTGAGTTAAATTATCACACAAGTTATCAGCTATTAGGTTTCTAGTATCGCATACAGCGTTTGGAATGTTACTTTTAAAAGTAATATGTTACAATATTGTTACTCATACTTTGTTTTTCTTTCTTTTTTTGTTCAGTGAATAAGTGAACAGGTGTCCATTCTTGCAACTTACATATAGCCTATACCATGGAAAGTTGTTTCTTGACTTTCATGAGTATAATTACATTGGAATAAAAGTTTAAGCATGCATGTAAATGTTCAATTTTTGTTAAAATAGCTACTATTAGTCTTTTAATCAGCTCTGTGCGACTACTTTTAATAGTAAAATAATATATATAATATAAAAAAGTCCAAATAATTTATAATAAATAGTATTTAAAATGTTATACCAATTTAATACAATTATTATTTGTATTTTTAAAATCTTTTTATAATTATTGGATTTATTATATTATAATAAAATATTGCCTTCTCATCCACAGCTGGTTGATCATTGGATTTCACTCAATTTTAACTAAAATAACTCTGAATTTTGAGTTTTTTTTATTAATATAATTATTTAAAATGTTAATTTTATAAATGTAATATAATAATAAATAATATATAATAAATGTTATAAAAACTATTATAACATTATTTAAAATGTTATAATACTTTTTTATACATTTCTTCTTTTATTAATTATTATATTTATTATATTATAGCAAAATATTGGCATCTCATCCACAACTGGTTGCTCACTGTATTTCATTGAATCATTTATTTTTTACAAGTATTTTTTTTTTTAGCTTTTTTATAAACAATTTGGGCTGTATTCTATACAGTCACATCAAAACTTATTCAGGCACCTTCAAGATTTCTCACATTATCAGAGTTTATTTGCAGTAGTTTAGAAAATGGTAGTAAAATATGACAAGAGTTAAATTGTGACAGAGCAATTTCATTTTGATAATTTCAGATAACTTTGATAGAAAGGTACGTAACAAAACATGGTCAGGTCAAAGTGTCAAATAAAATTTTTGGTCACAATTTTTTATCTGGTAGTCCATTGTATAAAGAATTTTTGGGTATAATATGTCACAGTTTACTTTATTTTGCTATCCTCACTTACATAAATGACCTATAGTGTCCTGAACCCACTAGTAAAAAAAATATCAAAAATGATATCTGGTATCTGAATAAGTTTTGGTTTGATTGTTCATTTATGTACCAGTCAAAAATTTCAAATAAGATTAAAAAAAAAATTTTTTTTTGAAAAAAGGCTTCAAGGCTGCATTTGTTTGATACTAAAAAAATAAATAATAAAAACAGTATTATTGTTAAATAATATAAAAAAAATTAACAGCTGTTTTCTATTTGAATATATTTTCAAATTGAATTTATTCCAGTGATGGCAAAGCTGAAGTTTCAGCAACCATTACTCCAGTCTTCAGTGTCACATGATCCTTCAGAAATCATTCTAATATGCTGATTTGGTTCTCAGGAGACATTTCTTATAGGTGAAAGTGCACACACCCAAGGTAAGTGAGATTTTAATGTGAATTGTAATTTTTGTTTGGAAAGTAACTTATGTTATGGTGTAAACATGTTAGCCCAAACACTATTTATGAAGCACTTTTTCTAAAGTATTACATTTATGTATGAACATGTAGCTGTTATTTATCCACTTCATTCCTTTATGCGTATGGTGTAGTTGTTGTTTATGCTGTTGTCCTGTGGCGTTGTCTGGGACTACTGTAATTGACACAGGAGATGAGTGCTGTGTTCCTCATGCCACGCTGTCCTGACAGGAAGGTTGACTCCAGGCCACTGGCCTTCATTTCCTTCATGTCTCTCTGCTTCGCTCCGCTACCTGCCCACATTTCCGCTGTGGCCCAGGAGCGACACCTAGACAAAGAGGGAAAGAAAAAGACGTTGAAAACTACGATGGGCCACGGACTTGTAAAAGTCATTGTATAATTTAGATTATGGCAATGTGAACCTGGGTGAGTAAAGTCTAAGGTGTTGATTGAGCGCTTGTGATCATGATGCTCTGCATGTTACATGTAATAGCACAGTCAATGACAGGCAATTTCAAAACACCTCCAGGTGGCATAGATCCTCATTTATACCTCATGCCTTTGCAGAGTCATTAGGTCACACTCCAGACAAGCTCTCCAGAATCTGCTTTTTATTGTAGCCCCTCAAAAACGGCACTGTTTGGAATAGTTTGCAAGCTGTTGTAACACAAACTGTTGTCGCCCGGCACACATCAGCCGATGTATTTGCATGTGCTTGGATGCTGGGAACAGCAAATTGACTGAGCAAATAGCCATATTACCACACAGTGGGGGGAGTCGTGTTGTATTCCGCAAACAATGGAGAGCGCTCGCAATGGTCCTCATGTGGAGAGGCACATGCATTATGAACACTTGGAGATGTGAAAAGCAGAGATCCAGTAATAATATGCACTCGTGACACAAATTGAAGAACAAATATCAATGGAGGACTCCGCTGCCGTCGAGTGCCTGTGCGAAGAACCATTACGAGGGAGTGGAACTGGTCAAGTAAAGACAGATATTATAAATGAGGCTTGTACCATGATGGTTTAGTGGCAGGGAAAATCATAGTGGAGTGCTGAGTAGTTCTGCGGATGTGAGTTGGAGGGTTGGGCCAAATATACAAATAAATTGTAATTTGAATAGGCCACACCCCCATCTATCTATCTAACTATTTATCTATCTATCTATCTACAGTATGTCACAAAAGTAAGTACATCCCTCACATTTCATCAACCATTTTAGTATATCTTCTCAAGGGACAATACTATAGAAATGAAACTTGGATATATTTTAGAGTAGTCAGTGTGCAGCTTGTTTAGCAGTATAGATTTATTGTCCCCTGAAAATTACTCAACATACAGCCTTTATTGTCAAAATAGCTGGCAACAAAAGTGAGTACACCCTAAGTGATAACAGCAGTATGTTTCATTTCTATAGTAGTGTCCCTTGAGAAGATATACTGAAATTGTTGCTGAAATGTGAGGGGTGTACTCACTTTACAGAGCTAAATCAATAACGATTACAGTTTTAATAATATTTCTAGTGTGATTTATAAGATTTGTTGTATTTTGAATCCACTTTTTCTTTGAAAAATGCAAGAAGTTGATCATACTGATTTCAAACTTAAAGGGTTAGTTCATCCAAAAATGAAAATTAGCCCATTATTTACTCACCTTCCAGGCATCCTATGTGTATATGACTTCCTTCTTTCAGACAAATTCAATCTGAGTTATCTGAGTCTCATGAAAACCAACGTTTGTTTACAGGATCAATGAAACAATGAAAGCAATGTTTCCTTTAGTCTCCTCTTGACTTTTGCCATTTTTCTTTACAAATCCTCATTTTGTATTTCTAATGTGTGTCTTGTGACAGTTGTTTTGTTTCGGTCTCTCAGTTGTGCGTCCACGTTCATCAGTTCTGAGCGGCGAATGTGCAACGCTGATGTTAAACTACTTTAAATTACTTTTTTTCCCACATCAATCTACACTCCCTACTCCATAATGGCAAAGCAAAAAATTTAACATTTGTGCAAATTTGTTAAAAATAAAAAACTGAAAAGATCCCGTTGCATAAGTATTAGGGATGTAACGGTATTGTAAATACCGTCATACCGCAATAACAAAAATTTTCGATACTACCGTGGTCGCATAACTCGATAAAACAATAGGTCTTCTGAGAAAAGTTTGCTCAGGCGAATGGAGCGAACGGGAGGTAGCGGGAACTACATTTCTCATCAGCCCAGGCGTGGCCATCATCCTTTGCGGTCTGTTGTCGCTACAGACTGTAGCAGCAAGGAAAAGAGATGGAAATGGTCGAACCTGCTCCGTCTGAAGTGCGTATGCGTTACGTATTCTTTTCAGCACCCATGTTAACGGATTAGAGCTTCACACTGCATGCGGTTGCTGTCCGGTAGTACGTCCTAGAAGCGGTGCCTTTGCAGCAGTGCAGCGATCGTTTCGGCACCGAGTCTATTTTTTGCTGCGCTGTATGCGCTGAATTAATGTTACAGTGTATTGTTCGCTGTAAAAATGAACATGGATTGACACGGAAATGTACCATAAATGCATATAAATTTCACAGTCAACACGTGGCTTTTTGGCTAAGTTTAAAATAAGGAAAGGTGCAGTTTTAAAGAGGCTAAACTAGGCAACATAATAGATGCACTTGTCCAGGTAGAAAAGTTCTTTTAAGGATTGTTTTTATTAAAGATTTAATGCGAAAGAAAGGCATGAGAGCCTACTGCACTGCAAAAAAATGCTTTTCTTACTTAGAATTTTGTCTTGTTTCCAGCCAAAATATCTAAAAATTCTTAAATCAAGAAGGATTTTCTAGAAAAGTAAAAATTATTGTCTTGTTTTTAGTAAAAACAAGTCAAAATTAAGTGAGTTTTTGTTTAAAACAAGCTAAATAATCTGCCAATGGGGTAAGAAAAAAAATCTTATTTCAAGCAGACAACTAGATTCAGACAACTCATTCAGCTAAACTGATTTGACTGTTTTTTACATGCTTTAATATTTTTTTGTTACTAAAATTGAAAAATTTAAGTTTCTGTTTCAAAGTTTACAGATAGATGGCTAATTTGTATGCCATTGATATGTTCAGTGTTCATGTAAACTGTTTAATAAACACTTCTGGCACTTTTTTCGAGTCTCTTCATTAGTTTTGATTTTCCTGTAAATAATTCAATAAATACCGTACCGTGCCATTCATACCGAGGTATTACCGTACCGTGAAGTTTTGATACCGTTACATCCCTAATAAGTATTCATACTTTTCATTTCTGGGACACTCGAAATTTAGCTCAGGAGCATTCATATTGCTTTTAGATGTTACTACACTTCGAGTGACAGACTTGTGTTAAGGCAATGATCTAGGGAAGAGTTCAGAAAAAAAATCTGCTGCATTGAAGGTTCACAGAAGCATGTAGCCTCCATTATCAATTATGGAAGACGATTGAAACAACTAGGACTCTAGAAAATGTCTGCCAGCCCCCATCCAAGCTGACAGAGCTTGAGAGGTGAACAGATGAGACAAAGAATGGCAGATAATTGCCAAATGCAGATGTGCAAAGCTTGTCACATCATACCCAAAAAGACTTGAGGTTGTAAAGGTGCTTCAACTATGTACTGAGTTAAGGGTATGGATACTTATGCAATGTACTTATTTCAGTGTTTTATTTTTAATAAATTTGTAAAATTTGCAAATCTGGTTTTTGCTTTGTCATTATTATGGTGTATGGAGTGTAAATTGATGTGGGGAAAAACTAATTTAAAGCAGTTTAACATAATGCTGAAACAAAACAAAATGTGAAAAAAAATGAAGGGATATGAATACTTTTGCAGGGCACTGTAGATAGATATACAGTCAAAATTACAATTCAACCCCCTTGAATAATTTCGATTGCAACTGTATTAGATCAGATTAGATTAGATAGTGGTTTCAAAAAGTACATTTTCACAATTTCCAAACTTTTCAAGAGGCATTCTCAGTTCATTTCTAAATGGTGGTCAACCCTGGTGAGTAGGCTAACTTGTCCAGCAAAGGCAGAGCATGCATGGCTGATATCTGTGAGTAATGCTGATTAAAGAACAATGACTTAATTTGATCGGTTTGGTCAGTACACATCATTGACGAATAGCGAGTTTTAAAGGTTTGGGGACAGGCTCCAGCAAGCGTGACCCTTCCCACTTATGCTCATCTCTCCGTGTCTTAATGCACAGTGGCCGATATGCCCCGGTGTGGATGTCAATGCCATTGAAAGTCATAGCGGGAGAAGTCACTGTTGATTATGATATAATTCTGCTTGCCACAGTTTTATAAAGCCACCCCAGCAATGCCCTTCTAGCCGCAGGGGCCAAGCCGGGCCACGCAATGTGTATTAGAAAGTCCTCAATTTCACACATGCTTACTCTTGAGTGAGTTTCGCATAAAGGGATTAGGAGGGAGGAAGTGCAAGGGAAATGGGATGTTAGACACCCTGCTTAATGGACTGACGGGGCCCGGGCCAGTGTCCTTTCTATTTCCACCTCCCGCCTCACCCCCCCCTCCACATCTCTGCTCTAGTGCACTGACACTCTAATCCACGCTGCTCACTCTCCATGTACATCCTGGAAAGAGGGAGGAGGGAAGACAAGGGCGGAGGGGCAAAGATATTTGTTAAACTCTCCAAACACTGCCAGTGCCACATGGTTTATCCCTTTTTTTAAACCTCTGTGAATTTGAACAAGCCAAGAACCTTCCCATTACTTGTCTTCTCTACATTTTGAAGCTTGTTTTATTGCTCTTCAAGGTAGGGAGGGTCCATCCAGATCAATGAAGGACCCCTATCTCGGAAAAATAAACAAACGAACGAGTGAAAGGACTTTGGTGGCCGAGTGAGGCAACGCTCGGATAACTGCTCGTTCAGACGCTCGACGAGGGCTTTGATGAATGTGTTTTCACCTGATAAAGAGGGCCGTTTCTGGGAACTTCATAGTCGGGAGGCCGTCTCAGCTGCACTCATAGACTTCTCCCGGGCGGTGAGCTGTGGGATGTGTCCTGGGAAAGGATCCGGATGAGGAACTCTGAGGGATAAATGTGAGTGTGAGACGACCCGCTCAGAGTCGCTGGGGCATCAACAGCGTGTCCTCCCGCTCCCCTCAGCCCCTCCCTAAATCTCTCTCCTTGCTTGTCTCTCTTCCTCTCTCTTCACCTTTTTCTCATCTTCCTTCTCTGTCACTTCCATCTTCCTTTCCTCCTCTTCTTCCACTTTTCTCCGCTCTGATGTGGAGGGAGGTTAATCATGGCAAGGGGTCTTGACAAATTGTCTCCTCAGCCCAGTGGAGATTGAGCCACCTGTGTCCCTCTGTGTGAACCCACTGACATGAAAACACAAACACACACACATACGCAAACATTTCACAAAACTGTTTGAATAATAACACTGGTAATTACTGATTTAAATAATTCAATAGATGGATTTTGGTTACTTATGACTTTTTTAGCAGTTTTTTTGGTAACACTTTACAAAAAGATTCAGTTCTTTAAGTATTCATATTCATATGATGATATTCTAGAGAGCTGTGTGTTTCTAATTTTATAGCAAAAGTTTGGACAAGACCCTTTTCTGTTCTAGTTTGTCAATGCCTCTGTGTATAAGGCAAGGTTCAAAAAGAAATTATTGATTTAGTCGGTGTAGAAAAACTTGACTGGTCTGCAGAAAGCAAAGTTTTAATCCCAGCTGAACACCTCTGGTGTGACTTAAAATGCAGACCTTGAGCCAAAAATTCATTAACCAAACACCAGTGACTTGTACACATGGGCACAGTCATTTTAGACACTTCCAAAACTGTTGCAATAGAGATGGAACTACAATTTTTAAATTCATGAATTATGTTTCCCTCTTTGTTGCCACTGTTTTGGAAGTGCCGTTTTCTGTTCTAAAGAAGGGGGTGTCCCAATACTTTTGTCCATATAGTGTATGTACAAGTCATTGATGTTTGGTGATGAGTTTATGGCTCAAGGTCTGCATTTTAAGTCACAACAGAGGTGTTCAGCTGGGATTAGGACTTGGCTTTTTTGTTGACCAGTCAAGTTTTTCCACACTGACTGAATCAGTCATTTCTTTGTGAACCTTGCCTTATACACTGAGGCATTGTCATGTTAGAAGCACACAATACCTTCATTATATGCTTAAACATTAAGATTTGTACTTATGGAAATGATTAAAGTAGTCAAACCTGTTCATTCAAAGGGGGTGTCCCAATACTTTTGGCAATATAGTGTTTGTCAAAAGTAGCGTTAATACATTAATACTTCTGGTAAACTTAATGTTATTTCATATTAGCTATTCCATTAACTAAATCGTATACACCCTTGTTGTAAAGTGTTAGTTAGGAAAAGGGAGGTACGAAAAATATAGTTTGTACCTTGTAAATGATTGGTGCTAAAGTGCCATTTTTCTAATGTAGTGCTCCTTATTACATTACAAGATTATTAAACAGTTAAAGTCCCATGGCATTTATATTAAACTTGTATCATAACCCCATTGCGATAGCCTGAGATAGATTCAAATGCCAAACAATCATCTATATTTAATTAAGGTCTTAATAATTGTCATCGGGCACTAGTTAACTTTTAATAAGGCATGTCTTAAGAAAGATAATTTACTTGTAATTATCTTTTCCTGTTAAATCATATTGTAAGGGACCCGAACAGTAATTTTTAAACAAATTGCACAATTTTTCATCAACTGTTTCACAATTTGGTAATTAACGTATCCTCTAATCAGATAATCGGTCGCTTAATATAAAAAGGATCTGTTAGCTTTATACATGCCAATTAACACCAGGAGCAGCTGGGCCTTTAAAAGTTTATTGTTGATGCTGGGAATGTGATTGGCGTCTTCCTGAAGAGCCTTGAATTTCACGGGGAACATTCCTGAACGGTGGTGGCTCAGCATGTGCCTGTTTATAACGCGATATCTACTGATATAGGAGATGGCACTGATAAGATAAGCCAGCTCTTTTAATGTGATTTTTCATGCAGTTACGCACTGTATTCAATTTAGATCTCCAGATTATGAGCTTATTTATTTATTTTTTAAAGAGGTTGATGATGCACACGCACGACTATTTTACATTACATCCCTTTGTATTCTATAACTACGTGACATACGTTTTATACGACGCACAGTGATCTGCCATTGTGAGCTAGGCATTGTGTTTGATTAAATATGAGCATTTAGAAGAGGAATTTGTCACAGATTTGGTCTCGGAGTAATGCGATCGATTGGGTAATTTACTCTCTAGGTCAGAAGGGTTTGTATTGGCTCTAGCGAGAGCTCCGTTGTCGGTGGCCAGTCCATCTCTATAGACCTGGCCACCATGAAACACTCATCTCGGTGGGTTTTTAAATCAGTATGATTAGCAGAAATAGTCATGTAAACATATGATACCCTGAGATTTTCAAATTGTTGTATTTCAGCCAAATGTTGTCCTAACAATCCATACATCAGTGGAAAACTTACTTATTCAGCTATTCAATTAAAAAATACTCATATCACTGGTTTTGTGGTCCAGGGTCACATTTAGCTTTATACTAAGCTAAAATATGGTAACACTGTAGTTTAGGGACCAATTCTCACTATTAACTACTTGCTTATTTGCATGCATAGTACTAGAATATTGGCTGTTTATTAGTAATCATAAAGCACATTTTAATTCCTTTTTCTGCATGACTGTATTCTAAATTACTTAATCCTACCCCATACTTAAATTTAACTACCTTACTAACTATTAATGAGCAGCAAATGATCAGTTTATTGAGGTAAAAGTCCTAGTTAATAGTTAGTTAATAGTGAAAATTGGTCCCCAAACTAAAGTGTGGCGTCTTTTTTTTACATGCATATGCACCTCTTACCAGACAAAATAGACTTTTATGATGAATTCTATCAAGAAAATACATAATTAATATTAAATGTTTTATTTATAGTTCAGAATTTTTGTCTTCTACACTGTAAAAAATATTTATTGAATATTTCTTTGTTATTGTAAGGTTTACTAGAAATTTCTGAGTAAAAGTGTTTTTTACACCAAACTTTTCAATGTACATTAAAAATATCAAAAAAGAACATAAATTTACTTGATATGCAATTTGTTTCACTTACAAACCATAAAATCTGTCAGAGCTAAAAAGTACATTAATCCATTGTATTCTAATTTTACTACCATAAATACCATAAAACTTTAGTTTAGGCACCAATTCTCATTATTAACTAGCGTATTGGCTGTTTATTAGTACTTATAAAGCATATATTAATGCTTTATCCTGTGTAATTGTATTTTAAATCTCTTAATCCTACCACATACCTAAACTTAACTACCTTTTTAACTACCTGTTTTTTTTTTATCTGCATATGCAGCTTTTACCAGGGAAATGTACTTTTATGATGAATTCTATCAAGAAAATATATAACCGATATTAAATGTTTTAACTTATAGTTTACAAAAACGTTCAGTAGCAAGATTTCTTGTCTTCTACACTGTAAAATGAAAATACTATTTCAGTCTTTATACTTCAAAATGTCATGTTTAATTCAATGTGTTATTTGCTGTTTCTTTGTCATTTTAAAATTTACTAGCAATTTCTGAGTAAATATTTGGTGGTTTATACACCATATTTTTCAGTGTACATTAAAAATATCAAAACAACAACAACATACATTTACTTGATAAGCAACTTGTTTCACTTGTTTATACTATAAAATCTGTCAGAGCTGAATAAGTACATTAATCCGTGCTATTCTAATTTTCAAGTAATTGTTAAGCTAAAATACGGTAACACTTCAGTTTAGGGACCCATTCTCAATATTAACTAGCATATTGGCTGTTTAGTACTTATAAAGCATATTAAAGCATTTTTGCTCGTAAATCACTTAATCCTGCCCCATTACTAAACTTAACTTCCTTACTAACTATAATAAGCAGCAAATTAGGAGGTAAAAGTCATAGTTAATAGTTAGTTAATAGTGAAAATTGGTCCCCAAACTAAAGTATGAAATCCTCTTTTTTTTACCTGCATATGAACCTCTTACCAGACAAAATTTACTTTTATGATGAATTCTATCAAGAAAATATAAAGCTCATATTAAATGTTTTACTTATAGTTGACAAAAACGATCAGTAGCATGAATTTTTGTCTTCTACACTGTAAAAAATATTTATTGGCATTGGAATTAAAACAGATTTGCAAGAAAATACTATTTTAGTCTTTATACTTTAAAATGTCATGTTTAATTCAATGTGTTATTTGCTGTTTCTTTGTAATTGTAAAATGTACTAGCAATTTCTGAGTAAAGTGGTTTGTACACCAAAAATGTCAGTGTACAAACAACTTGTTTCACTTGTTTATACTATAAAATCTGTCAATGCTGAATAAATGCATTAATCCATGTATTCTAATTTTCAAGTAACTGCTAAACTAAAATACGGTAACACCGTATTTTAAATCACTTAATAGTTAGTTAATAGTGAGAATTGCTCCCCAAACTGTAAAGTGTGACATAAAATACAATTTTTTTTTACCCGCATATGCACCTTTTGCCAGGCAAAATTTACTTTCATGATAAATTCTATCAAGAAAATACATAACTCATATTAAATGTTTTACTTATAGCTACAAAAACGATGAGTGGCATGAATTTTTGTGTTCTACACTGTAAAAAATATGTATTGGAAGTTGAATTTAAAACAGATTATTGGAGTATATCTTGCAAGAAAATACTATTTTAGTCTGTATACTTAAAAAAAAAAACATGTTTAATTCATTGTGTTATTTGCCGTTTCTTTGTAATTGTAAAATTTACTAGCAATTTTTTAGTAAAAGTGGTTTATACACCTTTACACACCAAAATTCCTTGATAAGCAACTAGTTTATACAATAAAATCTGTAAGTACATTAATCCAAAGTATTCTAATTTTCAAGTAATTGAACATATTACAAATGACATTTTGTTTTTACACTGTAGTGCAATACATTTTAAAACCCTTCCAAAGCTGCGTAAATGGATGACAATTAACCAACTTTGAAAGCCTTTGTTAATAGGCCAGGCTTATGGTAGGTTTAGGTGTTTTTTTTTTTCGTGTTTTTTTGCAGTGTGTGTTTGTTGCAGTATGTCTGCCAGCCCTTCCTGCACATGGCAGAGCTGGAGTAATGAAGAATTCCAGCTGCCAAGCAGAGCCGCACCGCTTGGACAGTGGGCATTTTTCATCCTGTAATGTGTGCATGGGTCATTAATTGCGGCTTGCCATGGGTCCAACGGGCTTGTCATTTGGGTATACCACATCTATACATCTGCTCTCACCCTACCCCATCACAACACACCTCCTCTGGGTCTGTCCGTGCTCCACTGTGGTCTGCGTCACCATAGATCCATGTGGGAACATTATGGCCTAAAAAAATTAAAACAGCAAAGGCCTTACTTTAGTGGTCACCTTGTTCTGATTAGACAAAAATAATCCTGTAATTAAATGACATAGCCTTATTGTAGATTAAACAGTTGAGCATTGTGTTATTAATGAAAACACAGTGGATTTGATTATCAGGGAAAGAATGAATTGATAAAATAGAATACTTTAAATGCACTGTAAATTTCTGTCTAAACTGTAGTAGTCAACATTTAAAGTGGATCAAAACCTTTCATCAAAGTTGTCCTAAAACCAAAACAAAACCTGTTCTTGTCCTAGGACAACTTTGATGATCTTTTTTGAAACTTTTACAGGTTTTAAATGATATAAGAGTAAATAAATGATAACCGAATTTTATTTTTCTATAGAACTATCCCTATATTTCACCCAGAAATGTAATTTACCCCATGATTTATTCACCCTCAAGCCATTCTAGGTGTATTATGGCTTTCTTCTTTCAGATGAATACAAGAATTCAGACAGAGTTTATTTATCTTTTCTATATTTATATTTATCTATATCATTCCCAAGCTTGATAATGGCAGTGAATGGCTGTTGAGATTGTGAAGCCAAATAAAGTGCATAAATCTATCATAAAAAATACTCCACATGGCTTCAGGGGGTAAATAAAGGCCTCCTCAAGCAAAAAAGTATTTCAAACCTACGTAAAAAGTAAAAATACATCACACATCAAGTTTTCTTTTTTGTCTATATACAATTAAAATGTCTTTTATTTTTGTTCAAAAACAGTTGAAACATACTACAAAATTTCTGAAGGATGAAACGCACAGGTTTTAAAAGATATGGGGGTGAATAGATTATTCCTTAGAATAGTTCATCTAAAAATGAAATTTACCCCATGATTTTCTCACCCTTAAGCCATTTTAGGTGTATATGACTTTTTTCTTTCAGACAAATGCAATCAGAGTGATATTAAAAAAAAAATGTCCTGGCTCTTCCAAGCTTTATGATGGCAGTGAATGGCTGTTGAGATTTTTAAGCAAAATAAAGTGCATAAATTCATCATAAAAAGTCCTCCACACAGCTCTAGGGGGTTAATAAAGGCCTTCAGAAGTAAAAATGATAATTTATTTAGCTTTATATCATCTTTACGTATTTCAAACCGTCTACGTAAAATGTAAAACTATGTCATAAATCAACCCCCCCCCCCTTTTTGTCTATACAATTAAAATGTCAAACAGCTGAAACATACGTCAAATTTTTTATTTTGAGTTCCACAGAAGGATAAAACTTGTACGTTTTGAATGATATGAGAGTGAATAAATGATTACTGAATTTGTATTTTCTGTTAAACTATACCTTTAAAGGGATAGTTCACCCAAAAATGAAAATTACCACATGATTTATTCACCTTCAAGCCCTCCTAGTTGTATTTGACTTTCTTCTTTCAGACGAATACAAGAACTCAGACAGAGTTATATTAAAAAAAAAATGTCCTTGTTCTTCCAAGCTTTATAATGGCAGTGAATGGCTGTTGAGATTTTAAAGCCCAAAAAAGTGCATCCATCCATTGTAAAAAGTACTCCACACATCTCAGGAGGTTTAATAAAGGCCTTCCGAAGGGAAGTGATGTGTTTGTGTAAGAAAAAAAATGATATTTTATTCCGTAATCTATAGTTTCCACTAACGTTCACGATAGAGAGTGGCGTTCCAGCGTGGGATTATTTTCATTTTCAGGTAAACTAATTTAATACCAGATCTGTTCTTGTTTATATATGTGTCAATTTAATCTTTAAAGTCACTTCAGAGCTTCAGTATTTTGTGCTACTACACAGGGGCTAAGAGTGTGTTTCATCAGTTTGTGCGTGTGAAGAATAGCCCACGGCTGCCCTGAGGCTCATGTTGCTTGCCCGAGGTGGACTGCTCTCCCGCCCTTATCAGTGTGCTGTATTGATTGGGGTGCGTATGTGTGTGTGCGTGTGGATGTAGGTGGGAGATGCTGAAAAGAGTGGCTGCTCTCCTCCATCTTGGCTCTGAATGAGGCCACGCAGCGGGAGGGGAGGAGTCTCTATTGGTGTGATGTGTTTTGTCAGAAGCATCTGTTTGGTCACAGGACGTGGCATAATCCTCGACCTTGAGCGCACCAGCCGAGACTGAGCACAGTGCTCAGCTGTGGCCCTGCGTGGGCCCATTAACACCTCTCACACACAGGCTCGGGGCCCGCGCTGACATCAGAGCCCACACACCTCTCTCCACAGCGCCACAGGCCTCTTCACTTTTTAGACCACAGTTTGGCAGTGCTGTTCCTGTCTGCTTCAGTCTCATTTTGTACTTGGTGGTTCTGATTGTTTGAGGGAAACTAAATTGAACATTTGAAAAATATATATATGTTGGGGAAAAGTTTTAAGGACATTTGATCTCACCAATTTAATTTAAAAACAGGTACAGATTTTGGACTAACATCTCTATTCCGGTTACATGCTCACATGACGCTGTGCTATGTGTTCACGAAAACTTATCGTTTGCACAAATTTTAAGCATTGTGGTTTAAAAACAAGTGATTTTAGGCCATTGAAATGCAGTCAGCAGTGATAGAGAACTTATTTTGCTATATGCATGCACTGTCTGAGAGGTGCGCACACATAAATACAGTGGTCATAGAGCACAGAAGTATTGAACAGAGTTATTTTTGCCGCTTTATGGGGCCTGATTAATATAACTAAAATGTACACACTTGTATACAGTGTTGGGAAGGTTACTTTGGAAATGTAATAGGTTACAGATTACAAGTTACTTGATTTAAAATGTAAAAAGTAGTGTAACTTTTCAATTACTTTATAAAAGTAATGTAACTTATTACTTTTAATTACTTTTTGATTACTTTTCTAAATTTCGAATGTTTTCAACTGTTATTCATTTTGAAAAATTTAAACCAGGCAGAGTTAATCTTACAGTAGCACTTAACATTGATTATTGTCAGACTTTCAAAATCCTACATCACTTGAATTAAGTAAGGGATAATAAACATCTTTATTTTGTGGTAACAACTGGCTACATTATCAACAACATTATCCCACTTATTGCACAACTGCTTCATAGATTATTTAGATGTTTAGGTCAAAATTATTAGACACGAAACACTGATCTGAGTTGAAATATTTGAACGCAAAGCTTCCATGAAGAAATCAGTTGCTAGCAAACGGCAAGTTCAAATTAGACATTTTAGGTATACAGTGCAGTCTTACCAGTTTTCTTACACAACATTTCACCACATAAATAATTAAGGAAGTAGTACTAGTTTGTTAGTTATCTTGTAATCCATTACAGTGTACAAAAAAATGGCAGCAGCTGCGTTTGTATGAAACAATAGAGTGAGTCCACGATACCAGGATGACAGAATTAAGAAAGCATATAGCACTGACTTAAGTTGCCCTGAATGTCGTGACTGACCAATCAGAATCAAGTCTAACAGTACCGTCTAATAATTTAATTTAAAGCATAAAGCATCCCGCCACAAATTCAGATTTTTTTTTTTTTGACTTTTTTTAGGGGGGTCTTTTTATGCCTTTTATTATGATAGGACAGTAGAGAGATGACAGGAAAGAGCTGGGAGGAGAGAGGGGAGCGGGATCGACAAAGGACCTCGAGACGGGAATCAAACTAGGGTCACCGTGAGTGCAGTTGCACTATCTGTCATAACAAGATCATAACATAAATAACATCATGAGAAATAGTTTAATAGCTATGATACTGGGTTTGAAATTAAATGTTTGCATAGTTATGACAGGAAACATGAGCATCTAACAATGCCTTGGAAAAAAACAATCTTTATTTATAAACCCAAATAGGAAAAAACAGTTATCGAATAAGCATGTGTCCTATTCTGTGTCCTAAACTCATGAAACATTGGTTTCTCATTTTAGAGCAGTCAATGCAATTTATGAAAGTCAACTAAATCTGTAAGTGGGGGTGAGTGTGTGAAAAAATTCAGATGTAATCCCCTTTGTAATCGCTGGCATTTTTCAGAAGTAACTGTAATTTAATTACACATGTTTTCTCAGTAACTGTAACTAATTGCAATTACATTTATTTTGTAATTAAATTACGTAATTCTGTTACATGCAACTAGTTACTGCTTGTACATTACCAGTCAAAAGTGTTTGAACAGTAAGATTTTTAATGTTTTGTAAAGAATTCTCTTCTGCTCACCAAGCCTGCATTTATTTGATCCAAAATACAGCAAAAGCAGTTATATTGTGAAACATTTTACTATTTAAAATAACTGCTTTCTATTTGAATATATTTAAAAATGTAATTTATTCTTGTGATCAAAGCTACATTTTCAGCATCATTACTCCAGTCTTTAGTGTCACATGATCCTTCAGAAATCATTCTGATATGCTGATTTGCTGTTCAAGAAACATTTATTATTATTATCAATATTTAAAACAGTTGAGTGCTTTTTTTTTCAGGATTCTTTGATGAATAGAAAGATTCAAACATCAGTATTTATCTAAAATAAAAAGCCTATGCAACATTATACAAAATACCATTCAAAAGCTTGGGGTCAGAATATTTTTTTTAATTTTTGGGAAAGAAATTATAGAAATTAATACTTTTATTTAGCAAGAATGCATTTATTTAGCAAGAATTTATTTAGCTTGCTGTTCAAGAAACATTTATTATTATTATCAATATTTAAAACAGTTGAGTGCTTTTTTTTCAGGATTCTTTGATGAATAGAAAGATTCAAACATCAGTATTTATCTAAAATAAAAAGCCTATGCAACATTATACAATATACCATTCAAAAGCTTGGGGTCAGAATATTTTTTTTTAATTTTTGGGAAAGAAATTATAGAAATTAATACTTTTATTTAGCAAGAATGCATTAAAATTGATCAAAAGTGGTGATGATAAAGACATTTATAATGTTACAAAAGATTTCTATTTCAGATAATTGCTGTTCTTTTGAACTTTCTATTCATCAAATAAACCTGAAAAAATCTACTCAGCTGTTTGCAACATAATAATGAATGTTTTTGAGCAGCAAATCAGAATATTAGAATAATTTCTGAAGGATCATGTGACTGGAATAATGATGCAAAAAATGTAAATCTGTGAAATCACAGGAATAAATTACATATTTAAATATTTTCAAATAGAAAAACTTATTTTAAATTGTACAAATATTTCAAAGTGTTTCTGTTTTTGCTGTACTTTGAATCAAATAAATGCAGGCTTTTTGAGCAGAATAGACTTATTTAAAAAAAAAAAAAACATTAAAAATCTTACTGTTCAAAAACTTTTGAGTGGAAGTGTGTCAAAATGCCCGTCTTTGCAGGTATCTTCATAAACACAATAATTTAGGTTTTAAGTAAAAGTAAACAGATGAGAAAGAAAACACACATGTAACAGTGTATTGGATCCGGGCAGCTCTTAAAGTGACAGCAGTCTGATATTACTGCTGTCTGTCAATCACATTTGTAACTATAATAAGCAAAATTAAATTTAAACACTGAAGACTATGCAATGTTTTTATATATTTGATTCCTTTATACAATGTATGTAGCATTTCTTATTTATTTGTTCTACTGTAGTTTTTTTGTCCTATTGCTTGTAATTTGTTTCTTATTCTTATTTAATCGCTGACTGTTTACTTGTCTTTAGTGAGCTTGAGTTTTTTCTTCTTTTTTAAATTAGGCTAGTATTAGTTTTTTTGTGATAGCGACATTTCTGAAAAATTTATTCAAAAATGTTTATATCATAAAGACCTTATTTAAAGCAAAAATAGCTATATTGTAATTTATATAGTTACTGTGAAATAACATTTTGGTCATATCTCCCACTTCTAATAATCAAGGTTGAAAACATTGCTGCTATATATATGGTCAAACCAAAATGCGTTCAAACACCCTCAACATTTCTCACATTACCACAGTTTATTTGCTATAGTTTAGAAAATGGTAAGAAAAAAATGACAAGAACAAGAGTTAAAATGTGTCAGAACAAAAACTGTTAGTATGACAACATTTACACAACTATCAATACTTTGTTGACCAATTACAAAGCAAGGCTTAATTTTGTGTTGTCTGTGGTGTAGAAAAAACACTAGTCCACTGTATGAAGACTTTTTGGGTATAATATCTAACAGTTTACTTTATTTTGCTATTCTCACTTATATAAATGAACTATAGCCTTCTGCACCTACTAGTAAAGAAAGTGTCTGAGTGTCTGAAAAATGTTTGATAAATTAGTCTAAAGGCATCCATATATATATAGTCTTTTGTGCAAAGGAGTCAAATGTAAATTATCATCATAGCTGCTTATTCAAAGCTGGGGAAAAAGATTGTATGGGGGACTAATACTTAATTCTTTTATGCAAATGGAAGACTCCCTCAAGCTATGCGTAGTAGATTTATCCAGTATTAGTTGATTTTTACAATCTGCATGCCTAATTTACAGTGCAACTGTAGAGATAATGTGCAGAACAAAGAGACCTGTAATTAGTATCTGGCTAGCTTTAAGAGAAGCTCGCTCACCAAATCTCCTGCTCCGTTGCTAATCGGAGAACGGTCTAAACATCCTTCCGTTATGCCCTTCCAAAGGTCAGAATATTCTCTTTCGTACTTTGTCTTTATTATTTATTTACATTTGGGTTTATTCGTTGAGCAGGCTTACGCGGGTATAGCGGTGATAAGTGGTTCCGCGGGTGGCCGATTAGCGGGGGAGACAGCGGCGCTTAGATCACCGTTAAGGGAGACGCGGCAAACATCTGCAGAGCCATCTTCTCAGGGTCATCTCACTCCAGCTCAACGAGCCCATCCCCACTGTGGCCAATTAAACAAATTGCTGCAAAAAGAGCATTTTATTAGTATTTACCCGTTGCTCTCAGTCCATCGCCATAAATTCTCCTTGAGGCACGCTGGAAAACAAATTGGCACATTAACTTGTGAATGGCTAAAGAGGCACTCCGGCTGCGCCTCAGGGGCTGCTGGGTATCAAAGTGTCTGCCGTTCTGAGCAATCTGTCTGCTTTATCATTCAGTGTGACAGTGGGGCTGAGAGAGCCAGGCCTGCCGCAGGGGCTGTGCATGAGGGAGAGCATTAGCTCTCTTTCCCTTGGCAGGCCCAAGCTGTTTGCCATTGTATCCCAGAGAGCCCTGTCTATTTATCTGTTATTACATTCGAATTGGCAGATCAAAAGCAGGGGGCCCTTCTGCCGCGACCACGTTGGCTGCGTTTCTCCTTCTGCCTTTCTTCCTCTCTGTCGTGCGCTTCTCTTTTCTGGACCTCCAGCACCTGCTTTATTTTGGTCTTCGGTCTCCCGCTCTCTCTGTTCCTCACCATCCCGTTACAGTCAGCGCCTCTGTAGATGAGCGGATGAGAGCGCTCTGATGTCTCCTGGCTGATGGGGACTGTTGTGTTTTGGCTGCTGTACTCGTAGCTCATCCTACAGGGGCATCAGTTGGATTGCATTGGTGGGGCTTTCCAAGTTTTAATGAGGATTACCATGTTTGTGTTTGTATGTGTGTCATGATAATCCTTTTAGTAATAAGTCATTTCCAAGAGCAGTAAATAGGCTTGTCGTGGGCAACCCCACACGCGGAGCTCCGATGGGTGGTCTCGTTTACTGTTTTTAAATGGTGTGGTGTGATCCTGTAGCCTTATTGCTTTAGGTTAACACATACTTAAAATATTTAATACACAATTTTCATTTACAAGTTATTTCATTAAGCAATTTGAGAAATCCCTCTTCTTCCTAAAATAGAAATTTGTTATCTTTAACTAAAACAAAAAAAATAAAAAATTGATCAGCTGAAATAAATTAAACATTTATGTATTTCTATAATTAAAGGAACCGTATGTAGGATTGTGGCCAAAACTGGTACTGCAATCACTTTCAAAATACTGTAGAACGGTGTATCCCCTCCCGCTCCTCCCTGACTCGAGGTTGCCAGCTAAGCTGCAGGATCCAGCAGGAACGTAGGCTGCTACAAGGAGCTTCCAATGGCAAGTGACGAGTCCTACACAGTAATTTTTTTTCTTCTGTTAATTATGTTTATGCTTCACGAGAGATGTTTTGCGAAGTAATTATGTATCGCAAAAATGTACTAATGGCGATTAGCGAAATACTTCGTAAAGATGTACTGTAATACCACATTTCAGTCGGAACATAGATTGTTTTCATACCCTGCTAGTGGTGCGATATAACGTTTTTTATGAACGCATTTAGCACGGGCGACCATGGAAAATCCACTGTGTACGGAAGCAAAGTTAGCCAAACATAGATGAATCTTACCTGTCCAGGAGAAAATTAGCAACGATGGCGTCTGTCTTCAAATTCTTCTCTGTTTTCAGCCGTCTACATCTTTCAAAGGCATCTCCTGTGCAAATCCTTGTGTTATTTCGGAATTTGTCACAACGTATTTCGGATTCATAACGAGGCTTTTAGGTTTCGTAACGTTATACATGTTTTATCCGATACGTTTGTAGCTGCAGATTAGTCGATAGCTGGAGGGTGGAGCCTCAGACCAAAACACAACATGACAACAATAACATCAGTCGTGGGCTGCAACTCTCACTTTTAAATGACAATATCCTGGCCGGACCACTGTTGTCAGTGATATAAGTATTTGAAATGAACATGATTTCTTAATGTCTAGTGACATGTCAGGGCCATTTTATGATTAACTGAAATAAATTTCTTACATACAGTTCCTTTAAATATATGTACACTGCCATTCAAAAGTTTGGGATTATTTTAAATAAGTTTCTTATGCTCATCACAGCTGCATTTATTTGATCAAAAACACAGAAAAAAGTAATATTGTTCAATATTATTACAATGTAAAATAACTGTTTTCTATTTTTTAATATACATTAACATTTAATTTTTTTCCTGTGATGCAAAGCTGAATTTTCAGCATCGTTACTGTAGTCTTTAGTGTCGCATGATCCTTCAGAAATCATTCTAATATGCTGAAATATTAGCAATGTTGGTCACAGTTGTGCTGATTAATATTTTTTTGGAAACTGTGATACATTTTTCAGGATTCTTTGATGTATAAAAAGTTAAAAAGAGTGTTTATTCAAAATAGAAATCTTTTGTAACAATATAAACTAGTTTATAAAATTTGGGTTCAGTATTTTTTTTTAATACTTTAATTCAGCAAGGATTAGTTAAATTGATTAAAAAACAGTGGTAGTAAAAACTTAAATTGTTAGAAAAGATTTTTATTTTGAATCAATGCTATTTTTTTAACTAATAAAAAAGAATCCTGAAAAAAAAAATTACAGGTTCCAAAAAAACAAATATTACAATGATTTCTGAAGGATCATGTGACACTGAAGACTGGAGTATGATGCTGAAAAGGATCACAGGAATAAATTAGATTTTAAAGTATTAAAACAAAACCATTATTTAAAATATAGTATATATTTTATATAACATAGTATATATTTTATCTTATAAACTAGAACACTGTATTTATCAAACAACATCTAAGAATGCAACTAGACTCATTTTTATCATTTTGTCTGGAAAATAAATTCTCAATACATCACATGTTTGCCCTTGAAGCCCAGACTTGAATTTGTTATATTGCATGCAAAATAGCTTCAGATTATACTACTAAAATAGTAATGCATTACTACCATGCAAGAACATCTTAAACACCCTAAAATAACTTATTAACAGTAAAATTTAATGGTGGGTGACAATAGCTGTTTACCAGAATTACTACATTCCATAAGAAGGAGACAATACAGCCTGGACTCAGACCAGTGAGGAGGAACACAGCTCTTTCTCTCTCTCACACACTCTCTCTCTCTCTCTCTGTTTCTCTATACGTGTAGTGTGCAGTATGGCTGCTTTCTTTTGCCAGCCCTGCCAGCCCATCAAAGGGTGATTTTCCACGCCGGCAGGCCAGGAGGCTCTGAGCTAAAAGAGAGAGAAGGGCCTGTCCCGAAGCCAGGGACAGGTGGGAGGCGGAGCCCTGGACACTAGAGTGCCAGAATCTCAACTCAGGGACGTTGAGTGAGCTCTGGGCATGGGCCAGTCAGTCACTGAACTGAAAATAGTCATGCCCTGACACCCTGACAGTGCTGGGCAAGCTGAGATGGACAGATACAGCCAATGTATGACTGTATAAATTACTTGGCCCTGCTGTATATTCCTATATAGGAGCTACATAAATAGTGTATGTTCACTGTAAAAAACAATTTGTTGAGTCAACTTAAAATAATTTGTTACCTGGCTGCCTTAAAATTTTAAGTTCAGTCTACTCAAAAAAAGTTTAGTCAACTTGAAATGTTAAGTTGCACTAAGTGAAAACTTAAAATTTTAAGTTGAATCAACTCAAATATCTAAGGCAGCAGGGTAACAAATTATTTTAAGTTGACTCAACAAATTGTTTTGTTGATTTTTTTACAGTGTTTTCATAGTATCATAGAATCTGCAAAATGTAAATTATTTAAACAAAAATAAGAAAGATCATACAAAATCCATGTTATTTTTATTTAGTGACCTGAATAAGATATTTCACATAAAAGACATTTACATATATTCCACTAGAGAAAATAATATGATTATAATTGAATTTATAAAAATTACCCTGTTCAAAAGTTTACACCCCCTTGATTTCTAATACTATGTTCTTACCTGAATCATCCACAGCTGTTTTTTTTTCCAGTGATAGTTGTTCATGAGTCCCTTGTTTGTCCTGAACAGTTAAACTGCCTGCTGTTTTTCAGAAAAATTATTTGGTTTTTCAGCATTTTTGTGTATTTGAACCCTTTCCAGCAATGACTGTATGATTCTGAAGCACCAGCGAGCAACCTTCTGTAATTGTTGCATATGAGTCCCTCAGTTGCCCTCAGTGTGAAAAGATGGATCTCAAAATTATACAGTCATTGTTGGAAAGGGTTCAAATAAACAAAAATTCTGAAAAACTAAACAATTTGTGGGACCTGAAGGATTATCACTATAACTATCACTAAAAAAAAAAGATAATTTAGGCATTCAGGTAACAACACAGTATTAAGAATCAAGTGTATGTAAACTTTTGAACAGGGTCATTTTTATAAATTCAACTATTATTTTCTCTTGTGAAATATCTCATTCAGGTCAGTACTAAATAAAAAATAACATGCATTTTGTATGATTCTTCTTATTTAAAATAATTACATTTTGCAGATTCTGCATGGAAACTTTTGACTTCAACTGTATGTGTGTTTGATCAATGTTAAGTAAATAAAAGCCTAAATTAAATCTGTTCATCATATAAAGTGATTGTTTCTCTTCAGAAGACTTTGATTAAACTGGTCTGTTAGTATGGATTACATTTACATTCTCTTTATTACTTTTTTGAATCTGAAAATTTTGGTTGCGTGAATTATCAATGTATAAACAAGAATGCTGAGAGAATGTTAATTATATTTTCATTTGTGTTCCAATGATTAACGAAAGTCTTATTGGTTTGGAACAACATAAAGGTGAGTAAAATGATGACAGAATTTGTCTTTTTGGGGGGGGTGAACTATCCCTTTAATGTTGTTTTCTACTCTTGTAGTGTAGTAATGTGATAATATATCACCTATAGTTTTACTTTAAAATGATAGATTCTCAGAAAAGAAAATTCTGTCATTATTTACTAACCTTTAAGTCGTTCCAAACAGCTAAGTTCATCTTTGGAACACCAATTACGATATTTTTGGTAAACCCCAAGAGCTTTCTGACCCTGCATAGACAGCAATGCAACTGACACATTTAAGGCCCAGAAAGTAGTAAGCACATCGATAAAATAGTCCTTGTGACATCAGTGGTTGAACCATAATTTTATGAAGCTATGACAATATTTTTTTGTGAGCAAAGAAAACTAAAGTAACAACTTTATTCACCAATTCTCCTCTTCTGTTCACGACAGGTACCACAACATATGTTTGTTCATTCCTCAGCTTGAAAACAAGCCACAGCACTTTGTCGAAATGCTGTGATGCTCTCGTGGACGGCGGCAGGGAATGGCACAGAAGAGAGGAATTTTCTCTGATTTCATTAAAAATATCTTCATTTGTGTTCCGAAGATGAACAAAGATCTTACAGGTTTGGAACAACATGAGGGCGAGTAATTAATGACAGAATTTAGTTTTTTGGGTAAACTATCCCTTTAAATTATGAGTAGCTTAGGCTCCAGTTTCAAACCAACCTCCTCAGCACTGATATAAACACAGGCTGAATCTAAAGACCAGCATGCAATGCTGATTCCAGCAGTCATCTGGCCCACTGCAGGTTAAACAGCACTGCAGTTACTGTTCTTCTCTGGGAGGGTCTCTCCTCCGCCATATTTCAAACTTCCTCTGGCCAGCTCTTTTATTCAGGCTCAAATGAGATCCCACAAAATCTATATCACATCTTTAAAACGAAATAACTCTCCCTCTCTGCAGTGGCATTGACCTCGGCGGGGCAGTTCTGGTTCAGTGCACTGGGCCCTCCGGTGGCAGCGTAGGGGGAAGCGATTTAAGGCCCCGAGCCACGCCGGACCCCAGGTGCGCCAAGGCAAGCAGTTAAATTTCATCATTACCCTTTCTTCGGCGTGTTAGCTTTTTATAGGGCTTTTACGGTTAGAGAGGACGGTGCCGCACTGGTCCCGGTGGTACAGGGTGGAGAAAGAAAAAGAACGGACAGAGATATGGACAGAGGGTGGGGAGAAGGCGAAGGGAGGGGAAAAAAGAGAGAAAAAGAGACTGGGACATCACTTGTCAAGTTGACTACAGGATGATGTAAAAACAGCGGCGAGGGCAGGGGATAAGAGCGATGATGAATGGGCTGTGGACGTTTATCCATCCAGTTGAAGGATTTGCAGCGCAGGAATTGTGTACAGATGCTGACATCTGAAGGGGGGGAGAGGCGGAAAGAAAGAAAAAAAAGAATGCTATCTGGGAGTAAGACAGAGCACTGCTGATGCGGAGTGATGGGGAAGAAGGACATGGTACAATAAGATGCTCGCAGATCTAAAGTTGGCCGTATGAACACAGCAGTCAAAGCAGGTGTCACTCAAAAGGTCGCTGTGACAACAAAAAGAGACACTGCTATTTCTTTTAGCATAGAGAATACAATGCAACTGGATTCCATTGCTTTGACTTCTACTGTAATGATGAAATGAGGAATTCTGAAATGTGACCCTGAACCACAAAACCAATTTATAGATGCCTTGAAAGAGGAATAAATAAGCTTTCCATTGATGTATGGTTTGTTAGGACAATATTTGGCTGAGATACAACTATTTGAAAATGTGGAATTTGAGGGTGCAAAAATCTAAATATTGCGAATATCACCTTTAAAGTTGTCCAAGTGAAGTTCTTAGCAATGCATATTACTAATCGAAAATTAAGTTTTGAGATATTTACAGTAGGAAATGTACAAAATATCTTCATGGAACATGATCTTAATATCCTTATGATTTTTGGCATAAAAGAAAATTTGATAATTTTGACCAATACAATGTATTTTTGGCTATTGCTACTAATATACCTGAGCTACTTAAGACTGGTTTTATGGTCCAAGGTCACAAATCAGATTCCTAGAGAAAATTATGAAACCTGCTCTATTGTTAAAAAAGAAGCTGTTCTTAGTTTGTAATTCAAGACATAATCTACATTTCAAGATTGAGATGATAATGAATTTTAAGATTTATAAGAATCAGAATCGGAAAGAGCTTGACTGCCAAGTGTGCTTGCACACACAAGGATTTTTATTAGTAATGAAGATTCTAGTGTACACAAACAAATACAACAAGACACAAAAAAATAATAAAGAAATAAAGATAAAGAAAAAAATGGAACAATAAAAATATGAAAAAGCTATAAATATTTAAAACATCTAGAAATATTTTAAAATATATATAAAAATTATGTACATATTTACGATGTTATGGATAATAATATTAATAAATGTGAGTAATGTTTAAATGTTGGCTGTCATAACCTATTTTTGAAAAGTGGGGTAATTTTTATTTAAAGAAACTAAAACATTTTTAGGCAATATTTCTATTTCATTCCATTCTATATCTATTTCAAATAAATCATTTAGCGAATCCTAAATAAAAAAAGTATCACTGTTTCCACACAAATATTAAGCAGCACAACTGTTTTTTCAAAACTAATTATAAGAAAAATTGTAAATTAATAATAAGAAATTTTTATTCAGCAGCAAATCAGCATATTAGAATTATTTCTGATCATGTGACACTGGAGACTGGAGTAATGACTAAAAATAAATTCAGGTTTTTATCACAGGATTAAATGACAATAAATTATAATAAAATAGAAAACATTCGTTTTAACAATATAATAATATTTCTAGTGCTGTCAATCGATTAAAAAAATTTACTTATCAATCACATTTTTCTGAAATTAATCGTGATTAATTAATTAATTAATTAAGTTTTTTAAATATACTTTTATATTCCAATAATTTCACATTCAATCTTCAAAGTAATGTAGAAACAACCTAAAGACAGTATTTGTTAAATATTTTTTCATGACTGAAGGTTTGTATCACTGATACCAATATTACTGATGTCTCCTAATATTTAACCATTGACTTTAGCCATTCAACATTACAATGTAATTGAGAACTATCCATTTTAATATTTATTAGACTTTAAAAAAAAAACTCTAATTTAAGTGAACTTAAAACAATCTTCCCATTAACCCATTTTTTTCCTGTGCCCTTCAGCATATAGGAAATATAAAGAAATTAAATAAAGTTATCAAACACTAAATACTTAACTAACTATAGACGAATTCTTAAAGCTACAAAAGTTATTGATTTCCTCTTTTTTTTTTTCTTTTGTTCTTTGATTAATAGACATAATAGCTGCTGGGTTATTTGACTGCTATTACTTTAAGACCTGCCATTGCTGAACATGACGCAGATCTGACACGCATAGTTTTCACGCTGTAATGTAAAATGATACAGGCTACAGTGTGGGCAGCCGTATTTTTACGTGCAATTGAAGTGCGCGTGCTACAATCACAGTATGACGGCTGACGAGGCATGAAAATTACTTTTTACTGACATGTGGCTCATCTGACTGAAGTTTACTGTTCTGTTTTTGTGCTCATTCATAACTTCTGTCGCTGAGACGAAGTTGGAGTGTGTGTCTGAAAAGTCTCCCATTTGATGTGTTCGTAAAGACGTTCTGCGACTAAATAAAGGCATTTCTTGTCAAGAATAAAGAGACAAAAGCAGCAGTTGTGAGTGAGGTGGCCAATTCCCACCCCTACGTTAAATATTTTTAACTATGTTAAAAATTAATCACCTGCATTAATGCGCCAATTTTGATAGGGCTAAATATTTCACAATTCTTTTTTTTTTTCACAATATTAGCTTTTTTCATCAAATAAATAAAGCCTTGGTGAGCATAAGAGACATTGCTTTCATAAACAGTTGCTTTTAAATGCAACTTATTGCAGCTCACAACTCAAATATCATATATTGGATCGATTTTTGTCATTCGCGCCACACATGTCTGGGTTTGTTACAAACCACTGCAATTTCCAGTCCTCAGGTTAACCTAGATTAATGTCCCAGCGATGAACAAGCTCTCATTGTCTCTCTAAATGTGATTAGCACAGGGTTAAGTACCTCTTCGCTTCGTTCGGTCCAGTGGGGTTGTGTTTGAACGAGGGATAAGAAGGGAGAAAGGCGCACAGAGGGTGGCGTGCGTTACCTTTGCACCGTGCCAATGTCACCAAGCTGTGCCAGTCTCACCGGGCGGCCGTCCACGTCCCAGGCTCCGCCGCGCTACGCAGAGGCTTCACAAACTCACTGCATATGCTCCGTATGGCCTAGACAGTCCGTCCAATTTTCCACCATCTGCTGGGCCTGCACTTACGCACCACAGAAAGGTCACCGTCAGCTCTGCTTGACTCGTAAAAATTCAAATGACACTGTGAGAAACCACCATGATTGTTGCCATCACCAACATCACCTGATGAGACCAGATCCTCTCAATGTGTGTGCAAAACCGGCCATGGAAATGGCATCCCGCCAATCGGGTTAGTGCTGTATCAGCTGATTCCACTGCACACAGGGATGATGTAAAAACACAGACAGGCCAAAAGAAGGCGAGATGAAGCCAGAACAGTACGTCTGGTGTCTAGTCCACTATAACAAGAGGTTTTCACACAGCTCAGACAGGGAAAGTGGTACAATTGCCTTATTCAGAGAGCTTGCGTATCTCTAAATAATATCAGCTGTGTGCAGATGGGTCCCTGCGTCTTGGCACAATGGGATGTTCAACCTTGCCTTCACTTCAACAAAACAGTAATGCTATGAGGGTTGTGATATGAGAAGATTAGCACAGCTGCCTTCACCTGACCAATGCATTAATTAGCTTCTTTTGATCTCTTTCTATATAAAGCCTAAATAAATATATAGCCTATATATATGCAACATGATATTAAAGTCATTTTGACAGAGATTTCAGCCTTTCTGCTTTTTAATGAAGAGTTAAACTTGTATGTATTGTTATTTTAGTATTATTTATTTACTATATACTATAGTATTTATTAATATATATTTGGAATTAGATTTTTTTATATTCTCAGTTTTCATCTTCATTTTTGTTTTAGTAATTTCGTTTAGTCATTTTATTACCTTTTGTTTATTTTAATTCAGTTTTAATTTAATTAAACTTAGTGCTTAAATTTTACCTTTGTTATTTTTTCTCCTTTTTTATAATAGTTTAAGTTTTTAATCTAATATTAATATTTTATTTCAACCTTTTAAAAAAATGTAATTCTTTAGGTTTTAGTTAACAATAACAACATGGAATGCTAGAAAGCATAGAAAATAGTAGCCTTAAATGATAGTTCACCCAAAATGAAAATTAACCCATGATTTACTCATCCTCAAGCCATTCTAGGTGACTTTCTTCTTTCAGACAAATACAATTGGAGTAGGGCTGTGCAATTAATCGCAATCGCAAAAAAATCGCGATTTAAGCACATGCGATTTCTAAACCGCATAAGGCTGCGAACGGCACCCCCGCCCCCTTGAACGTCAAGTTCATTTTATTTTCGATATAGCGCCAGATCACAATAGAAGTCATTTAAGGTGATCTTTCCTATAGAACAGGTCTATACATAGTTCTTTTATTAAAGAAACTAAATTGCATTATGTTATTTATCTTATTTACAAGGCATGTCATTTCTGTCTCTTCATGGTCGAGCGTTTATCCTCCGCGAAAACACGGACTGGATCGCGGACTCCATTCATAAAAACGGAATCTACTATAGCGCGGAATGCCACGTAATTCGTCGATTTTAGGATTAATAAATCAAAAGTTGGTCTGTCACTTAATTCAAATCGCGATATGGACTAGTGTCTGTGAAAACTGAAATGCAAAAAAAACGTTTTAATATGAATCCTGCATGTTCCGTTTGCCTCTGTATGTTTGAATGGCGGAGATGCGTATTTCTTTCTTTACTACATGCATACTGAAGCACACGTGAAGCTCCCGCTAATTTTTGGCATTTGCATCTCACATGAACAGATACACTCAATCTCCAAAGCTGCTGTGAGTGTCACTTTTACCGTTTCATTTGAGAAAACTAGCATCATATCTGTACACACAGAAACTTCACGGCAACCTGTCAAAATAAAAGCACGGTTTAACATGAAGCAGAACAATATTAGTCTTGTATTACATTTGTACAGTATAATGTAGGTGTTTATATATTCCTATTTAAATAATTTACATAAAACAATATATATGATAAAAAAATTAATATTACAACAATATTAACCACTTAATTATTATTTAAACGTTTTAAACTGAATATAATTTTTCTTCCATGATTGATTTTAACAGTAAACTTCTGTTTGTTTGCCAAAAATTAAAAGGGTTTATTTTTCATTTGATTAAAAATAAATAAATGTTTATGCTTTTTGATTATCAGAAAAATTAAAACACTTAATAAAAAAAAAAAAAGCAAAAGATTGTAGAGCCCTCAAAATGTTAAAATAGATAGTTTTGGACTTATTTTTCCACTGAAATGAATGTTTTCGTTATTACACAAAGTAGGCTAAAGTACCGGGGGAAAAAAGTAACATGGCTAATTTATTTTATGTTGTCTGTTTTAAAGACAATTTTACTACAGTTTTGTTTATTAAACTTAATACTATGTTATTTCATTGTGAAATGTTTTGTTATGCACTTCTTGTGCACTGAATACATTTAGAATGTATGTAGCTTGTTTGAAAAAGCAAAAAAAAAAATCGCAAATAAAATCCCAATCGCAATATTCGTTCAAAAAAATCGCAATTTGATTATTTTGTCCATATTGCACAGCCCTAAATTGGAGTTATATTAAAAAGTCCTGGCTTTTCCGAGCTTTATAATGGCAGTGAATAGGTATTACGATTTTGAAGTCTAAAAGAAGTGCATCTATTCATCATAAAAAGTACTCCACATTGTTCTGGTGGGTGAATAAAGGCCTTCTGAAGCAAATCAATGCATTTGTGTAAGAAAAATATCCATATTTAGAACAATTTAATCCTTAAATGTATCAATGTTTCGCCAGTCATTATTACATATTCGGGTCTTTAGCCACCCAGACCTATATATCCAGCATGGATGGATCACTAACTGTTGCAGTAGCAAAAAACCCTCTTGATATTTTCAGAACAATTACAAAAGAATAAAATAAAGCATAATTCGTTACCTTTTAAAACTTAAAAGGGTTCAATTTGAGCAGATGATTTTACTATTGCTGCATCTGGCTCATATTCGCAATCTCAACAGATTAGATTTGCAATACTATTGTTTTCAATGACTTCAAAATCAAAATTTTAATCACTGGCATCTTATTCACCACATCAACCATCAAATGACAGTGACATTTATATTTCATTGTGTTCAGTAATTGCTCTGCAGTAAAGCCATTCAAACCAGTTAAAATTTTCCTGATGATATTCTTTTGTTTTATGCCTGCGGTAATTATGAGTGAAACATCACGTCATCATTGTCTATCAAACAGTGCCACCTCGAGGAATAAAGATGAATTGCAGGTATTGAGTCATCAAATATGTAAATATTTACATACCTCAGGTGACCCTATACTTTTTACAAAAAAATAAACCCGAAAGCAGAAAAAAGGAGAGACTGGTTTTCCTTTGCTGTAAACAAAACTTGTTTCTTGCGAGACAAGTACTTTCTCACCAGAGCTTATGCTGAATGCACGTACGACAGTTAGAGATTGCGGCTAATACAGTTTATATAAATATATATATAAAAAAACTCTGATTGTATTAATCTAAAAGAACAATCATATACACCTAGGGTGGCTTCAGGGTGAGTAAATTAGTTTTTGGGTGAACTGTCCCTTTATAATGACTTTGGCCTACATGTAGCAGTGCTGTCTATGGTCCTAGACCACTCTGTACCCAAAGAAAACTCCACTCAGAGACTTATGAATGACAGATTTGATTAGACAAAGCTGCTGTCAGATATCACATATTGATTTATTTTTTGCATATTGCATCTCTATTATCGTCATCTGTACATTAGCATGTCGGAGTGGTGGCTTTGTTTAAATGCACATATGTGTTCATTTGTGTGTATCTAAAGGTGGGGGAGGCGTGTGCGTGTGCGTCTGTGTGTTTGGGGTGCGTATGTGTGTGCAAGCATTCGTGCGTGTACGTGTGTAAATGCGAGAGGAGACACAGGGGTGGGCGGGAAGGAAGGAGGGGTGGCTTGTTCTAACGGTTCTTTGAAAGAGATAAATGGCTTACAGATGGCCCAATCAATATATTCAAATGAGACATGTAAAGTAGCCGGGCAGCCGTCGGAGATCAGGCTTGGGCTAGCTGAAAGGCGCACAGCCAAGGAGACCCAAGTCTGTCTTTCTCTCTAACTCTACCTCACGCATGCACACAGGCGCAGACCTCACCTGCCCTTTGCCCCGTCCTAACCGCTTTGAACAGCCGTTGATGTTCTCAACGTTAAATGAAGTTGGCGTTGTTGTATGGAAGCTTGCATGTTATATAGATACATTTACACATTAATTAACCGGCTTTCATATCAACCAATCATGACCTTGGGAATAAATTCAGAGAAAGATGATTGGTAGATAGAAAAGGAAGTTGAATAAAAAAAAAAATACAAACAAAATAATGTATTTTACATTTATATGTATGTGACCATGGACCACAAAACCAGTCATAAGGGTCATTTTTTGAAATTGAGATTCATACACCATGACATCTGAATAAATAAGCTGAATAAATAAGATTTCCATTGCTGTATGGTTTGTTAGTATATGACAATATTTGACGGAGTTAACAACTATTTGAATATCTGAAATCTGAAGGTGCAGAATATCAAAATATTGAGAAAATTGCCTTTACAGTTGTCCAAATGAAGTTCTTAGCAATGCATATTACTAATCAAAAATTAAGTTCTGGTATATTTACTTACAAAATATCTTCATTGAACATGATCTATACTTAATATCCTAATGATTTTTGGCATAAAAAAAAATTATCAATTTGACCCATGCAATGTATTTTTGGCCATTGCTACAAATACACCTGTGTTACTTAAGACTGGTTTTGTGGTCCAGGGTCACAAATGTTAAGTAATTTAAATATATTAACTAACTTGAATATTTAAATGAAAATTTTTTCCCAAGGTGTGTGTTATGTGTACAATCAGATTTAGGCTGATTGTATGCCATTCATTTGTTTTTCACAAATTTGCTGTATGTTGTTGAGTAATGCGTAGAGAGATTAGCTCCGTGTCTGTGGGAGAGCAGGGAAAGGCTATGGCCCCGGGGCAGCCTCCGGGGGAAAAATGTTCCCCTGACACAGATAACATCCAATTCCTCCCCTGTGAAATGCAAAAATCCACCCCAACATCAGCAAAGTGTTTTATCATCCTGTATCAGATCCTGGCTCTCTTATCGTTTTGTTACACACACACACACACACACACACACGCAAACGTCCACTTCCTCGAAATCAAATTTGTGTAAAAAAGGAGGAAGATCCTGACAACTGTTCATGTTTTTTTTCACACGTAAACACACTAAACAGCATCACAGAGACACTGCTTTTCTTTAGTTGTCATGATATAATAGTGCCTCATGGACACTGATACAGAGAAATGAAGGCTGGTTTGATGGTGTCCTTGACTAACTGTTAATAAAAAAAATAGGTGATGTTAGATTGTGGCGGACACTAAATAATGTATCTAGATATGGATAAAAACACATTTTTAAAGTGACATGATGCCTTTTTTAACATCTTTTCATTGTGTCCACTGTGACACTACAGTTAAAGTTGAAAGATTTTCATGCAGTTTGCTTCATACGATAAGAAAAGAGACTCAAAACAAAGTGTGAGATAGCGTTAAAGGAAAAAATATGATTTTGAGTATCGATTTGAAAAAAGACTTAAAAAGAAATTCAACAGAAAGCTTTTTATGTCCACCACTCTTCATTTAGTAAACATTTGGAAATTTGATGATGCTTGGTTCATACAGATACTGTAAAATGAAATTCCATGGCTTTTAAGGACTTTTCAAGCACTACTTTTTTATTTTTCAAGGTCTGAAAACAGAGACCTCAGACAAGTATTAATACTAAAGTATTACAAAGTATACCACCTTTACTATAGTACAACCACAGTTAATTTTCTTAATGGATTTGTATATGTGTATACTTTATTTCTTTTTTCTTTTTGTTTTTAAAACTTTACTGCCTTAATTGTTTGATGTTTTGTACTTTTTAAGAAAAATAAAAAAAAATCTGAAAAAAAGATTTGTGAAACCGCTCCGAAATCCTGATCTGAAACAAATGACTCACTGATCCACGATCCTAGGTTGCGATCAAAAGCAAAAGATTCATGAACCTGCTCCAAGGTTCCGATCTAAATCAAATGATTTGCGATCCATGCTCCGAGTCCCGAAATGAATAATGATTCACGAAACATAATTTCAGATCAGGACTCGGAGCGCTGGATCGCAAATTATTTGACTTAGATCAGAACATTACGTATTGCAAATCAAATCATTCAGTTTGCGAAATGATTCACAAACCCGTTCCGATCTAAATTAAATGATTTGTGATAGACACTCCGAAGTCCTGATCAAATAATTTGCGATACGCGAAGTTCCGTTCTAAATCAAATTGTTTGCACTATGCATTTTGAAGTCCCGAAATGAATCAAATGTTTCGCGAACCCACACTGAAGTCCGATCTGAATCCGCGCTCTTAGGTTTCAATCTAAATCAAAAGGTTCTTGAACCTGCTACAAGGTTCCAATCTAAATCAAATTATTCACAATCCACGCTCTGAAGCCCCGATATGAATAATGATTCACGAAACATCATTTCATTTGCGAATCATTTGACTTAGATCGGAACTTTGCGTTTCGTAAATCATTAGTTTTGAATCATTCAATTTGGGAAATGATTCACGAACCTGTTCTGATATAAATCAAATTATTCACGATACAATCTCCGAAGTCCTGATTTGAATCAAATGATTTGCAATACACAAAGTAAAACTAAATCAAATGGTTCGTGATGCACATTTTGAAGTCCCGATCTGAAACAAATGATTCTCAAAACCGCTCCGAAATCCTGTTCTGACACAAATGACTTGCCGTACGTGCTTCGAAGTCCCAAACTAAATCAAACGTTTTGCAAACCTGCACCGAACTTTGTCCGGAATGATTGCGCGATCCGCGCTCCTAGATTCTGATCTAAAGCAAAAGATTCAAAAACTGCTCCAAGGTTCCGATCTAAATCAAATTATTTGCGTTATGCGACCTGATTGGAGTGCTTAGAAACAATGAATCATTTTACGACACATTGGTTTAACTGATTCTGAGTTTTAAAAAGCTCTGTTTCATGTATATCACTATACATGCTTTTTAAAATCAATACAAGCGATATTGAATCCAACAATGAATGGCTCTTTTAATTTAATCTGGCTTTTGCTAGTAAATTGCTTAAAATTAATGATCGAAGTCACAAGTTTGAATCAATCAGACCAGATCCTACATAAATGACTCAATGGGTTTGGTTCATCTGTTCCTCTTTTCTTGTCTTCATTAACTGAAATACGTGAAAAAAGTATGATGTGTTTTGAATTGTGTGAATTTTAGGTAAAAAAGACATGTTCTTATAGAGAAAAAACTAAGAGCACTTGTTTCATAGATACATTGTCGTTTAATAATTCAAGCACTTATTAAGTACCTCTAGGAATATTGTTATTTTTGAGGGTTTTCCAGGCCTTAAATTTCAAAAAGTAAAATTCAAGTACTTTAAGCACCTTGTACGAACCCTGCTTTTAGCTACTAAGAATGTAGTACAGTGTAGTTAACATTTTTATCATGTTTAAATGCTGTTCCAGCAAAGCACGTTAGTGTCTACGCCAAAGTCATGCATTTGATTCCCATGGAATGCATGAGCCATGGCCGTTTCTAGTTTTTTATTAGTACATCCTGGTTCTACGTCAGAATGGCGTCTCCTGTGTCAGAAGCATCACATGCCTCGTGGTACTGTCGTGAACATGTGTCGAAGACAGACAGGGAAGAGAAGAAATTGTTGAATAAAGTCGTTATTTTTGTTTTCTTTGCGCACAAAAAGTATTTTAATAGCTTCATAACATTACGGTTGAACCACTGATGTAACATGCACTATTTTGGCGATGTCCTTACTACCTTTCTAAATCAGAAAGTTCTCAGATTTCATCAAAAATGTCTTATTTGTGTTCTAAAGTATGAAGTCTTACAGGTTTGGAATGACATGAGGGTGAATAACTAATGACAGAATTGTAATTTTTGGGTGAACTATCTCTTTAATTCCACAGAATTTCATGTTCTTTAAAAATGTGAAAATAGTTCACAGATGCTGTCTTGACCTGCTTATATCTCTAATTTAGTGTAGTATGAATCCATACATTTAAACACTAGCTGATAGATATATTATTAGCTTAAAACTGAACGTGTTAACCTCTATGCATTCTCCAGTGCTAATGGGCTACTGTAGGACGTCTCAGCTCGTGTATGAGAGATTCTCGTCTTGCCCTCTGTCTGCTAACCCAGTAAAAAGGGTCCTTGGCCTATTAATTGCCTTGACAGTGATAAAGGAAACAGAGGGGGATGCTATTTGTCTTTAATGCAATACCTCGCATATTACCCAGAGACAAATTGAAAGTGTTTCCTAACATGAGCTGCTCTCATTTTTCTCCTAGCCTTTGAGAAGGTGAAAGAGGTAGGTCATGGGTAGAGACTTGAGGGTGTTTGGGGCCACGACAGAAGCTTTTCGCACCTCATTCTTTCTCGTGTCAGACCTGAATATGTGCGCGTTGTACGTACGTGTGAGGCCAGCACCTGTGAGCAGTCAGGGGTCAAATGTCAAGGAGAGGGCAGGCCCTAAGTGGCTACAGGGTGTTGTGGGGGTTCGAGACAAACGCAGGAAAGAAAGGGCTGTTCCTCTGTGAAATGACCATTGTTAATCCTGCCAGCGACACGTGGCCTCTTGTCCAGTCCGCTGTTTTGAAAGTCCGCCTACTCACAAAGATGCTTCACTCAGCTGCTGACCTTGGCTTGCCCTGCCGTACAAAAGCAACAAAGATGAATGCCTATTTGGTGAGCCGCTCGCACCATTATCTTCCATACTTGTCATTTCCTTGAGTGGCTCATCCTAACGTGACCTGCACTGGGTCAGGTCTGCTCTTTCTCTTTATGCATAATATAAACTTATTCTGCAATAGAAGCGGGCTTGGTTTTACTGGGGTGCTTGAGGGTGTAAAGATCATCAAGTATGCAAAACCGTTTCTTTTTTGGAATTACATCCATATTCACTTTTAAATTAGGCCTCAAAATGGATCCTTTCTTCCTCTTTGAAGCGTTTGCAATCCTTTATGTTTTTCTTAAACCTTTTATATTAGTTGTAACCCCTACCCACCCCAAAAGTTGTATAAGAAAATCTGTCTTCAATTGGTCATTCATTTTCATGGTTTTATACTCAGTATTATAGTTAATTGCCATAATAGTCCTGCCATCAGCCATGCATTTAAAATACAATATTTAGAATAATTCATAAAGTAATGACTTTATACAACTAAATTGATTTGTTTATTTTTTCAGTCATTTTTGTTCTGAAACCCAGGATAGATAGACCTTGGAGATGAGTGGTTTTTTGTTTAATCATTGTTTTTTATTTATATTTTAGTGGTCTGACCAATGAGTCCCATGACAAGCTGACAAGACTTCATCACATTCAAGAGTCTGATTTTCAATCAATGCAGATTAAATTGCCCAAGGTAAGACTATATTCTCTAGTTCTCACATTTCGAGGAAAAAGCTAAATACGATTATGCATATTGGTAAATTATACAGAGATGAGGATAGTATTAATATGCCATAATTATTTGACAGGATATACTTACACACCGATTAGCATATCAGCAAGACCAGACAAAGATAGAAAGGTAGTGACTGAGAAATGAAAGGGGAACATTGAGAGATAAGAGGCTTCCCCAGTTCTTCCACATGGATACACACACACACACACACACACACACACACACACACAATCCCTAAATGTAGATCAAAAGCAGTAATTTTTTTTTTTTTTGGGGGGGTGCTAACAACGTGTTTCCTGACATTTTTAAGAATATATGCATATGCATTAACAGTCTATTTTATTTTATTTTTACATATATTTATTTAAGGCATTTAAAGGAGAAGTTCACTTCCAGAACAAAAATTTGCAGATAATTTACTCACCCCCTTGTCATCCAAGATGTTCATGTCTTCCTTTCTTTAGTCGTAAAGAAATTATGCTTTTTGAGGCTTACATTTGAGGATTTTTCTCCATATAGTGGACTTCCATGGTGCCCGTGAGTTTGAACTTTCAAAATGCAGTTTAAATGCAGCTTCAAAGGGCTCTAAATTATAGTTATTTTCTAAAAAATGTTACAATTTATATACATTTTTAACCTCAAATGCTCATCTTGTCTAGCTCTGCATGAACTCTGTGTATTCCGGTTCATGACAGATAGGGTATGTCGAAAAACTCCCATCTCATTTTCTCCTCCAACTTCAAAATCATCCTACACTGCTGCAGAAGTACCGACCCAGTGTTTACAAAGTGAACATGCAAAGAAGGTCAAATGCCCTTTACAAAAAAGCGATGTAGGGAGTTTTTCGGCATACCCTAACTGTCTTGAACTGGAATACACAGAATTCACGCAGAGCTAGACAAGACGAGCATTTGTAAAAAAAAAGTATATAAATTGTAATTTTTTAGAAATTAACTGCTAGATAAGACCCTTCTTTCTCGACTGGGATTGTTAAGAGCCCTTTGAAGCTGCATTGAAACTGCATTTTGGAAGTTCTAACTCTCGGTCACCATAGAAGTCCACTATATGGAAAACATTCCTGAATTATTTTCCTCAAAAAACATAATTTCTTTATGACTGAAAAAAGAAAGACATGAACATCTTGGATGACAACTGGGTGAATTAATTATCTGTAAATTTTTGTTCTCCTTTAAGAATAAGAATTTTAAGTTCGCGAGAAACAAATGCAGTTGAGTACATATCATTTTTGACTGTTAGTGAGCTAACTAGATGCTAAACGTGTCTTACAGAGAGAGCCATCTCTTGTTTATGCAGTATAAAAACTGCAGGAGTGCTTGCTGCAGTTCGGTTCATGTCATTTAAAGGAACTTGTAGATAAAGTGCTGACTGTCTGTGCTGGGCATCTGAGATCTCTGTATCTCCATGTTGTTCAGTGTATAGCAATACGTCTATCTGTCCTCACGCGTGTCGCATTGGCTCCCTGCTGTCGATACCCACAGTGTGGTGTCGTCCTGACTAATGCACTTCTGGTTAGTGCATACATCATTGCCAATTGCAATTGCCGTATTGATTATCATCATCACAGGAATCTTAAATCACATAGACTAATATCAGAGGAGAGATGTTAGCAATACTTATTTGCCTGCAGGTGGTCCGGCTCTGTGTGTGTGTCCCTACAAATGCAGAAAATATTCTTTTATTGCACTTGATTTTTGCATTTCTTATTCTTTATGCTATTTCAGTATTTTTCAACATTTTTCATGTGTAATAATTAGCTTGAAAAGAATTCAGACAAGGTGATGTCAAAATAATACATTAGGGCAACATATAAATGCTTAAATAAAATATTACACAGTTTAAGAAAAGTCTGTACAAAAGAGGACACAATGTACTGTGTTAATATATAGGAATTTTCCATATTGTTTTTTCACAGCTGTTTTTCCCATATTTTGAATACCGCATTGCATTGTGTTGTGTTTTAGAGTTTAATGGATTCATTCACTTCCAGAATAAAAAGAAATATTGAATATTTACTCACCCCCATGTCATCCAAGATGTTCTTGTCTTTCTTTCTTCAGTTGAAAAGAAATTAAGGTTTTTGAGGAAAACATTCCAAGATTTTTCGCCATAACATCAATGGGAGCCAACAAGTTGAAGGTCCAAATTGCAGTTTCAATGCAGCTTTATATATATATATATATATATATATATATATATATATATATATATATATATATACTTTTTTACCACAAATACGTCTTAATGCATTACGTAATCACGTTGGAAAGTAGGGTAGGGCGAAAAACTCGGATCTCATTTTCTCCTCCAGCTTCAAAATCGTCCAACATTTATTATTTTACCTTTTTTTGTAAAGGCTGTTTGACTTTCTTTGCACGTTCGCTTTGTAAACGCTGGGTCGGTACTTCTGCCTAAGTCATGTTTGACCTTTCCAACGTAATTACGTAATGCAAGTGGTCGAGCTAATGCAAGACGAGCATTTGTGGTTAAAATGTAAATAAACTTTTATTTTTAATTTTAGAAAATGATCAATCACTTTGCTAAATAATACCCTTATTCCTCGGCTGGAATTCTGTAGAGTCCTTTAAGCTGCATTGAAACTTGCAATTTTTGACCTTCAACCCATTGGAAAAAAAGACATAAACATCTTGGACATGAGTAAATGTGATCCTTTTCTCAATATTTAGATTTTTTTTGCACCCTCAGGTTCCAGATTTTCAAATAGTTGTATCTCAGCCAAATATTGTCCTATCCTTACAAACCATACATCAATGGAATCTTATTTATTCAGCTTTTAGATGATGTATAAATCTCAGTTTTAGAAAATTGGCCCTTATGACTGGTTTTGTGGTCCAGGGTCACAAATTATCAGGATTTTTTATTCTGGAAGTTCACCAAAAATGATAATTTGCTAAAAAATTGACTCATCCTCAAGCCATTTAAGATGTAGTATGTCAGTTCATTGCAACAGATTTGGAAAAATGGATAAGTTACTAATGGATCATCTGCAATGAATGTGTGCCGTCAGAATTGACCAAGCAGCTGATAAAAACATCACAATACTTCACACAACTCCAGTCCATTAACATCTTGAAGTGAAAAGCTGCATGTTTGTAATTAACAAATCCATTTTTAAGCCATTTATGACTTAAAAAAGTTACTTCCAGCTAAAATATGATTCTTCCATCTGTAATATTGATTTCTCCAGTGAAAATGTTGTCTCACCTGGAACAGGAGAGAAATTGGCACAAATCAAGCTCTAGTTATAAGAGAATACAGCTCTAAACAAATATGTAGGCAGATTTTGATGTGAGAGGACAACAGGGAATGGACTTTTTCACTAAAGGAAGCGTTATTATTGATTATTGATTATGGACTTATATTTTGTCTAGAAGGGAAATTTAAAGTTAAAACTTCTGAATGATGGATTTGTTTCTTTCAAACATGCAGCTTTTCACTTTACAAGGCATTAATTGATGCACAGCAGTTTGGACTCTCATTCTGATGGCACCCATTCACTGGAAAACATTAAATGATAAAGAAATAGACAAAGTTACACCTCGGATGTCCTGAAGGTACGACATCGTTTTAGTGCTAAAAACTGTAAGATTACAAGATTAAATGCATAATATTTTGAGAATAAAGTCGAAATTACGAAAATAAAGTTGAAATAATTTGACAAAGTGGATAACTAGTTATTCTCGATACATTTAGAATTTATTCTCATAATTTCAACTTTATTCTTGCGATTTCAACTTTATTCTTGAAACATTTCAACTTTATTCTTGCGATTTCAACTTTATTCTTGAAACATTTCAACTTTATTCTCGTAATTTTAACTTTTTTTTCATAATTTCTACTTTATTCTTGAAATATTTTTGACTTTATTCTCGTGATTTCGACTTTAATTTTGTAATTTTAGGGGTTTTTTTTAAACGTGGCACTAAAATGCCGTCGTATGAAGGTGAGTAAACTGCCAGCAAATTTTAATTTTCAGGTAAACAGTTCCATTAAAGTGCACCAGCTAACAGAGTAATTTTTATGTCAAGTTCAGTTTTGCATTTTGTTAACTTGTCACATAAATAAATATCATTAACCATCTAATTTTTAACAGTCTTGAACATGAAGCCCCCAAGAGTTTTCTCCAATATACAGCTTTCATTTTGCATTGTGAGCTCTTCCGCCATTAAGGAGTTACTTGGCAATGCTCAAATCTATGGAGGCTGTGTAATTTTGTCAACTGTGACATCCGGCTCGAATGCGAGCTCTGATGCGGCCCCAGAGGATATCAAGCCTCTGACACACGAGTCCGTAATTTTCTGCTTCCACGTGCAGGATGCCATAGTAATCAAACTAAAATGACTTTGTAACTACCCCATCTCTTTTGTACGGCTTCACTCATGCCCACTGCCCTAATTGAATCACCACCGACTCACTGTATCAATTCTAACTTTGGTATTAGGGTTTAATCAGGCATGCCGGGGACCAGCTTGGTGAGGTGAGGGGGTCCTTTGTGTGGCGCCCATCTGTTTGTGACACAAGGCCCAGTTGGGACCCACAGGGTGCAGCCAAGACAAAAAAAGAGAGACAGACACCCTCCTCAATGTCTCAAAGTAGGTTGTAGTACCTCCACTTTCCCTAAATGCTCTTCATAAATTTCTCATCCAGCCAGACAACCTGAATCTCTTTTGTATAATGTGTGTATTGCCTGATTTTTTTTCCCCCTTCTGCTGGCTCGCTGCCTAATATTTTCACATGGCAGCTCATTGGGTCGGTGATGTAGATATTGCAGTGACTGCTATTACAGACCAGTTGGGGAGGGCTGCTTTATTTGTCCCTTCAGTTGCAATTGATTGTGACAGTGGTGTTGCCCCCTGCCCCGCCTGTGTGGGAGGAAAAGGATGGGGATTGAAAGAGGGGGTGCCGTTTAGGTTGGCTTCAATTCGACTCTCCCATCACTCAGCCAGGGTCACGACCCCACTGTAAACGAGGCTGAATGCTTAGGGTGCACTGTTGATACCTGATTTTGTGGTGAACTAGACTGATCAGCTATGGAGGAAACCATCTCTCACTTGCAATGGGATGCTGAGGACATTAGCTATTTTTCCATGAGCGGTGCCTCCCGCAGAGAGAGCCTGTCCTGGCTCAGCAGGTGTACCTGATCACCACACACGGCCGGTGCTCAGAGCGCAAGACTGGAAGAGCACAGCCACAACACAAACAAATGGTGGTACAGGCTGTCAGCACACACTCCCATATGGATACAGACACTTTAGTCATACTAATGTGACTTTCAGTAGTCTGTAGTTTGGATTTTTAAACTTGCCAGTGTGGTTTAGTTAGTGGGATTGAGTTCATTTGTTAAATTTATATTAGCCAAATAAATAAATAACAACAGAGGTATTAGGTATATATTTTTAATATTTCAAGTTATTGTAAGCAATCATGAATTAACAAAGAAATTGTATTACTAAATTAATTTTAAATGGCACTACTGTTCAACAGTTCAGGGTTTTTGAAAGAAGTATCTTATGCTTGTCCAAGCTGCATTTATTTGATCAAAAATATGGTATAACCAGTAATATTGAGAAATATTGTTTGAATTTAAAACTCTTTTCTATTTGAAGATATTTTAAAATGTAATATATTTCTTATTTTTGTAAGCACACATTATACAGTCTTCAGTGTTACATGATCCTTCAGAAATCATTCTGATATGCAGATTTGTTTTGTGAAACCTCTCAGATTTTTTTTTTAGGATTTTTTGATCAATGTAAAGTTCAAAATAACATTAAATTTTTTTTAAATATGTTAAATTTTAAATATTTTTACTGTCACTTTAGATAAAATAATAAATATTATATCTGAATTGCGAGTTTATATCTTATAATTCTCATGTAATAAATCACAATTTTGTGCTATAAAGTCAGAATTTCATATATGAAATTCTGACTTTATAGCACAAAATTGTGATTTATTACATGAGAATTATAAGATATAAACTCGCAATTCAGAGAAAATATTAGTCTTTCTTTCCCCCTTAGAACTGGACTTTATAACTCACACTTGCGTGTTTATATCTCAGTTCTGAGGCGAAAATTGCAGAATTGTGAGATATAACCTCGCAATTTTGACTTGTTTTCTTGTAATTGAGTTTATATGTCACAATTCTGACTTTTTTCTCGCAATGGCGAGATTATATCTGGCACTTCTGACTTTATAATTCGTAATCACAAGGTTATATCAATTCTGGCCAAAAAAGACAGATTAGCGAGAATACAAGTTAGAATTGTGATTTTATATCTCACAATTCTGACTTTATAAAATCGCAATTGCGAGAAAAGTCAGAATTGGGAGTTTATATTTCACAATTCTGAGAAAAAAAAGTCAGAATTGGGAGTTTATATCTCACCATTCAGACTTTATAAAATCACAATTGCGAGAAAATTCTGCAGACAAAAAAAAATTCAATTCTGAGAAAAAGTCAGGATAACAAGATATAAACTTGCAATTGTGAAAAAAAATCAGAATTGGTAGTTTATATGACAATTCTGAGAAAAAAGTCAGAATTCCGAGTTTATATCTCGCAATTCTGACTTTATAACTCACAATTATGAGTATATATCTCAATTCTGAAAAAGTCAGTCAGTCTTGCAATTTTGAGAAAAAAGGTCAGAATTGCGAGTTTATATCTCGCAAGTGAGACTTTATAACTTGCAATTCTAGATATTCTAGATATCTCACTGAGAAAAAAAGTCTGAATTGTGAGATAAAAAGTCGCAATATGCTTTTTATTTTTTTTATTCAGTTGTGGAATCTGGCTAAAAAAAATCTCATCTGCCTGGCAGCATAAAGTTGGTGGAGAGTGTTTATCTAAATTGTAGAGTACTGAGCACAGTAGATCTGTACATCAATCAGTAGGATGTTTACACTGGCAAGTCTCGTTCTCATGTTTACACATTCCCTCAAGGCAAAAAGCTCTTACCACAGACTGCTGGTAGTTAGTCACAGCTTACTGCCAAGTCCATCGAGGGGAGTGTGGAAAGGTTGGAAATGGTTAGTATGGTGCTTTCCTTTTGAGAAGCACTGGCATGGGCTGCCTTGCAGATGGAGGGGATGGGTGGCTGTCACGGCCCCAGTCGAGCAGGGGGTGATGTGATCGTGGCTGTGTGCTCGTCTATGTGTGTGTGTGTCTGTGGGTATCTATGTACGGAGTGGTGAAAGTGTGCTAGAGTGAATCCGAACGGTCCTCAGCGGTCTCCTCCTCAGCCGGGCCCCATATGCCGGCCCACGTTGCCCTCCCGCGCCTCCTCCTCCTCCTGGCCTGCCCTCCCTGTCTACACTGGCTGCACAAATTAGCACAATGTGCAGGCAGGGCTCCTCAGCTGGCCTCCACACCCCACTTGACATGGGCCTGACCTCTCCAGTGTGTGCCTCTCTGGCCCGGCTGGGCCCTCTCTGGCTGCCTGTCACTCCCACAGCCCGCTCTGGTTTTGCCAGCTAAGGGGGCGGAGTGGGGGCGGGACACAGACTGCCAGGTCTGGGTGAAGAAGTGGGGATAGATGGGAATGTGCAAGGGTGGTGGACTTTCGAGGGAGCCTCTGGGGTTGCCTGGTCAATTAAATTCACATTGTGGATAAATGATTTGCAAATGATATACAAACAAGTAAGTGTCTTCTAGAGCTCTTTTCTCATGGCCTATTAACAAGTGAAATAAAAGCAGGGCTCATCTGTCAATGCACTGTAAATAGACACTTACCTCTACAGGACACTGATAAACCAGACTGTCTGTGATGCTTAAAGCATCGCAGTCTCCATTGTTTGGATAAACAGTTAATCCTTCTCCAGTCTTACCCTATACATTTAGCCAGAAGTTATCACATACTATTATTATTTAAAAATCAATAAAGTACCTATTTATATAATATTTTGAATTATGATGTTGATGTTGTGCATATTCTACCTACAAAAATATTGTTTTATAATAATGTTGTTAATATTTTTATTTTTATTATATAATGTTGTGTGTGCATAGTTTCTGTGTATTTATGTGATATAAATTCCATCTATATATATATATATATATATATATATATATATATATAATGAATATTTAATAAATAATTAAAATAAGTTAGAATTTTTTACAATATTAGTAATTAACTGATCAGATTAATTAATATTAATATCACAAAAAATTATACATCTATACAAACTACTAACCCTAAACTACTAAACTACTAACCCTAAACTACTATATATATATATGGTTTATGTATTTTTTTAAATATGTATATTTAAAAATTAATAATACATTATTATAAAATATAATGATATATAATTCCTAATATATAATTATTTATATGATAGAAATTCTATCTGTTGTTATATCTCTAAAGGCGGTAAATCTTTATATGTAATGAATATATAAATACATAATAAATAATTTAAAATATAAAGAATAATATAAATATAAATTACTTTTTAAAAATATAAACCACATAAATAAATTATTCATTATTAATTAATATCGCATTAAACTATATATATATATATATATATATATATATATATATATATATATATATATATATATATATATATATAGTGATATTAATATTAAATAATGGGCTCACTTGTCTTTTTTTTAGATGTTCACTTATAGTTGCCTGTATTTTAACAATGGAAAAATTACTATCAGGGTGAAAAAAATGCAACACAATTATGTATAAATGTATATTTACAATTTGATTATATATAAATATATATTTACTATGGTTTTTAGGGAAATAATTCAAACATGACAAAGTCAGCCAGTCTGACTTGTGCTGATAAAATGTTAGTATCTAATGTATTTTCATGTGATGCTGTATCTCTATGATCTGTGAAGCAGCCGGAGACACATGCACACACATGGAAACATTCATCAAGCAGACACGCTCCAGTCTTGAGGGCGTATACAGGAGGTTGAGTGCGTGTGTCTGTTTGTGCGCATTCATGTGCTTGAGTGAAAGGCGTGTAACAGTCCCTCTGCCTGCTCCCTGAGGAGTAGATGATACTAAAGACACTAAACGGGACCCCGGCGGTGAGAGGAGGGAGGAGGGGTGGGGGGCTGCCTTAGCCCTGTGCCATTCTGCTCCTTTACAACTTTACAAAATAGGCTTTTAATTTTGCTGAGCGGCTGGGGCGTGTGTGTCCTGCCTGCATCAATCATCATCATGGGGCTGCAGGCACAGGGCTGCTCCCTCGGGTCTGCTCTCCTTCTGCAGCCTGGAGCTTGCAACATGCACTCTCTCTCTTTCTCGCTCTGGCTTCGTGGCCTCGGCTGCCCACAGCGCCGCTCTGTGTTGTACCGAGGTGGATTCAGCTCCTGCAGGTGTAACAGACTGAGTTTGATCATCCAGAATTTAGGACATGAGAGGTGACTTCCTCTGTAGAACATCTGCATCCAGCAGATGCCCTGTCTGAGACTCATTCAGGGTTTCACTCCCTCATCCATGATTAGAAATGTCAAGGTTGAGGAAAACAAAGTACAACATGCCCAAAAGGTAAAATCTGTTAACATCCATTAAAGAAATATTTCACCCAAATTTGAGAATTTAATTATTTCTTACCCTAATGAACCTGTAAGCTGTTATTTGTGTGTGTGTGTGTGTGTGTGTGTGTGTGTGTGTGTGTGTGTGTCTCTTGGACCGCAAAACCAGTCTTAAGTAGCATGGGTATATTTGTAGCAATAGACAAAAATGCATTGTATGGGTCATAATTATCGATTTTTCTTTTATGCCAAAAATCATTAGGATATTAAATAAAGATCATGTTCCATGAAGATGCTTTGAAAATTTCCTACCATATATATATTAAAACGTTGATTAGTAATATGCATTGCTAAGAACTTAATCTGAACAGCTTTAAGAGTGATTTTCTCAATATTATGATTTTTTTGCACCCCCAGATTCCATATTTTCAAATAGTTGTATCTCGGGCCAAATATTGTCCTATCCTAGCAATGGAAAGCTTATTCAGCTTTCAGATGATGTTTAAATGTCAATTTAAAAAAAAGACCCTTATGACTGGTTTTGTGGTCCAGGGTCACATACGAATCAGAATACATGAATCAGTTGCAGAACCACTGCATTTTATTCACAATCCAAATATGCTACATGTAGCATTAGCAGTTTTTGATGTAAGTTAGATTGTATAACTTGTATATTCAAAGCAAGAACAAATGGTCTTACCTTAGTTTTGTGACATTACAATAGATAAAACATAATTGCACAAAACAAAAACAGCAGACAGGCTGAATGAGATGCAAATTCTCTCTCTGACAGCAGGTGGCGCTCATGGAACAGCAGTGATACAGCGTTTACTGCTGTAAACAAAGCAGTGCAGTGCTTTTAAATACTATTAATATGCATTTTACAGAGGTAAGGTGAAAAGAAAGTACCATCTAAACTCTTCTGAAGACAGTCCGCTCCCCTCAGAGATGCATTCATATAAACCCCCACCCCAAGTTCAGTATTTAGATTTTCTTCCAGTATTTTGTGCATCTTGAACAGTAAGCTGATTTGCCTGCTACAGCAACCTTTTTTCTCCTCTTTCCGTTTGTCTTCAGTGTCTCTGGCTTCTATTAAAGCTCATTTACAGTTGGTTTATTTGCCCAGTTGTGTGTTATTAATATTTCTATTAAAGGTTTTCCATCAAGTTTGCCACCAATTAGTGAGAAGTGTATGCAGTTAACAGAGATCCCCTCTCAACTAATTGCCAGTTGGCTGGTTTAAGAGTGGTTTTGGAGACCTGGTGAGACTAGAAGACCAGCTAGAATATTTGAAGACCGGCTTAGAGAGCCAAGAAGAACTTTTTCATTCATTTTTTTCTTTTATAAGGTTGTGCTGAAGTCATTCACAGATAATCTTGCTACCAAAGCTCATGTCTAGTCCACACTCAGAATTCAGAAATAATGTATACTACACATTCATGAGTCAATGCTGTTTTGGCATTGTATTTGCAAGTAATTGCATCAATAATGATATATGTGACCTGGACCACAAAACCAGTCATAAGGCAATTTTTGTGGTCTTCATGGAACAAGATTTTTACTTAAAGGATTACCTGGTAATTTACTCACCCCCATGTCATTCAAGATGTTCATGTCTTTCTTTCTTCAGTGGCAAAGAAATTAAGCTTTTTGAGAAAAACAATCCATGATTTTTCTCCATATAGTGGTCTTCAGTGGTGCTTAATGGATTGAAGGTTAAAAATGCAGTTTCAGTGTAGCTTTAAAAGACTCTACACAATCCCAGCTGAGGAATAAGGGTCTTATCTAGCAAAACGATTTGTTATTTTCTAAAACACATACAATTTATATACTTTTTATCCTCAAATGTTGTTTTGTCTAGCTCTGTGATGCACATGCATACTCTGTGCACACAGGTTCAATACATTTAGGATATGTCGAAAAACTTCCATCTTATTTTCTCCTCCAACTTCAAAATTGTCCTACATCGCTGCAGAAGAACTGACCAAGTTCTTACAAAGTAAACATGCAAAGAAAGTCAAACACCTTTTACAAAAAAAGGTAAAACAGCAGTGTAGGACGATTGGGAGTTGGGGGAGAAAATGAGATGCCTTGAATGTCTTGAATCAGAGTGCACAAAGTATGCATCGCAGAGCTAGACAAGATGAGCATTTGTGATTTAAAAGTGTATTAATATAATTTATTTTTAAGAAAATGACTGATCGTTTTCACTAGATAAGACCCTTATTCCTCTGCTGGGATCGTTTAGAGCCCTTTGAAGCTTCAATGAAAGCCGAGCACCATTGAAGTCCACTATAGTGAAAAATTCAGAATGTTTTTTCTTCAACAAAAAAAAGTAATTTCTTTGTGACTGAAGAAAGAAAGACATGAATATTTTGGATGACATGGGGGAGAGTAAATTATCAGGATTTGTTTATTCTGGAAGTGGAGTAATCCTTTAATATCCTAATGATTTTTGTCATCAAAAAAAAAAAAAAAAAATCGATAATTTTGACCCATACAATGTATTTTTAGCTATTGCTACCAATATACCCGTGCTACTTAAGAGGTTTTGTGGTCCAGGGTCACATATATAAACTCTAAGAGCAGTATCAATGTCTACTATCAAACAACATGATAAATGAATTGTATCTTATCTTAAAAAACAAAACAAAAGGTGCACTAGATTTGTGCACTAAGACTTACCTGTATTTTTACCTCTTTCTATATAATTCACATTCATTGCGGCGTCGCTGTGGCCTCTGGGTGTCAGGGTGACACGAAGCACTGCGCTGCTCTCAAAGGGCAGATGGAGTGGCAGAGGGCACACGCCTCAGGGCATGACCGATCTAGGACACTGGTGAGTATACACTTCTGTTAGCAAACATAGCCAAGATCACAAAGACACACATAGTCTGACAAGCTCCACGGCATCATTCACACATTTCACGAAACGAGACAAGTATAAATGAGAAATAATCTACAGTTATTGTGCTGTTCTCTTCACAACCCCACAAGCAGAATGATTACACAACAGTCTCCGTTTGACACCAAAACAAACATATGAAAATGGGTCGGTGAAGAGCCAAGGATGTAAATCTCTTTAAGTACATCAAATGATCCGTGATGAATCTGTAGGCGTTCGTACACAACATACGGCGGTACCAGTCGGCAGCTCTAAAGCGAGGGTTTAGTATTAGATTATACGCAAAAATTGGATGTAGCATCTTTCAATAAGTGAGCTAAACGTGGAAGGAACTTGGCACAAGTGTAGAACTGATATGATGCCTAATTAGGTTATGAGACTAATCTGTGTAGATTATTTCGAAGCTGTGATTAGCAAACGTATACCCATATGTTTAGATGCCTGAGGACGAACTAATGTAAATGATTAGCCGACAGATTCCAGTCCTTATTTTGAACAAATGCGATGGCACGGGTGACTCCTCCTTCATTTTGACTGGTAACAGTAATTCGGTAACAGCATGAGGCGAACGTCTGATTGCTAGACAATCAGAGCAGTGAAGTGTGTTGCTGGTCATGTAACACCACATCTCAACTGTACTCACGCTTGACGTGGAACAGAGTGTGTCTCTCTTCCCCGTTTCATTCTCGGTCCCTGTCTCTTCTTTTCCTTGTTTCTTTTTTTTGACTTTCCTCCAACCCCCCCATCACCCTCCAAACCCACTTTCTCTCTCTCTCTCTTCTCGTCTCGACTGCCGGGGGCTCTAATCTGATAAAGTGAGCCGAGAGGTGTGATAAGGGCGAGCCGGGAGCAGCAGGCCCCCCTTGCCAGGCCGTTTAGTATGCATAGACCTCAGCTATCTGCTCCGCTGCACCTTGACTCCCACTGATCAGCCTCCCTGACAACAACCCCCCATTCCCTCCGCCCCCATCCTGCACATACCCCTAACAGCACCCTCTTGCCCTGGGGGAGAGAGAAAGGGGAGGGCTGGGACACAGGTGGAGGGAGGAGACCCGGTCTGTAGCAGCCCATAACTCAGAAATACGCCTCTTACACTAAAATGGTGCTGGAGCCTATGCCCATTCATGTCCAGCAAAGAAAAAAAAGGACTGGACCTTCATAATAATTCATATAGGATGGTGAAATCATATGATATACTACAAAAACTTACAACTTCTATTGGATTTTAAAATCATGGTTAGGTTTAAGGGTTGGGAATAGGATTGGATTTGGATATACTAAAAAAAAGTTGTTGAAACAGTTTTCACTCAAAAATTACTAGAATATGTCAATTAATTACAAAGAAAACATAAGGAATATATTGAATTAAACATCAAATTTCGATGTTGAAAAACTAAGATTTTTTTAACTTTACAACTTCGAAAAACTTTTTTTTTTCTTACATTGTAGGTTTAGGTTATACGTTTAGGAACATTTCTTACAGGTTTTAAAAAAACCTTAAAACAAGATAAATGTCATTGAAATGTTTGCAACATACTTAAAATTCAAAATTCTCAATGGTCGTGTAAAACAACAACCGTTTTACCTTGTCAAATAAAGCTGTGTTCACAGTAACCTGTTTCAATGTATGACTCTTTAAATGATAATGAGCTATTGCTCACTCCACTCCTCTGTTCTGTTTTTTTGTGTGTATTCAGTGGCACGTTAACATCAAAACAAAACTTATACACTGTGTCTTCTGTAGCTTTGAAGTCGGGAGAAAATTAAGACTCTTATGTTCACTTTTACATCCAAATACAAAACACCTGCACTGCTTATGAAACATCATTGTCGCTACAGCTGCTGAGGGTGGAAATATGCTAATATGGAACAGTCCGTCAGTGGTCGTGGGCGGGGCCTCAGCAGTATGATACTGCTCAGAAAATTAAAACGGCTTGATAATTGAGACCAAGCGTGCCGTGGGTGTCCTGAAAAGTGAAGCCGAAAGTTTTCAATCGCCCCCTGGTGGCTGGCTGCAGTATAGGTCATAAACCCCGCCCTCTCCATGTAATCTAATGGGACGTGAGCCAAACTAAATAATCGAATTACACTTCAAATAATTTTTTTCCCAAAGATGATTTCCATCGTGTGAGGTAGTTATTATAATGCTGATTCATGTTCAGGTGTTCGTTTTTCTAATAAGTTCGCTTTTAAGTAGTTATTTGATGCTATAAAAACGGGGTGTGGTGTCATGATTGTGATCGTGCGATTGGATCTGCGGGAGTTTGGGCGGGACTTTGACACCGCGGCTCCGCCTCACGACACTACTGCGCATGCTCTGGCTCCAAACGAACCTCTACTGCGCATGCTCTGGCTCCAAATGACGTAATTTCCCCCAAGATGGTAGCGGCCATATTGAGTTGTTTTGGCTTCACTTTTCTATAGTGGAAAGAAGCGGAGACGCGTTGTCCATCTTTTTTACAGTCTATGATTGAGACTGTTTAGTTTTTTGGGGGATTAAAAAAAGGAGTGAATTGATTTTTTCACTGCTAAGAGACATTCACATGCAAACACCATGTAAAAGTAAATTTTGACCCTTTTAAGTAAATATCTCATTTTAAAGGGATAGTTCACCCTAAAATTAAAATTTGATGTTTATCTGCTTACCCCCAGGGCATCCAAGATGTAGGTTTGTTTCTTCAGTAGAACACAAACGAAGATTTTAACTCAAACCGTTGCAGTCTGTTAGTCATATAATGGCAGTCAATGATTAAGAAATCTTTAAGAGTAAAAAAAAAAACATACACAGACAAAACCAAATCAAACCCTGTGGCTCGTGACGATACATTGAGGCCTTAAGACACAAAATGATCAGTCTGTGCATAAAACTGAACCATATTTATATAATTATTTACCTCTGATGCACCGCAAAATTCTACTCTCCTGAGCACATTCACAACAGCTGGCGCGTGATGCTTCAACGTGATTTGCCATAGTAGATGCACGCCCGGAAGCGATCTGTCACGCATATACGTCACTCATTGTTTACATAGTGCATATTGGCCTTTCAAAATGCTAACTACTTGTGCTTATCCTGATTCTGCCAACAGATTAAAAACTAAAAGATTATGTTTCCTTGTGCAAACTCATCAGAAGTGTTGACTTTTCACAGACTACATTGCCAGAGCACTTTAACACGTCACGTGCTGGCTGCTGTGAATGCGCTCCATACAGCTGAACGTTCCGGTAGATCAGAGGTAAATAATGATATAAATACTGTTAAGTTTCTTGTTATGTGTCTCAAGACCTCAATGTATCGTCACAAGCCGCAGAGTTTAATTAGTTTTTGTCTGCGTATGTTTTTTTACTCGGTAACCATTGACTGCCAATTTTATGACTGCAACGGTTTGAGTTAAAAATCTTCATTTGTGTTCTACTGAAGAAACAAAGTCACCTACATCTTGGATGCCCTGGGGTGAACTATCCCTTTAAGGATTTTTTAGACACATTTAAAACTTTTTGCAGTTTAAAAAAAGACTGTGATGCACTGTTATGTAGTAATACAGCATGTTGCATCACTCTTTTTGTCTATGAAGTCAGTAAAAATGTTTGCCTGTTCTGATATATGTTTGTAGATCCGCTGGTGAAGCACCAGCTTCAGCTCAAGTCTTATTTTAGGTAGAAAATGGGTGATAGAGTCCATACTGACTTGCTAAAAGTACATCTATTTCTCTGTAAATCTGTAACACATCAGCATGTTGCACTCTTGTTATCCTCTCACTATCCTATTAATTGATTGCTCCACTTCCTTTGTATGTTTGTTACATGTTGGCACAGTTTCCAATCATTTAGCTTTTTTCTCCATTTCTCTTTCTCCCCTCCTTCCTGTCTCGTCTTCCTCCTGCTAGTCCCTGTGCTGCCACTCACCTGGGAGGCGTGCTGCTCAGTGATAATGGCAGTGGGAGAGCCAGAAGCGGCTATCCGCCTCTGGTGATGCTGAAATGGGATTTGGGCTGTGCTCGGGCGGAGGAGGTTATTACGGATCAGGGGGGCCTGGTTTTGAAGCGGAGCTGAACTGGGCCGCGGTACGACTAGAACCGCTGGGATGTCTGTTAGCTTTCCTGACTAACAATGGCAGATAAGACAAAAGTGGTTGTTTGCCGTCTCTCTCTTACACACCGGCCCATTAAAGGTGTGCTGTTATCTGATAAGCCGTGAGGGGTGTGATCACCTACACACACAAACACACAAATACACACCTCCAGTCCCTCATTCAGTGCTCACTTATGACCTCAGACCCGTCTCACTCGGTCCACGGTGTCCGTACGCTGAAAGAGAGAGAGAAACTGTTATGTGGCTCGGTGCTTTTTTTCTCTTGTTTTGTTCCCGTTCAAGTGCTCTCCTAGCTTATTTTCCTTTATTCTTATCGTTCCATCTGGCTGCTAGTCACACATTAATCTAAATTCCAAACAGGGTTCCTCCAGTGGCGTTATCAACTCGCCGTTGATGTGAGCGTTGACCCAGGAGAGGGGACGCAGGCAAAGGGGGGAAAAACAACACACAGCACAACAAATTGATGTGGATGGGGGAGTGATGAGTGAGTGAGAGACAGAGAGAGAGAGTGTGCTTGCTTGCATGCTTGACTATTGCACCAAGCTGCATCATGACTTCAGTACAGGTGTGAGACTTAATCACAGGTATAAAATTCTCTCAGAAGACTGTCTCTGCATATTCGCATTGAATGTAATTTGCAGTGCTGTGTAGCCCACTGCAGGTTTGTCTATTAATACATTACATTGTTGTCAACTTTATTGTGATGGTAGAATGTCAGGATTATTGCTTACATGTATCTGCAAAAGTGTCACTCACATTTCGTTTTTTTTATGTAAAAGTAAACAAAGTAAACAGTTTCACAATATATTGTAATATGCCCAAATTGTTATTTGCGACTTTTATTAAAACAACAACTGAAAGAAAACATACTAAGAATTATTTATTGATGTATTTACTTACTTGCTTACCTACTTGTCACACAGTGTTTATCTAAAAGTAGTCATTTTCATAATATATTGTAATATTTCTGAAGTCCAAAATCAAAAAACGTTGGTTGTGACTTTTAAAACGTCAAAAAGAAATCATGTACAAAAGCATGTAAATAATACAACTTGTAGGTCTTTCTGTGAATTTATTTATTTATTTATTTATTTATTTGTGTTTTTATTTATTTAAAAATTTTCATTATATATTGTAATATTCCTATAGTCCAAAAGCAAAAAATGTCGGTTGAGACTTTTTTAATATAACATCAAAACGAAATAATGTACATCATAATAATAATAATAATAATAATAATAATAATAATAATTATTATTATTATTATTATTATTATCATTATTTAGTTATGTTTACTTATTTTACCTACATGCTTCAAACTTGTATGACTTTCTTTATTCTGTGGATTTATTTATTTATTTTATTTAACCCACATAAACCTGTAGGATTTTCTTTATTCTGTGGATTTATTTATATATTAGTGTATTTACTTATTTAAACATTTTCACAATATATTGTAATATTCCTGAAATCCAAAAACAAAACCAGTTGGTTGAGACTTTTATTAAAACAACATCAAAAAGAAATCATTTACGTAATAATAATAATATTTATTTATTTGTATTTATTTTGTTATTTATTTATTTATTTATTCATTTATTTATTTTACTTGTATGTTTTAAAACTTGTATTATACTTTCTTTATTCTGTGGATTTATTTATTTGTATATTTTAAATAACTTAATTTTTACCTAAAAGTAAACAAGTAAATATTTTCACAATATATTGTTATATTCCTTAAATTAAAAAAAAATGTTGGTTGTGACTTATTAAAACAACATAAAAAGAAATAATGAACAAAAACATACATTTTATTTATTTAACCTACATGTTCAGACTTGTAGGACTTTCTTTATTCTGTGGATATATTTATTTATTTAAACGTTTTTACAATATATTGTAATATTCCTGAAGTCCAAAATCAAAAAATGTTGGTTGTTTATTCATCACAAAGAATAAATAATTATAATAATAATAATAATAATAATAATTATTATTATTATTATTATTATTATTATATTTATTTATTGTAGGATAACAATACATTTCTTTATTCTGTGGTTTTGTTTGTTTATTTATTGTTTATTTTATTTTTAATCACTCTTTTTTTTACCTAAAAGTAAACAAGCAAACATTTTCACAGTAAGTTGTAATATTCCTAAAGTCCACAATCAGAAAATATTGGCTGTGACTTTTATTACAACAGCATCACAAAGAAATATGTAACAAAGCAAAAAAAAAATTATATTAATATTAATACAAATAGTATTTATTTATTTATTTGTTTGTTGTTTATTCATTCATTCATTCATTCATTTAACCTACATGTTTCAAACCTGTAGGATATTCTTTGTTCTGCAGGTGTTTATTTTTTTATTTAGAATCCCTTAAAATCTAAAAGTGAACAAGTCATTCATTTAACCTACATGTTGATTAAAACTTTTAGGACTTATTGTTTTGTGGATTTATTGATAGATTGATTCATCTATTCATTCATTCTTATTTTGTCCATACAATTAAAGTCAGCGGGGTCCAATGTTGTCTTGGAACCCACTGTCCTTTATTGTATGGACAAAAATCGTATCAAGATTCTATCTTTTCAATATCATATCTTCTTCTAAAAGTTTTACAGGTTTCCAACAAAACATTGGTGAGTGAATAATAATAATACCAAAAAAGAATTGTGGGTAATCTACATGTGTAAAAGGGGTACCGAGAGCACAATGTCTGTTCACCTCAAATATTTCTTCGTACATTCTGTATGGGCTTGTAGAACTGCCTGAAGTCATGACACGGGGGCCTTTGAAAGGTATTACTACACTGAGCAAGGGCGCTCACGCTGGGCCAGGGCTAAGCTGAACTGCCCCCTGTCCTGTCCTGACAAACTGGGCTGATAAAGTCTTCCTGGAGCTGTGTCGCATCTTTAAATTAGTCCCTGCTTGTCTCCCCTCAGGTTCTGGCTCAGGTAGACTCCCAGTGCACTGCCAGAGGGAAGTTCACTGTAATCTACAGATTTAGCAGCAGGGTGCCACGCGTTCCTCTGCCAGTGCCATCTTAAGTTGAATAGGATCTCCTCCGTTTCCCTGCATACTACAGCCCTGTGTGTCTGATGTTTCATTTCACACTCGTTTTGCGGAGACAAAACCCATGATTTGACAATTTCGTCTATAGAATTAACCCCATTGTTACCACGTCATGTTTGGCTATAAATGTTTGTTTGTTTGTTTGAATTCTTTTCATTCATTTCGTTACCATTTAGGTCAGAGCCGGGATAATTAGGGCTGTACTGAAAACTAATAATGTTATGGATTAATGTGGGAGAACTAGACAGAAGCACATCATCGAGTGGGACAAATCCATGATATAAATTGGCAGACAAAGCACAAGGCAGTCAATACGGATTACAGCTAAGCCTCTCTTCTTTGCCGGCGTTTGGACTGGCATTGATAGGCTCTCACAGGTCTGCAAGCCCACACTCTGCTGGACGGGGGAAGCGGAGGATCGGGCACGCTGCCACGTCACCCCGAACACCCCCTGCCTCCACCCTCCGGTCTCGCCGCATCCCCTCGCTCCCCCTCCCAAACCCTAAAGCCTGTACCCCAGGCACTGTGCTGGCACAACCTTGGCACGCCGGCGCCAGCTGGGCAAACACTCAAGTCATTGACAAAATAAACACCTTTCAAATAGAGGCAAAACAAGACGACAGTCTGACACAAACAACAGACTAAATAAATCATAAGTGTGATGCTGGGAAGGGAGGAGGTGAACAACTCTTCAGAGACATGTATCATGCAACATGCATTAAGAATATGATATATGATTTTATTTCTAGACCAACAACTTCAACAGTGTGTAATATTATCAGTCTATTTGTGGTAAAGGGATAGTTCACCAAAAAATTAATATTCTGTTATTTATTACTCACCCTCATGTCGTTCCAAATCAATCACCTTCATTCAGAACAAAAGTCAGAACAAAAATGAAGATATTTTTGATGAAATCTAAGAGCTTTCTGACCTGCACAGACAGCAATGCAACTGACAAGTTCAAGGCCCAGAAAGGTAGTAAAGACATTGTTAAAGTAGTCCATGTGAAATCAGTGATTCAACCTTAATTTTTTGAGGCTACGAGAATACTTTTAGTGTGCAAAGAAAACAAAAATTACAATTTTATTTAATGATTTCTTCTCTTCCGTGTCCGTCTTCAACGTGCATTCATGACAGCACCATGCATGCACAGCACCACGCATTCTGACTTTAGAACCCCAATTGTGCTGCGCCTTGTATATAACACTGTGCATGAAACAGTCTTCGTCAACATGTCTGAAGATTATGAAAGAGAGGATGACTTGCAATTTTTTTGCCTAGACTTACTTATTTGAACCAGAATGTTCTTCTACGAAGAAATTGTTGAATAAAGTTGTTATTTTTGTTTTCTTTGCACACAAAAAGTATTATCGTGGCTTCATAACATTACGGTTAAACCGCTGATATCACATGGACTATTTTAATGATGTTCTTAGTACCTTTCTGGGTCTTGAATGTAACAGTTGATTTGTCTCGGATTTCATCAATAATATATTCATTTGTGTTCCAAAGATGAATGAAGGTCTTACTGGTTTGGAATGATATGGAAGTAATTAATGATGAAATTTTCATTTTTGGGTAAACTATCCCATTAACGCAAGGGTTTTTAAACTTTTGATGCCCAAGACTCCCAAATGTGATCTCCTTGCAAGGCAAGGCAGCTGTATTTTTTTCAAAATATTTGTTTCCTATTGTTATACTAAAGCAAATAATTTAAGCATTATTCATTTTTATTACATTATATACAGTCAAACCAACATTTATTTAGATACCTTCAACATTTCTCACATTTTTACAGTAGTTTAGAAAATGGTAATAAAACATGACAAGAACTCAAGAGTTAAACTGTGTCATAACAAATTCATCTTGATAATGTCAGATAACTTTGATAGAAAGGTATGTAACAAGACATGGCCAGGTCAACATGGTTTATGGTCCCAAATTTGTATCAATTTTACTGGTAGTCGACTGTAGGAAGAATTTTTGGGAATAATATGTCACAGTTTCACTTTATTTTGCAAATTCTCACTTAAATAAATTAACTACACTCTTAGAAATAAGGGTACCAAAAGGGTGTTTTTTGCAGTGATGCCACAGAAGAACCATTTTTGGTTCTCCAAAGAACCTTCCAGTGAACAGTTCAGAACCATTTTGAAGAACATTTTAAAAATCTAAAGAACCTTTTTCCACTATAAAGAACCAGGGAAGTGTCGTCGACGTGTCGCCATTTGTAGTTTTTGAAACTAGTAGGGATCGGCTAAAACGTGTTTTTAAAACACTCATGGTGGACTTACAAATGTTCTGATGCAGCGTTTTGTGAGTACATAACCTAGTTACACTACTGCACAAGTTTGGTAAGATTACTTGCACGTTTAGTGGTGCAATTTACGAGATACATCACATGTACCATTCACCCCTGTAACAAGCAATTCGAAAAACTCTAATATCTCCATAAATGTTCGACTAAGGTAAAAAAAACTTCGGATGGGGTATTTAGATGGGCTTCGGAGTGCATAGCAATGAAGTCAATTCTACTCCGAACCATCCCTTTAAAATGATTAACGTTTGTGATTCATATTTTATTTTTAACAGCCCTAAAACAGATATATACTTAGTAAAAACAATTCTCTTAAATATTTGGTTAAATTTCATTTTACCCCATTTGAAAACCTGTGTTAACATCCATAATCACTGGTAAGGGGAGAGGTTTGGGTGACCCGCTTAAAATTAGGCTGCATGCAGGACAGACAAATCAATTTGAAATCAATTTCTCTTTAAAGGTGAAGTTATTATTTTTTTTCAATGTCATTTTTCTTTTCTTTTTTTTTTTCTTTTTTTTTTTTTTTGTTCCTGTGCCATCTTAATATATGCAGACAACTATCAGTAAATATTTTGGAGGCTGATTTCCCTAAAAACTGTAATTTTGTGACTCTGTGGTGCTATCAAAACATTTCATTTTGTTCCCAGCAATATGTGACCCAATATGTGACCCTGGGCCACAAAACCAGTCTTAAGTAGCATGGGTATATTTGTAGCAATAGCTAACTATACATTGTATGGGTCAAAATTATCGTTTTTTTCTTTTTTGTCAAAAATCATTAGGATATTAAGTAAAGATCCTGTTCCATGAAGATATTTTTAAATTTCCTACCGTATATATATATATATATTTGTACAATTGAGTACAATTTATTTGTAATATGCAGTGCTGTAAACCTCTTTTTGACAACTTTAGACGATTTGTATCTCGGCCAAATATTGTGCACCTTTCAGGTGATGTATAAATCTCAGTTTCCAAAAATTGACCCTGATGATTGGTTTTGTGGTCCAGGGTCACATATTGTCTCAACCAATAGCGTGTGTTTAGTTCAGGACTATCTGTTTAGCCAACCAATGGAGGACAGATTTCAGTAAACTATTATTATTATTTTAATTTCATTTATGTGATTATTTTTTTTAGTTCCACTTAGAAATCTTAACCTTGAAATCTAAAAATATTAGTGTCAAGTGCCACACACAATCCATTGCCTCTCTCCTAGTGTCTACACATTTTAGCAGTAAACACGTTTACAGCAAATAAAGGCAATTAATCCAATAATGGAAGAATGCAGCAATCCCCCACTTTGTGGGATGAGAAAGCAGGCGAAAATGATTGGAGTCAAGGCGGGTGGAGGTTTTTATTCATTTTATTCATCCCTCATTCATTCAAGCTTGTTTTATAATTCTTTAATTTTTATGTTAATGGCCATCGGTAGCTGAATGAGACCATTTTGATGACATATCTCCAGTCTCGATCCACGGCCAGCTTAGCGGCTGACGAAAATAGCGCCGAAATCCAGAGAATAATGGGGCTCGGGAGGATTTTGTGCAGCTGAGACTTTGCATTCAAATGGGTGGCCATCTCAGCAGAGGCCCCGCGCCGCTTTATCATGTCTTTACAGCCAGCAGCTTGTTTATGAATAAAAAATGTGGCATGAAACCAGAGGAGTGAGTTGTCTTTGTTTTGTCAAGTGTGCTGAGACAAAATGCTTCCCGCTCTCCTCGCTGCCTCCGTTTCTCTCTCTCTCCATCTCGAGGGACCTGCAGGGGCAGCTGAACCCCTAGCCCCCTACCTGACGAACTGTTGCCATGGGAATTGCTGTCCCTTGGTGATCCTTTGATGCTGCCCACCCAACCCCAATCTCGCAAACAAACCCCGCCGCACACTCTGAACAAGGGTGCGCCGAACGCAGCCCTGACGCAGACACAATCCCTAAGCTCACCCACCCTAGCATTTTCTGCTCACTCCAACAAGTTCTGTTAAATATTCATGATGTGTGACTACAGGAGGGTTTGCACCCCCTCACGTCCCTCCCGCCCCCTCTGTCTCCCTGAGCCTTTGTTTTGGGACTTCTGCCCTCCTGTCCAGCCTTTAAAGTAAAAGCAGGGCTGAGATGACAGGCGAACGGATTTTGATGGATTTATTAGACCTCAGCAGTTGTCTTTAAAGTCAGCAGTGAAGGGAGCACAGAGCACTGGTTCAACTCTATATGATGAACACTGCACACACGCACATATTCAGTTTACACTTCTACCGTAAAACCCCCATCAATGGCGTATTGCTACAGGTACACAGTGGAGCTGACTATGTGTGAAGATGCTAAGCTATATGCTATATATATATGCAAACATTATAAATATATTGTAAATGGTAATTTTATATATGTATATATACAGTTGAAGTCAAAAGTTTACATACACCTTGCAGAGTCTGCAAAATTTTAATTATTTTACCAAAATGCATGATATTGATTATTTAGTACTGACCTAAATAAGATATTTCACATAAAAGACGTTTACATATAGTACACAAGAGAAAATAACTGTTGAATTTATAAAAATGACCCCATTCAAAAGTTTACATACACTTGATTCTTAATACTGTTGTCACTTGTGTTGTTGTTGTTTTGTTAAGTGATAGTTGTTCATGAGTCCCTTGTTTGTCCTGAACCGTTAAACTGGCCACTGTTCTTCAGAAAAATCCTTCAGGTCCCACAAATTCTTTGGTTTTTCAGCATTTTTGTGTATTTGAACCTTTTCCAACAATGAATGTATGATTTTGAGATCCATCTTTTCACACTGAGGGCAACTGAGGAACTTATATGCAACTATTACAGAAGGTTTTAAACACTCAGTGATGCCCTAGAAGGAAAAAATATGCATAAAGAGCCAGGGGATGAAAACTTTTGAACAGAATGAAAATGTGTACATTTTTCTTATTTTGACCAAATATCATATTTTTTTTTTTCATTTTGTTCTGACCTTCAGAAGCTACAGAAGACAAAATAAGTTAAATTTACCCTAATCTTCAAATTCAAAAAGTTTTCACCCACTGGCTCTTAATACATCTTTACTGTCATTGTTGGAAAGGGTTCAAATACACAAAAATGCTAAAAACCCAAAGAATTTGTAGGACCTGAAGGATTTTTCTGAATAATAGCGGGTAGTTTAACTGTTCAGGATAAACAAGGGACTCATGAACAACTATCACTAAAGAAAAAAACTGTGGATTATTCAGGTACAAACATAGTATTAAAGGAGAAGTTTACTTCTTATTCAGGTCAGTGCTAAATAAGAAATAACATGCATTTTGTATCGTTCTTATTTTGGTAAAATAATTAAAATTTTGCAGATTCTGCAAGGTGCAGAGATGTATAAATATATATTATAAACATATTATAAATCCTATATATATATATATATATATATATATATATATATATGGGTCAGAGGGGTATTAGCGTATTATTTCCCATTACAGGCACGGCTAGTTCCACACAGGCTAGTTCCACACAGAAGGCTATGTGTGTGTCTGGGGCTAAGATGATTAGCAGGCTCAGTGATTCAGGCAGGCTGGTATGTAAGATGCTGCCCCAGGGCATGCGGGGAGGCTGAGGGGGCAGGTGGGTGGCTGGCTGGCTGTCTTGGTGTTACCTGGGTGGCGCAGCGTGTGGGCCGGGCTAAGCCCCAGCTCTCCTTGCCTGAGTGGACCGCTATAGCTGTGCCAGCCTTACTACCCTGTTCGATGCCAGCCTGCCCGCTGTACCATCTGACACACATTCACACCTTTCCCTACTGGGCACCATCGGCCTCTGCCACCATGCCTCAGCGCTCGAGGCTGCTAGCGCACGCTCTGCTGTGTGAGCACGTACACCGCGTCGCTGTCTGTCTGTGCATCTCTCTGTCTTCTTGAGGCAAGTGTGCTTGTCAAAAGGCAAAGTTATTCAGAAGACGACACCGTGCGTCGCTTGTAGTTGTTTGTCATGTGCCCTACACTTTAGACGCTGAAGGAGAAAGGAATGGAGAGTGTTGCTGATGCCAGTGTGTGCCCAGACACCTGCCAGGCGCCTGTTTTCATGTGTTTGTGTCAATGTCAGCTCAGGACTCCAGGTCTCTGACACAGGTTACCGGCCCAGCAGGACAAGCGCCTCTTCTCGCTCGATCTCTCGCCCGACTGGGAATCACCTGCCCTTGCCAGCCAAATCACTGACGTATTAAAACCCTCCAACAGTCTGCCTGTCCATATGTCCATATTAACTCAAACATTCAGTCTGAAAACACCAGAATAAGCTACTTCAGGCGTCATTTAGATATTTGAACTGAACTGACTCGACACTAAACTGACTTGAGCTGAGTGGTGACCTCGTTGTCTTTTTTAGTGCTTTGAATTTCAATTAGTCTCATATTTGTGACCCAGGACCATAAAACCAGTCAAAGGGGTCAATTTTCTGAACTGAGATTTATACATCATCTGAAAGCTGAAGAAATAAGCTTTGTTTCATTTTGTTAGGATAGGAAAATATTTGGTCGGGTTTCAACCATTTGAAAATCTGAAATCTGAGGGTGCAAAAAAATTTAAATGTTGAGTAAAAGTTGTCCAAATTAAGTTTTTAGAAATTTAGAAAAGTTTTGATATATTTACGGTAGAAGATTGGCATAAAAAGAAAAATCTATCATTTTGACCCATACAATGTATTTTTGGCTATTGCTACAAATGTACCCGTGCTACTTAAGACTGGTTTTGTGGTCCAGGGTCACATTTGAGCATTTGTCTGTTTCCATCTATTTAAGTTTGTAAAGCTGTTCTCTTGTATTTTCTTCACTTTAGGGATAGTTCATCCAAAAAAGAAAATTACTCACCCTTCACTTCTTCCAAACCATTTTGAGTTTCCTTCAGCTGTTGAACACAGAAGATATTTTGAATGCTGGTAACCAAATAGTTGAAAGTAGCCACAGACTTCCATAGTATTTTTCTCCACATTATAAAAGCAACCAAGGCTCACTGGAAATATGTGCCTCTATATACATTTCTGCAACAACGTAATTACGTACTTTACTGCATGTTTCACACAGTTTCAAAGTGAAATGTTCAGAGAGTGGAGCTAAAACACACATTCAATACATGACTGTGGCACATTTTTATTACGTTGGTACAGGCACGTATTGCTGTGTTTTTATTACATTGCTTGAGGTACGTATCACGGCTGTTCAGAATTCAAATATCTGGTGAGTGTCGCTAAAGTTTAATGCTCTATCATGTTTGAAATATCCCCCACAGCAAACCCAACCCTAAACCTAACCGATAGTGTTAGCAAATGCAAAAGTGATATAAAACTTCCTTATGCAGATTTTAGCAGTTTTGTCAAACCGTAGTTTCACAGGGTTTGTACCGGAGCTCTTCATCACTCAGTTGCAACACCACATCGCATGAGCTACCGAGTAAACCTCCTGAATTAAAAAACTCTATGCATATGAAGCTGTATATGTGACGACAACGTTCAGAAATCACTTTTTAAATCACACAGGATGCTAATATTGTTTTGAAGCCATAATATAATATTCTGGAAGTAATTGTGTGAAAGTTATACTTTATTAATCAAAACTGTGTGTAAATCATACTTTGTATGAAAAGTTGTCTCAGTTTTACTGCCTCTAGTGTTCATTTCAACTGGAAAATGCAGTGATTTATACATATAGGTCATTTTTTTTAGTTTTGCAGAAATGTAAATAGGCTCATTGAAAATACATGCCTCTATGTAGCAACAAAGTCAGTGGCTATCGTCAACTGTTTGGCTACCAGCAGTCTTTAAAATATCTTCTTTTGTGTTCAACAGCTGTAGGAAACTCATACTGGTTTGGAACATCTTAAAGGAATAGTTCACCCAAAAATGACTCACTCAATGATTACTCACTCTCATGTTGTTCCAAACCCGTAAGACCTTCCTTCGTTCATCTTCGGAACAAAAATGAGATATTTCCGAGAACTTTCTAATCCTGCATAGGCAGCAACACAACTACAACATTCAAGACCCAGAAAGGTAGTAAGAACATCGTTAAAATAGTCTGTGTGGCATAAGTGGTTTAACCGTAATGTTATGAAGCTACGAGAATACTTATTGTACGCAAAGAAAACAAACAACTAAACGACTTAATTCAACAGTTTTTTTAATGTCAGTCTTCGCTGCATGTTCACGAGAGTATGCGTGGGAACTGGGATTACACACGCTGTTTTTTGCCCAGCCTTACTTACCTCAACCAGACTATACAGACAATACCATGCATTAAGAGCTGGGGGGTGAAAACTTTTTGAATTTGAAGATCAGGGTAATTTTAAATTATGTCTTCTGGGAAACATGTAACTTGTAATCTTCTGTAGCCTCTGAAGGGCAGTACTAAATAAAAAAGAGATATTTAGGCAAAATAAGAAGAATGTACACTTCTCCATTCTGTTCAGAAGTTTTCACCCCCAGCTGTTAATGCATCGTTTTTCCTTCTGGAGCATCAGTGAGCGTTTGAACCATTTGTAACAGTGAGTCCCTCAGTGTGAAAAGATGGATCTCAAAATCATACAGTCATTGTTGGAAAGGGTTCAAATACACAAAAATGCTGAAAAACCCAATCATTTTTTTTCTGAAGAACAGCAGGCAGTTTAACTGTTCAGGACAAACATGTCACGGGTTGCAGGAGGTGAGGAGCAAGAGGGAAACACGTAGGAGCCAGGAATTCAAAGCAGACAAAATATTTAATAAATGAAACTTGGAAACCAATGGAAACACAACCTCTTCAATCAACATTTACAACATTAAGACAGAACAAAGAAACAACGGAAGGGGAGGGCTATAAATCCTAAACAAACGAGGAACTAATGAGAACAAACAAGAACCAGGTGGAAGGATTAATCAATTAACTTAATGAGGACAGGAAACAGACCATAAAAGGAAAGACAGGAACTAAGGCTGGGGGGAAAACACGGAACATGGATGTGACAAAACAAGGAAATCATTAACAACTATCACTAAACAAAAAAACACAGTTGTGGATCATTCAAGTAACAACACAGTATTAAGTAAAGTGTATGTAAACTTTTAAATGGGGTCATTTTTATAAATTCAACTATTATTTTCTACTATATGTAAACATATTTTATGTGAAATATCTTGATCAGGCCAGTACTAAATAAACAATAACATGCATTTTGTATGACCCCTCTTATTTTGGTAAAACAATTAACATTTTTGCAGATTCTGAAAGGGGGCTGTAAACTTTTGACCTCAACTGTATACCACTTGCGAATAGATCCTTGCCTCATATCTCCAAGCCCTGACACTGAAGTGTATAAAGCACTATATAAATTAAAGTGACTGGACTTGATTAATTAGTTGCAAATGTCTGATACTTGCATCAGTATCGATGCACATTGCTCTCTCATAATTCAGTTTTTGTTCTAAGCTATCTAAAAATACTTTTGCTAACACTCAGGATACACTTTCTCCATACTACCATACTACATCATCCATAGTACTAGTGGCTCACCGCTCCATCTCTCTCTCTCTGCTCTTTCTGTCTCCGTCCCCTCCCTATCTGCCGGACTCAGCAGCAGCTCCTCTAATCTCTTGCGCTCCGGCGGTGCAGCACACGCTGGCCCCTCATGGGCCTACAGATGCCCTCTGTCCATGGGAGCACTTCCTGCGCAGGTGTGCCACAGGGCAGGGGCAGCACTAGACAACACGCATCCGTGCCAGTCTGAGCGTCCCCATTCGTCACCCAAAGCCACCCAAACAGCACTGGTCCAGATGCCGCTTCGTCCGTGCGGCGTCTCGTCCTGTAGCACGTATCTGACTCGATTGAATTTTGATAGTTGTACTTTTTCTCGTGGCTGGCATCTCTTAATCAATGTTAATTGGCTCCAATTAACATATGTTAATTAATGATATTTACCTCAAATTAAAGGTATGAATGGTCCCAGAGGGTTTCCTGTTCATCCAATTAGAACCAATTAGCTGCAATTAACACGTGTAAATGAGATGCTATTGAGTCCAAAACAAACAGTGTGTAGCCTGCGCGATTCCCATGCAGTTTAACCTGAGCTGTGTGTGTGTGTGTGTGTGTGTGTGTGTGTGTGTGTGTGTGTGTGTGTGTGTGTGTGTGTGTGTGTGTGAGTATCTCCACACAAACTCTGTTGAACACACACATATACAAGCTCTGTTGGGCAATTTGGCAGGTCCATGGCCAGGACTTCAAGCTTAGCCATCTGACACTTCTAAGCAGACTGCATTTATGTGCATGTCATGCGAGGTGATGTTATTTAAAATACTATAAAGAATAGTTCACACAAAAATTTAATTTTTTTGTAAATTAATTCACCCTCATGCCATTCAGGATGTAAATGAGTAGGAACAGATTAGGAGGAAATTTCACATCACTTGCTCATCAATGGATGAATGGGTGCCGTCAGAATGAGAGTCCAAACAGCTGATAAAAACCTCACAATAATCAATCAATTATTGTCTTGTAAAGTAAAATGTTATGTTTGTAAGAAACAAATCTGTCATTAAGACTTTTTAACTTTAAATCATCGCTTCTGTACAAAATACCCATTTATAATCCATAATAACTGTTCCCACAAGGGGAAAAATTCACATATCAAAATCAACTTATGTATTTGTTTAGAACTGTTTTGTTTTATAAACAATGCTTAATCTGTGCTTATTTCTCTCCTAATTCAGACAAGATTACTTTGACTGGATTTTGACTTCATTACATATAGAGGACTCATACATATAGAGACTTACATATATTTTGGTCACAAGTAATTAAAAATATGATGAATATTTAATTACAAACATGAAGCTTTTCGCTTAACAAAACATTAATTGATGGACTGGAGTCATGTGGATTACTTGTGGATTATTTTTATCAGCTGTTTGGACTGTTTCTGACGGCACCCATTCACTGCAAAGGATCCATTGCTGAGCAAGTGATGTAATGCTAAATTGCAAATCTATTCTGATGAAGAAACAAACTCTTAATCTTGGCCTGAGGGTGAATACATTTTTAGCATAATTTCATTTGGTGGGTGAACTACGTTTATAGTCTGAGGCTTTTGTTAATATAAGAAATTGTGTAAAAAGGGGTTGTTTTTAGACAGCTATTGATTCAACTGAGAAAATAGTGTGTGAAATACATTAGGATTTTAATGCGGTGTAAACAGGCAGCAATAGCCAAATGAACATAATACAGAGCAGCAGTTATGCAGCTGTGTATTATGAAAATATCCCACCTCTTGTACATAAAAAACTTCTTTTATGGCGAAATAAATGTGCTGTGGGTATTCCAGACTGGGCTCTTTTAGCCAGCTATACCATTTACTTAGGAAAATTACATATTTTCGAAAACCAAACGCTGAATTCTTTACCTGGGTATTAAGACTCAAGGGAAGGCATTTTTCATGCCTCTTTTCAGTTCAATTATACCAGCAGCAGAACCAAGGTAGCAATAAGCATGCAAAGTTGACATCAATAAGTTCCATACACCCTCTCTATATCTGAATAGATGCAGATTATTTCACGTTGGGCTTGAATAAGCGCGCGAGCCTTTTGAAATCGACGTCGAGAGCAGACTCTAATCTGAGTTTGCAGTTTTTGGAGAGTGTTGACAGCAATCTCCCCCAGCGCGGTGTGGTTGCGTTGCATTAGTCTCCAGGTTTTACAGTGGAAATGGAGAACGCTTCCGATACTTACCATTGTAACAATCGGGGGTTTCTGAGCTTTGCGATGGGGGGAAGAAGCCGCTTTGTTCGGTGATAAGAGCAGAGGGGAAATATGAGCAGAAAAGGCAATCCAAAGGGCTGAACAAATCTGGAAGCAGTATTATGGGATGGTAAACACGTCTGCGGCTAAGAGGGAGCGGATTTGCTGTTTCTTATTTTGGGGACGTGCTGTATTTGGAGAGGAGCACAAAGGGTGGAAGGGCATCAAGGGTGGGGGGATCAGGAGGTGTGTCTTGTTGGAAAACGTGCAAAAAAAATCGAAGGGGTGAGGCGAGAATCAAAGAGCGAGAGAGGAAAATGTCCCACTGTAATACTTAATAAATAAAATAGCTTATCGGTGTTCACCATGTCTTTACAGTGTCCTCTTGACCTTCCCCACTGAACTCTCTGTTCTACTGGCAGTGTTCATGCACAGGACTGGTTATATTTTTGTTATATAAAGCCAGTTCACACCAAGAACAATAATTAAGGTTTTTGAGGAAAACATTCCTGGATTTTTCTCCATATAGTGGACTTCAATGGGAGCCAACAGGTTGAAGGTCCAAATTGCAGTTTCAATGCAGTGTCAAAAGGCTCTACACAATCCCAGCTGAGGAATAAGAATCTTGCGAAAAAATTGGTTATATTCTAAAAAAAGAATATACGTGTGTCTACGACTTTGCGCATTACGTAATCACTTTGGAAAGGGCGAAAAACTCTTTCTTCTCCAACTTCAAAATCGTCCGATCGCGTTTGACTTTCTTTGCACATTCACTTTGTAAACACTGGGTCAGTACTTCCACCTACATCACATGTGACCTTTCCAACGTGACTACATAATGCATGATATTGTGTATGCATCGCCAGTGCAAGACGAGCATTTGTGGTTAAAGATATGTTCCTTTTTTATTTTTTATTTAGAAAATGACCATCATTTTGCTAGTTAAGACTCTTATTTCTCAGTTGCGATCGAATGTAGAGCCCTTTGAAGCTGCATTAAAACTGCAGTTTGGACCTATACTTTTTAACCTTAAACACTCACTTGTTTTTTTTTTTTTTGTTGTTGTTGTTGTTGTTTTTTTACAGTTAGAGTATGTTGAAATACTCCTATCTTATTTTTTTCCTCAACTTCAAAAATCATTTTAAAATCATCCTACACTGTTGCAGAAGTACAGACCCAGTGTTTGCAAAGTAAACATGCAAAAGAAGATCTTAACAAAAAAAGGTAAAACAGTGATGTAGAACTATTTTGAAGTTGAGTGAGAAAATGAGATGGGAGTTTCTAGACATACCCTGACTGTCTTGAACCGTAAAAAAAACAGAGTTCAGGCAGAGCAAAACAAGATGAGTGTTCAAGGTATAAATATGTATATATATATATAAGTATATAAAATGTAATGTAAAAATGTTTTGCGATAAGACCCTTCTTTCTCGGCTAAGATCATTTACAACTGCATTCGTTCGTAGTCGCATTTAAACTGCATTTTGGAAGTTTAAACTCGAGGCACCATAGAAGTCCACTATATTGAGAAAGATCCTGAAATGTTTTCCTCAAAAAACGACTGAAGAAAGAAAGACATTAACATCTTGGATTACATGGAAGTGAATAAATTATCAGGAAATTTTGATTCTGGAAGTGAACTAATTCTTTAAAGCAGATTGGATTCTGATTGGCTGTCAGATTTTTAGTGTTATCAGATGGAAAAAGAATCCAGTCTCTCTGTGCCATTATACTTTAGTTGTGATGCTATTCTTTTACATTTAGATCAGTATTTAAAAGTGTATCTTTATTGTCCTTAGAAGTGAACAAGCCTTTAATGCCAATTTTATCTGCAATAGTATACTAAAAATAACATTTTCAAAATAAATTGTACTAAAAAATAAATTTTTTGTGTGTGTGTGTGTGTGTGTGTATTTTAATTTAGTACAATTTATTTATGACCAATGAGTTAGATTTCAAGACACACAGTGGGAAAAAAACACTCACACACAAAAAACACAACTATTTTTGAAAAATGTTGTATTTATTGAAATTTGCATCAAAGAAATTAAAATTTAAACTTAAATGCATGTGGACGCACCATTTCATCAGTTTTTTTTCTCTGTGCACACAGCACCATAAATCCACATATATATTTCTCTTCTTACATTGTTCAATTCTACCGTAATATTTCGCCAGCTCTCTGGTAATCATTAAAACCATGCAAGTCAATCCGCTCACACTGTTTATTTACAGTCAAATCCATTTCTGTCGCTGATCCATGGAAGATCCAAGGAGAAGTGTATAAGCCGTTTAAATGGGGAAAATCTTGGAAACACTGTACAATATCAGATTGGTGCTCACATGTTTTTTTGTGCACCGTTAATTCTGCTCTCAGAGCAGTGAAGGTCTATGGGGGCTTTTCTGTGTGTGCAAAGCTGTCCCGGCGTTAATATTTTCAGTGTCTCAAGCTTACAGAGAGTGAACTCTCACCCCTCCCCACTGCTGCCGTGCAGAGATAAAACTTTCCACTTCCCTTTTTTTTCAGCAGAGAATTACAAGAAGAAGTCGATAACACTGCCACAATCAGCTTTTACACAGAGGATTGGGCTCAGGTGAATAGCATGGGACTTCGCTCTAGGCTGACAAACAGACAGGACCATACAGCACACCTGTGGGACTCTGGAAGACCACTTCATCCCATTGTGAACATGACCAATGAAAAGAAATATCCTATCAAGCAGGCTTTTGTCTGTGCGATGCTACAGGAGAGTGGTATTTGTCTGGCTCTCTCATCACACTGAAGCTAGCTCAATTACATTATCTTGTGCTAAAGGTAGTTCCAGGGCATTCTGTTGGCAATCAATCAATCAATCTTTTAGTGTGGATCCTGATGTTCTTTCCCAGGTCTGGAATCTCTGACAGCACAGAATGCCACACCCAATCCTGTTCCTCTGCATGGACAGGAAGAAGTGCTTGCTAACATAGGACAGCTATGTGGTCTTGAAATCAGATTAAACATCAAATTAAACATTTGATATAGAAATGTAAAAGTTGAAGTGATTTAATCAATACATAAAATAGTATGAACATTTTAGTTCAAATGTAGTGCTTGCACATATTATATATAAATATGGTGAGCTATAGTTTATTAAACATATTTTGCACTAAAAAGAAACCACAACTGATATATGCCCCAGTGTGTTGGATAGAGCTTGATTCATTGAGCTTCTCCTTTTTGTTACAACACCCTTAAAACTCTGCAACCATCTGTCTATCTATCTTTAACTGATATATAGTTATCCAGAAATGGATTGTGTAGGTGAGATTTATGTTCAGTCTAATGCATACACTTGCTGGTCGACCTATTCGGCAATCTGGGAAGCGGGAGAGACTGTGAACCCGTGATGCTCTGATAGGGGATTCCTGCAGACCTGATTAGATCTAGGGCATGTTTGTCTTCTAGTAACAGGAATTACATGATTTGTAAGGGGGCCTGGCTTCCAGCAGTATTTGAGTATTAATTCCCACCCACAGCCTGAGGAGAAAGCAGGGAATACATATTAAAGAGCCAGGATCTTTCACACCACAAGAGCAGTCAATAAGACACCATATACTGTGAGGATCTGACGCATAGATCTCTAGAAGGCGAATTGGGACATGCTGAGCTAGGCAGATATCATTTTCTCACATTCAAATGTGTAATAAATTATTCTGGATTTTTCCTGTTAGACCAAAATGTAGCTTTTTTTTTTAACTTGGTATACACTGGGGCAATGACATGTGCACAAGAGGATTAATTTAAAGGGATAGTTCACCCAAAAATGAAAATACTGTCATTGATTACTCCCCCTCATGTCGTCCCAAAGCCTTAAGCCGTAAGAAATTAAGATATTTTTGATAAAATCCAAAAGCTTTCTGACTCTCCATAGACAGCAAGGGTCCTTTCACATTTTATGCCCAGAAAGGACGTTTTTAAAACAGTCCATGTGACATCAGTGTTTCAATCATCATTTTAAGAAGCTTTGAGAATATGTTTTGTGTGAAAAGAAAACTAAAATAACAACTTTATTTAACAATTCCTCTCTTCTGCGTCACCTTTGCCCCAGAGAGAGTGTCACAATGCATGTGCCACACTTTGTTTACGCTTAGAGGAAAGCTCTTGGATTTCATCAAAAATACCTTAATTTGTCTTCCGAAGATGAGCGAAGGTCTTACGGGTTTGAAACGACATGAGGGTGAGTAATTAATGACAGAATTTTTATTTTTGCGGGACTAAACCTTCAATGTTATATTTATACAACAGTGTTTTCTGATCCTCGAATCTGATTGGCTTAGAGGAGTTCGATATTCTAGTGATATTAGAACTGTTTTAATGCTTCATTCAACTTGCAGTATTTCTCACAGCGAGTGTTACGGTGGACACCTAAATCCACTATAAGATAGTACCCTAGTGTGTATATATACAATTTTCAAGTTTTAATGCATATTATCTAAAAAAAAAAAAAAAAGTGCAGTAAATTATTCTTAATTGAAGGCTGAAAGACTGAGAGTGTGATATTCAGGCTGGACTATAGATACATATGTTTGGCTTTCCGGACATAACAAGCTTGCTTAGTCGGACTTAGGATGCGGAATTCTTGGGTATAAATCCAATGAAAAACAGGACTCATGAAGAAAGAGCTGAAAGATGAGAGATTGAAAAACAAGCTAAAACAGCATGCTTGCGATTACGTTTTTATGTCACATTTGCTTTTGTTCATACTATCAGGTAGGTTTAGGTGTAGTGCAGATGGTACGTTATTTTAAAACGTCTCAGAACATTAGAGTTACACTGTAAAAAAAAAAAAAAAATTGTTGAGTCAACTTAAAATAATTTGTTACCTGGCTGGCTTTTGAGTTTAGTCAACTCAAAAAAGTTTAGTCAACTTGAATTGTTAAGTTGTACTAAGTGACAAATTAGATATTTGTGTTGAGTGAATTTTTTAAGTCAACTGAAATATCTAAGTTATCACTTAGTACAACTTTACATTTCAAGTTGACTAAACTTATTTGAGTTGACTGAACTTAAAATTTCTAGGCAGCCGGGGAACAAATTATTTTAAGTTGTGTGTTTTTTTTTACAGTGTATATGTCACAAGGAGGAGTCAGAGACGTGCGGATCCATTTGCAAGGCTTTATTAGAATAGTCAACAAGCAGGAGTAAACGCCAGGAAACAGGAACAACGTAGGTAATCCGGGAAACAGTTCAATAATCAAGCAGTGGTCGCAAATGGCAGGCAGCAGGAATCAAAAACGGGGTACACAGTCCAGAGTCATACACAGGCAATCCAATCCAGAGAAACACGCTTAGAATAATGACCATTGGAACAATTAGACTTCGCAAGGTGGCTGTGTGTGAGAGTGGCTTAAATGCAGTCAGTAAATGTGAAACAGGTGTTTGCAGCAATCAGATCAGTGGGAAATGAGGAACAGATGTGTGCAGTGATTGGTGCAGTGGCTTATGGGGATTGTAGTCCATGAAGTGTGGTGCAAGAGTTCATGATGACAGGGAAGACCAGATACGTTACATAGCCCCTCCGCAAGGAGCGGCTTCCAGACGCTCTAACCACCTTAACCATCTTGAGGGTGGTGGAGCGGAGGCGGAACAGGGGGAGGGATGGAGGGCCAGGTCCATGTAGTGGTACTGGAACCACGAAATGAGGCGGAGCCGACGGAGGGAGAAGCCATGGAGGAGGAAGGGTTGGCTCCTGCATGGGGCCGACCGACGGAGGTAGAGCCGGTGGAGCCCGAGGCGGAACCGGAGAGTCGATGGTCCTGGGCGACACAGAGGATCCGGAGGGCCAAGGCGGAACCCAAGGCTCTGGCGACCCCGGCGGAGATGGAGGTCCGGAGGTACGCAGCGGAGCCGGAGTGACAGAGGATCGAGGCTGTGCCCACGGGAGGGAGGAGGTCCACAGAGCCGGCAGGACGGAGTGACGAGGCGCAGCCGGAGGAGTAGAGTCCAGAGGCGAAGGTGGGGTGACGACTGACCGGGGCGGAGCCGGAGAGACGATGGAGCCCGGAGGAGCTGTTGGGCCGACGGCCGACAACGGAGACGAGGGAGCACAGAGCCGGGGTGGAGCCGCAGGGTCGGAGGACCGAGGTGGAGTCCAGGACTCTGAGACTGGAGGTGATGGTGAGGGGTCCTTCAGTCTGGACACCGATGGCGACTGGCAGTCCCACGGCAAGTCCTCTGCCACGAAGGTGGGATGGGGGTGAGTAGAGGGACTATCAGGAGACAGAGGTGGCAGGACTGGAGCAGCAGGGAGGGTGGGTGGGAACAGTCCATGCTTGAGCTCCGTGACCAGAACCGGGCAGACAGGAATCTCAGGACGACTGGATGTAACCAGCGGAGTCTCTGGAAGGCTGGGCGGAACCAGCGGAGGCTCTGGAAGGCAGGGCTGAACCAGCGGATTGTCTGGGAGACTGGGCGGAACCCGCGGAGTCTCTGGAAGGCTGGGCGGAACCAGCGGAGTCTCTGGAAGGCAGGGCTGAACCAGCGGAGTGTCTGGAAGGCTGGGCGGAACCAGCGGAGTCTCTGGAAGGCAGGGCTGAACCAGCGGAGTGTCTGTAAGGCTGGGCGGAACCAGCGGAGTCTCTGGAAGGCTGGGCAGAACCAGCGGAGTCTCTGGAAGGCTGGGCGGAACCAGCGGAGTCTCTGGAAGGCTGGGCGGAACCAGCGGAGTCTCTGGAAGGCTTGGCAGAACCAGCGGAGTCTCTGGAAGACTGGGCGGAACCAGCGGAGTCTCTGGAAGGCAGGGCTGAACCAGCGGAGTGTCTGGAAGGCTGGGCGGAACCAGCGGAGTGTCTGGAAGGCAGGGCTGAACCAGCGGAGTGGAGCGGAGCTCTTGTGAAGCGGGCTCTGGACGACGCTCTTGTGAAGCGGGCTCTGGAGAACTGGACGACCCCAGCGGAGATTCAGGAGGGCTGGGCGTCTCCAGCGGAGACTCTGGAAGAGCAGGCTCTGAGCGAGCGGTCACTGGAGGGCGCTCTGGCGGCGCAGTCACTGGAGGGCGCTCTGGCGGCGCAGTCACTGGAGGGCGCTCTGGCGGCGCAGTCACTGGAGGGCGCTCTGGCGGCGCAGTCACTGGAGGGCGCTCTGGCGGCGCAGTCACTGGAGGGCTGGTTGGGAGACCAGCTGCTCGAGCCGACAGCAGCGGTGGGTCCTCCACGCTAGAAATTAGCCTTTGCCACCCCGTGGTAAAGTGTGGCTGCTGTGGTTCTGGGCTAGCAGACCTCTTGTGCTGTGGCTCTTCTAGAACTCTCACAGTAAGCGGAGAGCCGCATAACACCAACGCATAATTCATAAAGTCCTCCACCGAACACTTAAATTCCCCTCCAGGCAACAGCGATTTAATGGGTTCATTGAGTCCAAAGCGGAATAAGTCCCTCAGCCATACTTCATCATAAAAAGGTACTTGAAGTGATAACCTACGAAACTGTAGTACATAATCCTCAATGGGAAGATCTTCCTGTCGGAGAAGCAGAAGTTGGTCGACTGGGTCCATGTTGTGATGCTGGTGGTTGAATAAAGCCGCTGGATCCTGGTTTGGCGAAGTCTTCTGTCACAAGGAGGAGTCAGAGACGTGCGGATCCATTTGCAAGGCTTTATTAGAATAGTCAACAAGCAGGAGTAAACGCCAGGAAACAGGAACAACGTAGGTAATCCGGGAAACAGTTCAATAATCAAGCAGTGGTCGCAAATGGCAGGCAGCAGGAATCAAAAACGGGGTACACAGTCCAGAGTCATACACAGGCAATCCAATCCAGAGAAACACGCTTAGAATAATGACCATTGGAACAATTAGACTTCACAAGGTGGCTGTGTGTGAGAGTGGCTTAAATGCAGTCAGTAAATGTGAAACAGGTGTTTGCAGCAATCAGATCAGTGGGAAATGAGGAACAGATGTGTGCAGTGATTGGTGCAGTGGCTTATGGGGATTGTAGTCCATGAAGTGTGGTGCAAGAGTTCATGATGACAGGGAAGACCAGATACGTTACAGTATAGCACCTCTCAATGGACATTTCAAGTCAGAACATGTCAGCAGTGACGTACAAAACCAACGTCACATAAAACATACCATATATATGTTCATCTGGGGAAAATTTTTTAAGTATACTAACTTCTTTTAGCACCACTCAGTGGGCATTTCACATCAAATATGCCACGAAATGTACATGACAGTACGTATTTTGCGTCTTTCACGTATTTCGACGTTTTTGTCATGAGATCCGGTTGTTCATTTTGTATGTATGTATTTGCTTTAATACAGCTTTAATACAGTTCCAGAAGACTATAATTTGCAGTTTATGTGTAGCCTATTTATCATGTTACGTATAGGTGAAATTTAGATACTGCTTCATCACTGGAGAGAGTTACACTGCAGTCTGTTCAGCCACAGTGTGATTAGGATGCCTTAAGGGTGTGTGCTCTTTTAGATGGTATTTTCAAACTAAGGTCTGCTCCAGCGGTCCCTGCCATCTGGACCCGGCAGACCCGCAAACAGGTCAAGGTGGGTGCCATTCCCATGGCCCTGACTGCCTGTCACTATGCCAGTGTGCTAATTTACAGCCAGCAACCCCCCTATCCCGTCCTGCCTTGCCAGCCAGCAACTCAAGGGTGTGAAGATGCCAACAGCATGCTCCGCTGAAGACAAATCAGCCTCCGTCTCTCATAAAACACCCAGAGGTCATGACCTCTTCACCTTTTCAACTCATCACTCCCCGTTTCCTACAGCCCTGCCTCCCGCAATGCCTACCTGATGGCCCACTCAGGCACAAACACACAAGAGGAAAAACAGCTCCAAACAAGGTAACGGTCTCATCTGAGCTCACCGTACAGAGAAAACTATTTGCATGCCCACCCTCTGTTTCAGCTCTCCAGACGCAGCAGGAGGAATATGAAAGTCTGTAGTCTGTGAGTAAAGCAGCCGAGATATCTCGCCAAATGTACAGTGAGGAACTGCTGGAGTACAGTGGAGCAGCACCTCATTCAACTAATGGCCCGGGAACAACAGGAGGGCCAGCAGCAAAAATGGGTTTGTCTGGCATTCGGCATTCTAACCAGTTTCTTGGCTTTTGTTGTCTGCTGAAAATGAGAATATTTTTCACTGCAGCATGCAGTATTTTTTTCTTTTTCTCTGTGCGAGCAGTTTTGTTCGTTCAGTTCAACTTTTGTTCCTTTCGAATGAGAATGGTTTTGAGAGCCCAACGTCATCATCTAACAATCATTTTCTTTATCAGTACACAGTACTAGCTTGCTTTATACAATACGAGAGCCAAGATGAGTAGAACATGACTAGAAATCCAAAAAGGCTTTTTGAGGTCGGCATGTGCTAAAAAGTTAGCAAAATAATTGTCTTGAACTCAAACCTGACCCAACATGAGTGGATGGACACAGAAATGATGGCAGATACACTGTTTGTGACTGATACAGCCAAAGCCAATGCAGATAATCCACTCCCTGAAATAAACTGCCCCATTAAAATAAAATGTTGCCCATATAACGAATTGAAAACGCTGCATAATTTGGAGGGGATCCCAAGTAGAGGCTGCTGCAAAATAAGATTATTAGCAGTGCGATATAATTTATTCACAACCTCGTAAGACCAAGCATCCTCAACGAAACTCAAAAGCATGCCTATTGTTTATATTCAAGTCTTAACCATAAATTACAACCTTATATTTCACAGCGTTGCTGCTGTGGTAATAACAGTGTGGAGATTTGGAGTACGGCGAGGAATCCCTTTATAAATCTCCTTAACTATTACTATAACTATCGCTGGTCGTATAGGTTTAAAAATGGCACTGTAGGCGCATGTATCTGGACTAGTCGAGAACATCACGTATTTATATGCTCGTGCTCAGTCTCGCGCTCGGCTCTCACCGGCCCTAAATCCCGACAGCGCCTGCTGACGTGAGGCATGCTGGGGTGAGTGCGTTTTGCCTATGCATTAGCCATTCATTTCGTCTGTCTGACACCTCTCCAACATAAAACCGTACGGCGGAGGTAAAATATCTCTCTCCTGGCGAAAATAAAGCTTTGTCTCCCTCCTGATCTATAGGATATAAAATAAAGCCATGGCTTTGATGGTGGCTTTACCTTATGCAGGGCTTGCTTTTTGTGCACACAAAGGCAATGAAGATGAATGAGGAGGGATTGCCGGGGCCTTGTCTCCCGTGGTCCTTTAGGATCACCCCCCTTTTCCTGTGTTCACTGCAGACTCTCCGAGAAGTTAGTCAGGCAGCTTTTTTATTGACCCATTTCAGTCGAACGCCATGAGAAGGGATGTGTCCGGTCTCTTCATATTTTTTGTTTCTAAACTTGGATTACATCGATTAGCGCCGTTTACATTTTTGTCAATTTAAAGACTGTATTTTCTGAAGTTCATTCTTCTGCACGTTTCCTAAAAACATCGTCTATCAAGTGAAAACGTTCGTAGATAAACGAGCGCTTCAGATCAATAGTAGTTAAATCCAATGTGTACAGTTTAAACTTAAGCATTTAATAAATGCTATTAATGCATATTGTTTGCATTTTCTACTGTCAAGGCGAAGTATTGCAGCAGAGCTCCTTAAAATGATCCAAATCACACCTCACATTAAACGGGTTTATTTCGGTTCACTTTAATTAATTTGTAGCCTATTTGAAGTTGAGCATAAAGCCGTAATAATTTTTTTACTCAAATGAGAATTGTTTAGAAATAACTAAGCGTCTCGAAGATGTTTTCTTCATGTCTTCGCGCTGTTTTTATGTTGAGGAGAGTTTGGGTCGTAGTTCAACACCTTTAGGCCTGACAGCTTCATTATGTTGCACCGATTCTACAAAACAAGCGGTCTGATTTGTAAAAAGGCCCTTTAAAATAGCGTGGCATGTTATTTAAGATTACCTTAAGAGCTTGTAAAGTGCTTAAGAGCCAGCCTTGTTTAGTTTACAATAATGGGATGGAAGTAACGCATCCTAAGTCTTCATCAATCAATAATAAATAAATCTTTTCCTCCAAGTTCATCATTTGTAGCCAGTATTGTATCCACAGAATAATCCTTGGCTGTTTTTTTTTTTTTAAGAAAAAAAATTCTTGGTTTACAAAAAATAAAAACAGTGCTTTAATTTAGCCCTTTGCTGTTGATATCAGCAGCAGACAGGACTGTACTCGTGCATGCTCTTGGAGCTTCAGTGCAGAAATCTGCTCCTGTTTAGTAGCTATCTGCTGATTTTCAGCCCCGCAGCCCGTCCCCCGAGCATTGCCCACTGCGCGATAATATCTCAAAGGGAGTGGTTATCACCACACATTATATTATAATCATTAGTGATCCTGGCCCTTTCACCCGCACTGCAGAATAAGCGCTGGGAACCATTAATCTAAACTAGAGCGACCACTCTCAAAGACTGCTCGTTTCCATTCGTGCCCAGCGGGGAATAATATAATAATTTCTTGTCACTGCTCTTTGGTTGGCTGTCGCTAATGAGATAATGACGTCGATTTTCATATGGTTTTGTTGGTGTTTACCTGCGTCAAGAACGGTTGTTAGCTTTTTGTATAAGCCATTATAAATGTAAAATGTTGATTTTAATAAGCATATCGCTTTTTATTGGGGGGAAAAAATAAATTGCATCGTGATGGTGAATCATCATCGCCGTGACTTCTTGCTTGCCTGACTAATTTTTCCTCAAATGTCAACAAAGTGTTAAGACTTACTGTGCCAAATATATATCACATTCATTAATAATCAAATTTGTGGAAGCGGTTTTATAAATGAATGCTTATTTTGATTTACTAGTTAAATTTGAATATAAAAGACTGCTAATCCTTGGTCTAGGATGCAAGGCCTAAGCGGTCGCCGTGTCTGTGTTTGATTATCGGGTTGAGGGGAGAAATAACAGCTGTTCCAGTGATGGGACTACGAGATCTATAACCGCAATCGAATTTCTCTTGCCAGTCTTCGGCAGAGTTGGAAAGTCAGGAAAAATGTTTATGTTGAGTTGTTGGTCAATACTGAAGCTACTGGATTATGTTCGCTTTTTATGCTCACAGAGCATTTCATTTGACTTGGTTGCACTGATGGACTGATAATTATGAACTTTATTTACCCAGTTTTAGATTCGTTTAGTTAGTCTGGGATTTAGAGTTCATATTTTTTGCTTGGAGGCTGCTGTAAGGAATATAATTGCAGAGGTCTTGCTTCAGTCGTCCCTGACCCCTAATCGGTTTGGACGTGCTGTGGGTCCGGGTTTGGTCGCTGCACATCACCTCACTGCACCGCAGAGTCGAAAAGATTGACACAACGCGGTCCTGGAGCGCCACACGCCTATTGTCCACACTGCGAAAATAAAGACATTCTCTTGAAAGCAAAGCAAGACACATGCTTCATTGCAGTCATATTTAAATTGCTACCCCCTCATCCCCTTCACAGGCACGCGCGCGCGCCCACACCACATGGTAGGGATATGATTCTGACTGCCCAGTAGGGCAGTATGCTTGCCATGTCAGGCCTTTATGTTTTTACTAAACTATTCAAAATCATTTAAATAAACCAATTCTAAGAGTAAAAAATGTGGGTTGACTTTAGAGGAAATTAAGAAACGGATATTTTATTTCGTCAACTTCCTTAAAAATCATGCATAAAAAAACATTTTGATTTGATAGAATGGGAATAAAAACAAAATACAAAAAAAAATCAACAGATAATATACTATAAAATCATATTTCTATAATTTTCCAATATATAATGTTAATGTAAATCTGTTATAGGCTACATTTTGCTTTTGTCGCTAACCTATGCGATACCCTGCCAGCTTTTTTTAACTATACTGCTGAGCATGCTACTAACAGTCATTCCACATATTATGAATAAAACGCGTAAACAAACAGGCAGTGGTGCAGAGCGATATGGAGAGGGGCCCGAGGCACAGAGCCCCCCTTTACTCGGGCTCCTGGCGATCCCGGTGCACCAGCTGATCAAAGCCCGAGTAAGGGGTAATATTTCTCACTTTATTACCGGAGTCACAGCGTGTCTGTACGGCCGGCGATCACACACTGCTCTGCCCACACTAGCTCAGTTAATGTATCGTCGCTATATAGAATGACTACATGCAAACACTAAAAAACACTAAAATACTCTTCAACGACTTATAGAAATTAAGTATATAGTCTATATCAACAAACAAACGAAACGAAAATTTAAAGAAAACAGCCCTGACATTTTCAAAAAGATAATTGTAGAGGTTCAAAAGGTTGGATTCTGTAGGCTAATTCTTGCAGCGAATTCAAGACAAATTCTTACTTTATTAAGTTTACTTTTTATATAGCTATATTTTTACATATCACCTGCATAACATTACAGCTATGAACTTATTTTCCCAAATGCACTCATCGTGAACAGAAATGTTATCTAAACGTTTTGCCTTTTAACTCATTTTAAATATCTTGAACAAGCACTTGGCTGAGATTTGATCGGCAACACAGTTTATGTGATGATAAATTTCGGAGAATTTTCACGTGAACGGTTTGGTTCACTTTTTATGTTTAGCTTTTTCCGAAAACGATTCCGCGCTAAGAGCATGCGTAATACGGCGAGTGTAGTTTGACAGGCATTTGGTCTCCCAGCGGTGAGAATTTTTCGATCGATAGCTCCCTCTAGCACTGCCCCATCTCCAGACTCGCCGTTTTTTCCAGTCGGTCAGTAGTCCACCTGACTATGCCACTAATTGAAAGCTTTATTCCCATCGTGGATGAGTCAGCATGTCAAATGATCAGTCTGCAAACGAAATGGATACTTTCGTAATTATGATCTTTTATCTTAATATTAATGAAACTTCCCTCGTAGAACAGACGTGAAATATAGGCTAGTAGTTTAATTGTTTCAGAAGTTATAACCAAAGTGGAAAGCAGATTTTGTTCAATATAACTTAAATATAATATTTTTCATACATGATAAACGAACGAGGTTTAATTTTAGATAATTAAAAAGTTACAAAAATACATTTATGGAGTTAAAAGTAAAGTATTTGCACAATATTATAATATATATAACTCTTTACATATAATATCATAGTGCTAATCAGTTTGAGAAAATTATTATTATGCCGTAATAAAACTGAATATGATCAACTAAAATGTGCTGTAAAAAAATAAATCCACAGATTTTCTTTTGCACACATATTAAAAGATTATTGTTGACTGTTCGTTTTTTACATTTCTCTCTCAACTCTCACTATTATTGCAGTCAAAATATCCAGCGGATTTACATGCTTTCCAAACTGAGAGAAAAGACTAGTTCAAAGGAGAGACAGGGGAGGGGTGGTGGCCGCATAGGCGACTGCAAAAGATGGAGTGTGTTCATCTTTTATCTGTTATTCTTCGTGAAACAACACATGTCATCCAAGGGTCCCACAGTCAAAGAGGAGCGCTCCCTAGACGCTCATCGGCAGCTGTTTCTGTGTGTTGTGTTAGGCCTTTTTCTGCCATGGCGTGGACCAGCCGCCCCACTATGCCGTTTTACATGAGAAGTGGCCCATATGCACAAAGTTGCGTGGTATTGATTCCAAATTCCAGACTGGAACGTTTGCACAATATACGCTGACAGAATGTAAACAGCTGAGATTGTGAGGTTGAGGGGCGTGGGCGTGCGCGTGTGCGTGTGCGTGTGCGTGTGTGTGTGCGTGTGTGTGTGTGTGTGTGTGTGTGTGTGTGTGTGTGCGTAAAATGGAATGACCGAGTCAGTATATGGTGGTGAATGGTGTCAGTGTCACACAAGAAGGCAAAGGTTCAAGAGGTTTGAAATGAGATTAGGATTCCGTACGTGTTCTTTAATAGTATTGAATTATTACATTGATACAGGTATTCGCTGCGAACAAAATTTCATGAAGTTAATGTGCATACAGCAAAAACTAAACATTTCATATTTGTAATTGAATTCTTGTACAGGTAAAACATCGCGATAATTAATTACATATTACACACTGAAAAAACTGTAATTATTTAAAACATTTAAAAATAAGATACAATGGTTGTCGAGATGAAGTTATCGAATTTTTTGTCCATCCACACAAGAAAACAAACATACAATCTGTAATCATTCTAAATTAAACAGCCCTACCCTAGTTTTTATTTGTAATGAATTCGCTTGATATGTTTGAAGAACAAGATGTATATTGCTTAAAATCAGAAGAACGGACTTAACAGATCTAACTAAACACCATTAGGTGTTTGGGCCATTAGAGGCTGCTGAGGTGATCTAACATCCTGTAAAGTTTAGAGCCCTCTTGTCTTTCACTTTCTCTCGTTTAACAAAGGACCAAAGGAGGATGTAGTTCTTAAGTGTCTTTTCGTTGATTGAACGACGTAGTTTAAAAGATTAAACAAATTGTCTGCGTGCAGTTCACCAAGGAATAACTGTAAAAGTTAGTTTTAAAGCTGTGCAAAAAATTGCATTGTTTATTGTAACCTAAATAGAATGATTGTAAATTAGATTTAGTGACAGCGAAGAAGAAAGTTAGACATATAAACGAATGATATTATAAAAACAAAATACGTCATTGTTTTATGACAGGAAACATTCAAAATACAAAGACAAATTATAATATGTTTGTGCTGTTATTCGATATAAAATTATAAAGGAAAAGATAGCAATGCATATTCCAGAATAAGCATCCTTTTCTTTTTAAGAAATAAACGCAACCCCACAGTTACACAACAGTTTTCACAGCATGACTTATTTTGAATATCTTTAAGTATTGACACATCTACCTATGGATAAACAATGCGTAAATGATCAGATATGTACCTTATCAAACGCTTCTCTCGTTCCTCGGCTCCACCAGAATGGACGATTATTGGAAAATGAAGACAAAAAAACGTGCATAAAAAAGACTTTCGAATACCGAGGTCTGTTTTCTGACTCTCCACATTAACTAAGATATGACAGTTTCTGGGATTTTTGACAATTGGTGTCTTCTGTTCCCTATAAATAGCGCAGAGTGTGCCGGTAAAGCGGTGAGGGGATAGCTAATGGTTACTTGAACGGAAAGCCGCTGATTGGCCTCGGACCGGAGTGACGTCAGGAGGCTGTGAATAAGGCTGGCTCGTGTGCTTTCAGGAACATGCAGAACACCGGAGGCTGTTCGGGGATCGTCACCATCAGTCCTGCAACGAGATGTCACTCGCGTTCTGTTCACACTAGCATCTTTCACCTCTTCTTGTCTTACCGAGGAAACAGCACACGTTACAGAGGGAGACGCACTTTTCAAAGCGTTTGGCCGTTGCATCTTTCAGAGGGACGTAAACAGTGGATACGTGGACATGGTAAAGTGCACTCTAGTGTCTCTGGGCTCGCATGTCTCGTGTGTTAGTTCCGTCCAAGACCGGTTGCATTAGATGCTTGTGTTTATGAAAGACTTTAACGCACATCATCACCAATGCTTCACCTTGTTGACAACGGCGACGTGCTTTTCCCGCAATGATGTCCTTGTCTTTGTAGCCAACGAGCAGTTGGTGTTTTGAAAAAGATTTCTCTATGCTGGCTTCATTTATGCATCTCAACATTTGGCAAGGAAGAGGATGAGAAATAATGACTGACAACTGAAGCACTACCTCATGTGAAGACCCTCTATTATCCTCCTGATTTTGGACCGCTACAGGTCCATCCACATACGCGCAAGTGGTGAATATAATTAAAACTTCTTCATCTTTTCCTGTCGAACCTATTCGCAAAGATTGACTTGGAGCATCCATCAGCGTTACAAACCTTTTCCCTTCTCTCTTTGGAAAGAGAAAAGACAGGAGCAGACTCTCAGGTTGTGGACACCACGGCAGTAACTGTGGGAGCACATCCAAAGACAATGGTCCACTGTGCGGGCTGCGAGAGGCCTATATTGGACAGGTTTCTCCTTAATGTTCTGGACAGAGCATGGCACATCAAGTGTGTACAATGCTGCGAGTGCAAATGTAACCTAACAGAGAAATGCTTCTCTCGAGAAGGAAAACTGTATTGCAAAAACGACTTCTTTAGGTAAGTTCCTTGCGTGAGTTCGACTCGAAAATATTACGGTTTTCTGTTGTGGATCTATTACTGTGATAGATGGAAATATAATAGTTTATTTAATAGTATGTGCTAAGGTATAATTGGCAATATTTTGTAACATCTACTAAATTTGATTTGCGGCTATGGAAAGATAAAATATTTTGTTAAAATTTGTGTAAATTACCGTTCATATGTCATACTTATAAACCAAAAATATAATTTTAAAATAACAGTTCATTTTTAAAAGTGGTTTCACGTTTTTGAGAAGCAGCTTATAATATCAACATTTACAGCGAAATGCCGTTTTGAAAGCTTTACCCAGCGCATATGTGTATCCAATTTTGCTTGATTTCATTAGAATTTAGGACTTACATTCACACTCACACAAAGTGTGATCCTAAGTACTGTCAACACGACCGACTTGTTTGATTCTTTGATTAGGACGCCCATTAATTAAATGCTTGTTAATTTGAATTGTTATGCAAAATGACGAGCTGATACACTAATAGTCTGTGTACTCGTTCGCAGCAAGGGTTTTGAAGGAAATCACACTTTGTTTACAACGAATGGCAGCCAGGGAAGCCGCAGGGATCAATGCTTTGCCAGGGTAGTTGAAAGTGTAACGCGGCCCAGTGGCAGGCTGTCTGCACAGCCCCGCGTGTGTTTGCAGTGGTTCGAGTTAAGATGTGATAAGTGGATTTGAATAATAAACGACTTTGAGATGGAAACCCTCAGACAATGTAATCACAGACTCAGAATCAACAATCTGTACAGAGCAGCACAATACACATTATTGGTCACAATTAAGTGGTGAGTATTTACTGCAATGGTGTTTGTATTGAAAGTATGTATATGTCCTTTGTTAAGGGTGATTATTAATTATGCTTTAACGCACATTAAAATGCACGCTAAATATTTAAGTATTGTATTTAGGCCTACAGCAGAAAAAAATAGGCTACGTACTAATACGTATCTAAATTTTATTTTAATTTGCGTTAATAGTGCATGAACAACAACTGAACAAACAATAATTGTGATAACTATTTTCTCCAAAATAGGCAGACACAAAAATATTAAACATTTACGAACAGCATTTTATATACTCTCAAATAGGATAAATGATTCTATTCCATCACGTTGGTCTGAGCTGATAATAACAGATTATTTTAAATTTTGTCTGCTGTTTTACAGTGTTATAGTGACCTTTTTTCTTGGTCTGTTCATTTGCAGGCGCTTTGGAACAAAATGCGCGGGTTGTGCTCAGGGGATCTCGCCGAATGACTTGGTCCGGAGGGCACGGAGCAAAGTGTTTCATCTGAACTGCTTCACATGCATGATGTGTAACAAGCAACTATCCACGGGGGAGGAATTGTACATCATAGACGAAAATAAATTTGTCTGTAAAGACGATTATTTAAGCAACTCGAACGGAAAAGACACCAATCTTCTTTCAGGTGAGTTGAATTAAACGATCTAAAAAAATTGCAAACCGTACGCGTCTATTTTTGTCAATATTATATCGCTTTAAAAACTTTAAATACTTTAGACTAATAAGGAGTCTTTTGATCTAAAAAGAAAAAAGATGGAAATGTTTGACGAATATAAACTAGGCTGTCTTGAAGTCCTTTATTCAGGATAGTGTCTCGCAAAAACATTATTTTTGTTCTTAAAAAGAAAAATCTTCTGTATCATGCATAATATATTAAAAAAAGCTTCATTTTTATTCCACTTTCCATGTGAAATGAAATATAGATTTTGCTGCATTCATTTTGTGGCCTATTTCTAGCCAGTTTATTTTCTAATAATCTTAGTGTATTGTGACATTTTTGTCAGCTCTAAATACCAGTGTTTCTTTGTTCTTTCTTTGTTTCTTTTGTTTTATTAAATATTATGTTTGTCTGTTTTTTTCTTTCTTTGTGTTTATTTATTTCTTTTACATTCTATTGTTTAGTGTCAAACACTTCTTTGGTCCGCATGTCTAATTCTGAGGTTTTTATTTCGGAAACCCCGTGTTTCCGACGGCCCGTCTTTCCTCATTCAGTTACAGCTTGCAGTGATCCTAGTTTATCGCCAGATTCGCAAGACCAGCTACAGGACGATGTCAAGGATGGGGAAATCGCGAACTTATCGGACAAAGAAACGGGTAACAATGAAAACGATGACCAGAACCTCGGAGGCAAACGGAGAGGACCGCGTACCACTATTAAAGCAAAGCAACTGGAGACACTGAAAGCGGCGTTCGCGGCAACCCCCAAACCAACCAGACACATCAGGGAGCAACTGGCGCAGGAAACGGGGCTCAACATGCGAGTAATTCAGGTAAAACCTGAACACATTATTAGAAAATAGAAATAATTACACTAATGCTAACTAAACTCTATTTACTAGTAACATTTAATTGCTACGTTTGCTGCTGGTAATTTTCAGGACAAACACAATGAGATAGGCCTACGACGAGAATTTGTTTAGTGTGTTTTTCTTAGACATCTTGTGATACAGATTTCTCTTCCTGGATGAAATGGGAAAAAGCACAAGCGCGCCTTCATTGTGCCTCTCCTTTCCAATCCTCGAGGCTAGACTATTTGAATAGAAATGAGGACACTTTTTCGCTGGCACCTGTAAATATTTGGAAGTAACATTTATATGGTTAGCCTTTTTATACTTGACTCGAGAGATGGAGAGGCACGCCAGCTGGCATCAGACTGGTGAGAACGATGGGAGTCTTGGCAATGCAGCGCCATCACGTTTTGCGACCACATTTAGACATGCTGTGACGGTTCTCAGTCAAGTGGAAACGCAGAAATCTGTCCCTGTGTCTGTCAAAGTACCTCATACTAGGTGGTTTTCTGTGAGAAATTGAGAATCGATCCTTGCTTTTTTTGTCGAGCGAACGGCGGAACAATGCGAGTCCAGCCAAGGCGCGCAGTACATTGGCGAATGTGCGCCCTCATTTACGCACGCTATATGGGATTTGTCAGCATCGTTTTAAAGAGCCTCATCTTGGTCATTTTTTCGGCGTGAGAGATCCGATAAGAACACAGATAAAGCATCGTCGTCGTTAAAAGCCTCGTAATAGATTGGTGCTGTGGGGATAATGCCTTAAAATGAGACTGAACGTAAGATCAAGTGCAGGGAAAGGGGTTGAGATTAATAGAGTGGCGAGGTTGGATATTTAAGACCGTCAGAGTAAACTATAATTAGCAAAAGGAATTCAAGGGTGGATATATAGATTACGAAATAATAACTGCATAGAGCCGGTTAATATATCGGTAACCACCCTCCTATTAAGTATTAATTAGAGATTTGAAGTCCCCGCTGCTGCCCCCTCAGTCGGAGTAAATGGAGGGTTAAAAGATCATTAAAGTGAGGTTAGATCCGACTCTCTAACAGTGACGATAATTACGAGTAATCTTGTCACTACAATACGAATGTACTCAGTCACTTCACAGGCCTACCTCAGTAGACACCGCTCTGAACCAATAAAAAATGGTAAACTTGACATGTAAACATTAGGCCATAGTGTCAGACTGTTAGCTTTCTAGGTCTCTTAGGTTTACACCACTCTTATCTTATTTTTCATTGCATCACTATCAAATAATAATAATGTGATAAAATACAAAAGTGCAATTGATGCCTTAAACGCTCAAGTTAAAATGTTACCAAAGGCCTGCAGGTATTTGCAATTTTGAGGACTTTGAATATAGCTAATAAATAAAACAGAGTTGACCCTCTCAAAACTATGAAATCGAGTAGAAATGGCAGAAATGATTGTGACAAATTAAACGGGTTGAAACACGTTGTTACAATTCTGACATTTAAACGGTGCAGATCATAAAACGTATATCAGTTTCGTATACAAATAGGTTAATAAGACCCTTAAATGTTTAATATTTAGTTATGTGATAGTATCCCTTTTTACTTAACAGATTATGTCCATGTTCAGAGTCTCAATAACCTAATACTTTTGTAATTATTTCGTGAACCTGCATACAATGCACTGTTATTGTTTCTCACCATTGTAATTAATTATTGTGACGTGTTCCACTATCACTCTGACACTGTTCTGTAAAGTGTAACCGATTTTTGATAGATTTTCATTGCTATTTGTCTATGTGCACTAGGTATGGTTTCAGAACCGGCGGTCCAAAGAGCGACGCATGAAACAGCTGAGCGCGCTCGGCGCAAGGAGACACGCGTTCTTCCGGAGTCCGAGAAGAATGCGAACGCTCGTAGACAGACTCGAGCCTGGAGAATTAATTCCAAACGGCCCGTTTTCATACTATGGAGGTAAGATATAATGGCGTATTGTAGACTTATCTCAAACATTTGTCTGAAATAGGTATTTCTTTCTCGCGCTGATTTCATTCGTTGAGTTTAAATGGAGCTACGCGACAAATACACGTTCAGTATGTTTTTTATTCGTTTGTTACTTTGTGTGTCAAACAGTTAAATGGTCTAATTTTGTTTTTGTAATTAGACTGGGCTTCTGAACGTGGCTAATTTTTCATGTCACCCGTGTGTTTGACGCCTAAACGCTTTGATATTGTCAAATAACTGATTGGTATTGGTTGTGTTTGTTGTGTTGCTCTGTGAAGAACTTTTGACATCTGCTTAGCCGTTTCGTCTTTGATTATTTTATGATTCACAATTGTGTTCATGTTCCGGCATGTTTCGACAGTTTGTGTTTTATTCAGTATAGTTTAGTTTTATTTTACTTCACATATGGCCTAGTTTTAGATGTTATATATTTATATATGTTATATATTTGTTAAATATATAAAATTATATATTCCGTCTGTATTAATGATAGTATGCGTGGTATAGGAAAGAACGGGGCTAGTTGTCACATCGATACTGTATCTTGAATCAAAAGTTGTATTCTGCTATACACACACATCTGTATTTTTGCTACCAATAGATACAAATGTTGATGTCAAAAACCTAGTGTCTTAAACTAGTATAAAATTCCTTGTGAGTTCAACTAAAATCCCAATATATTTCTGCTTTTTCTGTTGGGTAATCAAGTGGCAATAATAAAAAACACAGTATGAAACTGACTTTAAATGTTAAAAAAAACATTAATTTAAATACAAACCCAATTTTCCCTATATTTACATAATCTACTGGGTTCTTCTGCATATGCATCAAACAAGGCAGTTATTGTTATATATACACTATCATATCAATAACAGCTTTGTTTTATAAGTTTTCAGCTGTTGAAAGCCTTCCTCGCTGTAATTAGCAAAGCTTTTGTTCTCCCCACCCAGCTACATTTGTGATTTCAGTGTAACATGTTCTGTGACTAATGTGGCATATTGAGATTTGTTCCAAAGAACGACAGACTACATATTCGATGAATTTTGAAACAAGAGGTTTTCTCCTGCTCTTTGTTTCTAAATCTAAAGCACAATTCTCGTATCCTTTGTGTATCTGCAGATTATCAGAGCGAGTACTATGGTCCGGGAGGGAATTACGACTTCTTTCCCCAAGGCCCTCCATCTTCGCAGGCCCAGACTCCTGTAGATCTCCCTTTTGTTCCATCGTCAGGACCCACCGGTACCCCGCTAGGGGGCATGGACCATCCTATCCCCGGTCACCATCCGTCCAGTGAAGTACAGCGCTTTTCAGACATCATGTCTCACCACCCAGGGGACTCGCCCAGTCCTGAGCCAGGGATACCTGGACCCCTGCACAGTATGTCCTCAGATGTTTTCGGACCCAGTCCGTCCTTTACATCCCTCTCTCTTAACGGCAGCGGATACAGCAACCACCTCTCCCACCCTCCGTCAGAAATGAACGAGGGCACGGTCTGGTAGCTTCTGTGAACGGACATTTCGGCAAAGAGAGATGACGATAAACAGAGGAGGGAGGGTGGGAACAGGGACACTGGCTGCACATTCTGGTTATTGTTTTTCCCCCGTTTTTCCATGTCATAAATGTGGTGGGACAGCTCACAGAGAGAGCAGCAGAGGGCAGCATGGGCATTGACATTTCCCTTCTTGAACTCGTTGTGTTGATGTTCCGTTTCCTTCTTTCTTTCTTTATCCCAAGTCCGAACTCAAGAAGAGAAAGAATTGATACTGTTGACCCCGGTCGGTGTATAAACTCAGCTATGAGGCCCGGCGTAGCAGCGTACCTCCAGAAGCTCAGTCTGGAAGCACCGGCGCTCTAAAAACAGCGATTGCGACACATTAACAGCGTCAGCTACCGTCAAAGACTTGTCAGCTTTACAGAGAAACACCCAAGGCGGCTGATCTAACGCTAACCTGCAATGTTGACTCCAGGAAAGATCTAAGCCGTCAGACTAATTTATTTATTTGAAAACTCCTCAGACCTCCTTGCCTTTCAAGGCTCTGCCATACTGACACTTAAACAACCTTTTCGACACTAAATACGTTTCTGAAGGCCAGGGAGAAAAAGCTTTTTTTCTCGTTCTGGACATATCCTGATTTTTTCTTTCTTTCCCAAGAATTCCACCAAATCTGAAGAAGTTAGCCTTCAAAAGGCAAAATGTTAAAATGTGTATGGATGGTGAACCCTTTATTTAATGGAAGAGAACTTGAAATGTTGATAAATGAAGTCTACCTTCTAAAATTATTTTAACAAGGGTCTGAAAGGGACATAGAACAGTCAACTGTTTACGTAATATATTTAATTCAGGAGTTAAAAGTATCAACCATGATTTAGAACCTCTTGATCCAGAAAAAAATGTTCCAAGCAACCAACCAAACTTTTGTATTGATTTTATTTATATTGTATGATGAAAACAAGTTTGCTGGGGTTGTGGTTCACTGTGCTAGTTTGTACAAAATGTTGTTTACAAAAAAACCTGAAAAAGAAAAAAGAAAAAAATCAAGTAGACAGTTGCCAAATAAAAACATAGCACAAATACTGTAAAAGTGCTTTGCACCATTATCTGCAGAACGTGTTGAAACAAAGTGTAAGTGTTTAAAAAACAACGAGAAGTATTGACTTCTTAATTTTTTTAGTCTGCTAAAAAAAAACATTCATAAATTGTTAATATAACATACTTAGACCTACAAGTTTTATTTTTGTGTCTTTAAAGGAAAATCCAAACTATTGAAATTGATGGTCAAATGTGCAGCGAGCAGCTGCTACTTTCTTTAAATATCAAATTCTCATGGTATGTCTTTTATTGTTCTAATAAACCTAAGCTTACGTGACCTCCAGTGCATATTAGACCATTCACTGTATAAATACGACATGTTGAACAAATTTGTGAGTTTTTAATAAAACTAGAAAATATGAAATTCGGATGATAGGTGCTTTTCCTTGGACTAGCAGAGCATCAAAATACAAGCGAGTGGGGATATTCCACATCTCGAGATGCTCGTTTTAGTATTTCGGAGAAATATGGCTTCTGAAGAATATTCCCGAGCGTGCCAGTCTAGCTGAGAATAGCACTGTGAGACATTAGCATCTCTCAGGATGAACTTGACATGGTGGAGGACACCACGTAACCCTCACAAGGTTGTCTTGCCTGCTACTCTTGTGATGTCCTTTCATGATACAGCATTTGATGATATTCACCAAACAGCATTTACTAAGCGATCAAATCGGCTAAATCAATTTTTTTTGGTTGTACCTTTTCCACTTCAAGATATACTGTGAATGGAAAGCCACATCTTTGTTAATGAGAGTGAGGTTTGCTTTCGGTGCAAGCAGGGTTAAAGGGCATGTAGGCACAAGCTGAGAATATTTAAACCAATGATATTCTTTTCTGTAGCGCTTATCTCTTCAAAAATATTTATAATTATTAATTGTATTAATATTTATTATTTTTTGGTTAGATATTATATTTTTTATTAACATGTATCTTTATTTTTTTAAGTCAAAATTGGGCAGTAATGCACCTATTTGTTTGTGACTTCATCACAAGGTCATACAAGTGTATTTATGATTTAAATTTTGTATACCAGCACTATAAAATAATTCACTGTTTTTTAATTTTCTTTTTTAAGTTTCCAATTTTCAAAAATATGCAGTCTCCACTGAATGCCTAATGAAAGAAAATAACTTTTCAAGAACAATTTTTCACTATAAATTAGAAGCACCTCCGAGTCACTCGTTCTCATCTAAAATGTGAAAAATCTTAAAAGATGGCATTAGGCATGCAGAGCATCACCGGCATCTGCGACAATATGGAGAAACAAGTTCAAAAGCGACAAACTCATCGCTGAACTCATCTCATTTCACATCTCAATTCATAGTCTGGGAAAAACAAAAGAGTCAGATGAGATTCAGTGATTTGACTCTCGGTGAGGAGCGTATGTGGGGGGAATCCTTCACAGGTACGGAGGCAAGGAAGACGGGCATCAAATTGAGCCTGCTATCTGGGGGAAAAGCCTTTATCTCATTGCAGTGTGTGGTTTTAGTGTGAAGGAGCCCAGCGGTGCCCCTGCTGCACCCAGCACATAATCCACTATGAATTAATCATGGTCCTGAGAGTTAAACAGGCCTGCGGGCCCTCCTGAGCCCGGGGCTTAACCACACCGCTGACTCCATGCTCCGTCACCCAGGAGGCCAAAGCTCTTTAAATTCAAATCTCATATTGATTGAACATCGACTATTGGTTCGGCCTGACCTTGTCGACGCATTAAATATAAATGTTTGGAGTGTTTTTAAATCTTGAGAGCTGGATTTGAATACGGACATGCATCGCACTAATGTCATAATTTTGATGTGATGGACAGTTGGAGGTGATGGGTTTATGTAGCTTAATACACAGGAAGTTTATGTCATGCATAGTTAATTAACTGAGGGATTTCTCTGTGTGCCGTTGTTATTGATTCCAAAGCTCATCAACATATACACTGCGTATTAAATATAGTCTTGTAAAACGGTGAAGTTAAAAAAAAAACTCATTCAGTACTATCAATGATTAAAATGCACATAGCACCAATCCAGTGACGCACAATGAGCGTTTTAGCAAATTTTTAATCTAGCAAAGATATATGAAGAAACAAGTATGACTGTCCATCTATAGCCAGGATTTTTTATCCCCTAAAAAAACATTTAGCTATCTTTTTTTCTCACAAAACTAAATACATGCACAATTCACTGCTGAAATGAACACTAGGGCAGTAAAGCACAAACATATATTGAAATATAATATTGAGCAGATATGTCTTTCGGTGAGTACTTATTTTTAGATCAATTTACTGCACAATTCACAGCAGTTTCCAGCAGAAATCAACACTAATGGCAGTAAAACACAAACATATTTTGAAATATTGTAACGTTTAGCAAATATGTCTTTTAGTGAGTAATTTTTTAGGGCTGTCAAATGATTAATCGCGATTAATCGCATCCAAAATAAAAGTTTATGTTTACATACTATATGTGTGTGTACTGTGTATATTTACTGTGTATACTTAAATTATATACAAGTGTAAATATATAAATACATATACATTTATTTATAAATATATACATATATGTGTTTGTATTTATGTATACATAATAAATTGACACAGTACACAAACATATGTGACTCTGGACCACAAAACCAGTCTTAAGTAGCATGGGTATATTTGTAGCAATAGTCAAAAATACATTGTATGGGTCAAAATTATGCGAAAAATCATTAGGATAATAAGTAAAGACCAAGTTCCATGAAGATATTTTGTACATTTCCTACCGTAAATATATCAAAACCTAATTTTTGATTAGTAATATGCATTGCTAAGAACTTCATTTGGACAACTTTAAAGGCGATTTTCTCAATATTTAGATTTTTTTGCAACCTCAGATTCCAGATATTCAAATAGTTGTATCTCAACCAAATATTGTCCTATCCTAACAAACCATACACCAAGTTTATTCAGCTTTCAGATTATTTATGAATCTTAATTTAAAAAAAATCAACCCTTATGACTGGTTTTGTAGTCCAGGGTCACATATAGTAAACATAAACTTTTATTTTAGATGCGATTAATCGTGATTAATCGTTTAACAGCCCTACTTTTTTTTTAGATCAAATATTGATTGATTTAAAGATTGTGCTTTGTTTCTGAAAGATAGACAAATAGGTAAATATCTGTAAGGAATCTAACTGTCAGATTTCCAAATACTTGGTCAGTATAAAAACTTGCGTTATTAGTAACAACTTAATATTTCATATTTAAAACATTAAATGGATTTATAAGTTTGCTACTGTAAAACAAAGAAATAATTGATATAAATGTCGCTTTTTCTCGAATCAAACATAAATATTGACATAATGTGTAAACTGTTTCGTTTAAAGTGTTTATATTTGCTTATCTGAAAAAACATGATGGAATATAAAAGATAATGATCACGATGCAGAGTAAATCAGACATCTTTTTGCCCTTTTGCGATATAATTTTCCCATATCAAATGAGTGAGAATAGATAAACGCTAATGAGATTACAAAGATTTTATAATTTTCATGTGTTATAGTGTGGAAAATCATATTTGCTTGGCTATACTATGCTTGGCCTGCAAGTTATACTGCACAGATAATTAATTATATATTCTATTTAACTCAAAATCTATTTTCATGACGAAAGTTTATAAGTACAAAAAAAAAAAAAAAAAAGGACAGGAAACCAAACAGTACCATCACTTTCACAGCGAAATTGGCCAGGCCTTACAATCAAGATCTGGTTAAATCTAGTTGTAAATCTAGTTTCAAAATAAATCTAATTTTGATTTCAGTGTGACAACCCATTGGGTCTAATATATTACAAACTCAAATCCTGATGATATGAAGAGACAGAATCTTTTTCTATTTTGATTTTTTTTTTTTTTTTTTTTAACTGTATAATGCATCACTCTTCAAATGTCAAGAATTTGTTTTGTTAATTGTTGATTAGCATATTAATAGTTTGATAAATGTTCATGATTAATTGTTTTATGGCTAATAACACAGCAAATTCTAGCTTTATCCATAAGTGCTGCACATCTAAATTTCTTTAAGCAGAATTAACAGTTGTATTGCTAGAAGTTCTTGGAGGGGTCTGAAATGGGCAGAAGTCACCCAAAACAAATGTGGCCTTTTTTCTGGAAAACCAGCAGCGTGAATATTTTTCACATTTTTAAACATTCATTCCAATTAAAGCGGCCTTGTGCGAGTGCAGCCATGCGGCGCTGTTATTCAATTCCATTAAAATGAATGAAGCAGTGGCATGCAACCATGCAGTTAACAGGAATTAAAACTACAGGCAAGATGACAGATTACAGAGGAAATTGAGTGGTGTATGCTGAAATGTGCGCGTCTTTGTTGTATTTTACCTGTGTGTGGTAGGAAATGTGCATGCATGCATTTCAACATCTGCTTAGATCCATACAGCCCTATCGTACTTCAAGGGCACCTTATATGGCCATTATTAATGAAGGTTAGAACATATTTATTGACATTTTGTTTACTGAGGAATTAAAACAATGATATTTTTTAATTAAACGCCAATTAATGCACGCTCAAAATATTTAGATGTAAATCCTACTGGTTAATTTGTAGGGAAGCACAGGATGTGCCACAACGTACGGACTAAAACGCCACCTCGGCTCTGACTGAACTTCAAGTAGATGGAGTAGCCATGCAATTAATTAAAAACAAAAGCTGGAAACAATTAATCAGCTTGGAATCCCCTCTTCTTTATAGACCTTATTATGAGGACGACTGGATAAGAGAGATCTACGAAATGTAATTTATGAACACAGAGGATGCAGAAGCCAGAAAGATGAATGTTTTAAGTTTTACTCCAACGATTCCTGTTTTTGGCGGAGCTAAAAAGGAAACTCCCAATGCAATGGGAAAAAGATTCAACAGCCATTCATGCCCTAAGCTTTTCTGTCCACATGTGCTACCCAAGGTCACCACACAATGGCACTGTCCACACCTCTGTTCAGGGAACAATACAGAGTCAAACCACTGCTCATAAACATAAAGAACCTGTTTAGGAACCTTTGTTAGGATAGGACAATATTTGGCCGAGAAACAACTGTTTGAATATATGGAATCTGAGGGTGCAAAAAATCTAAATATGGAGAAAATTGCCTTTAAAGTTGTCCAAATGAAGTTCTTTGCAATGTATAGTACTAATCAGAAATTACATTTTGATACATTTATGGTAGAAATTTTACAATGTATCTTCATGGAACATAATCTTAATATCCTAACAAATTTTGGCATAAAAGAAAAATCATTTTAACTCATACAATGTTTTGTGGACTATATACCTGTGCTACTTATGACTGGTTTTGTGGTTCAGGGTCACATATGTGTTAATCATCACCCTTAATTAACAGTAAAACAGTCCTAGTTTGAATACCGTGTTTGTTTATTTCAATTACAGACATTAGGCGAGACACAGGCCACTCCAGCATACAATCACATAGACTTATGTGTCCTTATTTGTGCTCTGATTAGCTCCAAGTGGCTGAGGAGAGCTCTGTGAGAAGCACTTGGATGCTTCTATTGGTCTGTAGGGGGAAACAACATGTTCTTGATTTGTACGTCGAGGGCTGCGTTTAAAAGGATAATGTCAGGCGGGCTTTCATTTCCTTGACTTTTCACCTTTGTGTGACAAACAAACAAGTTTCCCGTCTGCTTGATGAGGTGCTATCATCTCACAGCCATTTAGTTTTCGCTTTGAGAAAAAATGTTTTAAGTGTTAGCTCCAGACCTTGACACGGGAGCAACTTTGCGTTAGGGGTTTAAATGCTACTAGATGTTCTCAATCAGACGTTTTCCATAGGTGTTTTCACTTTGTCAATGTGGCAACGAGGAGAAAAAAAATGAAATGTCAGACAAAGCAAATGGCTAGACGCTTGGAGGCCACAGTTAAGACTGATACAAACGCATCTGACAGGCACATTTGAACTGTAACTATGTTCTGTGTGATAACAGAAATGGGCTTTCATGGCAATGAGTGCAGGGACTCGCTGTCTAATGATTTTTATACAAGATGCTTTTGGCGCGGAGCAATGAAACACATTATTTTATACTGAACAAAGCATTAATCAAAGTGCAGCTGAGAATCATGGTTTGTCGTCAGACTTGTTTTAGAAAGGTGTATATGCATTTATTTTTCGAAAGAAAATGTGACCCGGGACTACAAAATCATCGTCGTAAGTAGCATGGGTATATTTGTAGCAATAGCCAAGTATATATTGTATGGGTCAAAATTATCACAAAAAAATGTATCCCAAAAATCATTAGGATATTAGGTAAAGATCATGTTCCATGAAGATATTTAGTAAATTTCCTACAGTAAATATATCAAAACTTAATTTTCAATTAGAAATATGCATTGCTAAGAACTTCATCTGGACAACTTTAAAGGAGATTTTCTCAATATTTAGATTTTTTTGCATCAGATTCCAGATTTTCAAATAGTTGTATGTCAGCCAAATATTGTCATATCAACCACACATCAGTGGAACGCTTATTTATTCAGCTTTAAATATATGTCAATTAAAAAAATGACTCTTATGAATGGTTTTGTGGTTTGTGGTCACAATTAATACTTTTATTCAGCAAGCAGGCATTAAATTGATCAAAAGCAACAGTAAAGATGTAACAAAAGACTTAAAATTTAAATAAATGCGTAAAACACTGTTACCTCACAAATATTAAGCAGCACAACAGTTTTCAACTGTTAATAAATGTTTCTTAAACAACAAATCAGCATCTTAAAATGATTTCCAAAGGATCATGTGACACTTAAGACTGGAGTAATGATGCTGAAAAATCAGCTTTGCCATCACAGAAATAACTTGTATTTTAAATTGTAACAATATTCACAATATTTGTTTTTACTGTATCTTTAATCAAATGAATGCAGCCAGTGTACAGTCACTGAGTACAAAAAACAGTACTGTAAACAATGTAATTTTTTTTATTTTATGTACTGTTTAGTATGGAAGTAAACAAAATAAATAAATAAAAACACAGGACATGTTATGACAGCATGGTCAGCACATGGTTTCTTTCACCTCTGGGTCTATGAAATAAATCATGATTGATTAGCATCTGGATTCTGGCAGATTTTACCACACGCTCTCTCCCTTTCACGTTCACATTACTAAAACACTGTTTTAGTATGTTGTGGCAGCAGAGGCTGTGGCTAAAGCAGCCAGTTCTGGTTGATGATTTACAGCAAAATTGCTTGTAAATTGAAGAAGAAACTGTTTTGCAGACCTGGCAGCTTTCAAGCCCTGCTCCCATTTGTCACCCAGCATTTCCTTTTGTGTATAGCACAGGAATTAATTAGCTGGTGCTGCCGGAAAAGTTTACGGCCATTATTTATGGGAGATGAAATGTCTTGGACAGAAGCCTCTCTCTGGCCCTCTATTTTTTTTTTTCCTGTGTTGTGGTTGTTTTTAAACTTTTGTCTTGCGACATCAATTTAGATTTTGTCAGCTGTAGGTTTTCTCTGACAGGTTCATGCTGGTGTGTCCATAAAAGTGAGTCAGTGATTACTGCTGCACGGTGACTTAAAATACTGACGTACACCGGTGTGTAATGCAGTAGGCTGTAAACACACAGGCGGCAGCCTGTTCAGCTGGACTCACATTAAATACACTCATAACAAAGGTTCCAAAAGGGGGTTTTCGCGTGAAGTAACATCGAAGAACCATTTTGGTTTTCCCAAAAAACCTTTAAGTAACCGATAGTAGTCTGAAGTTCATTTTAAGAATCTTAATTACCTTTTTTGCAACGGAAAGGTTCTTTATGGGACCATTGATGCCAATAAAGAGCCTTAATTTGTAAGAAAGATTTTCTCTCTACATACAATTTAATTGGAAATACGTGCCTTTATATACATTTCTGGAAAGCTGAACTTTTGCCTGAAAATGTACCTACAAGTACGAATCACTGCAGTTTCCAGTTGAAATGAAGACTAAAGACCCGTAAGAAAGTTAAAATAGCACAGCTGCCTCAGAAAATGTGTTTTTTTTCCCTTCACTTTTGCATTTGTCAACACTATCGGTTAGGTTTAGGGTTGAATTTGGTGTAGGGGATATTTCCAACACGACAGAGCGTTAACCTTTAGCGACACTACCCAGAAATTTGAATTCCGAATAGCCACAATACGTACCTCAAGCAGTATAATAAAAAAAAAACAATAAGTTTTATATACGCAGCAATATGTGCCTGTACCAATGTAATAAAAACGTTTCATGGTCACGTATTGAACGTGTGTTTTAGCACCACTTTCTGGACATTTCACTTTGAAGCTGCTGTGAAACGTGCAGTAAGGTAGTTGCTGTAATGTATATAGAGGCACGTGTTTTCAGTGAGTCTGGGTTGTTAATTTTCTATCTATGTTCCCATTTAAAATCAGTTTGAAGCACATTAACTTTGTATGTCATAAGTAAACTTCACATTGTTATCACATTTAGCAATATTCTGCTATAGTAGGCATCAAAAGGAAATATTTCATTTTCAGTTGGCATCATTTTACATTAGTTGAGCCTGTTGTGGATTCATTGAGCCCAGCGCTGCTTGAATGACAGTCAGTCAATGGGTACAGAGTCAATGGGCACAGCACATGTATACCCACATTTCCACATCTTTATGTCATTTATCACAAGACTAGTTTACAATTAAATCTCTACCCTAACCGTAGCATTCACACAGGCCTTTCGCCTCATGCCGAGGAGCGTAATGTCAGGATGTCTATTGTGGCAGCGGATGTGATAATCTGCTCTTTTTTCTCCAAAGCGCCCCCCTTGTGGTGCGGCGCGGAGCCCGCAGCATTCCCGATAATCACTCATGCCTTTTTGTAATCAATGCCCACAGAAATAGGATTCCTTTGGCCGATGGCAATTAATAAATTCGTGTCCTTTTTTAACACTAGTGAGCTGAGCTTGAAATTACCAGTGACTGGCTTCTCCTCATTTGCATATTTATTGCAGCGCGGAAAAAAAATTCCGGGGAATGATTGATGTGGAGCCTGCCTACTGAATCCCAAACAGCATATTATTATGGGGAGGGGGGGAATGCCAGCGTACAGTTGATTAAAGTTGAAGACGGTGGGATCGCTTGCCGCTACTTTTTTTCCCCTCCTTTTTGTTTCCTCTCTCGTTTTTTCATATCTTCGGAGATGGCGGGCGTAAGAATTAAAAGCATATTTTAATGGATGTTGACAAGAAGTGAACTAACAAAAGCCCAAGCAAAGGATTTGCTTGAAAAGATTCAATCAAACATGTTTGCTGGGATTAATTGTGGGTGGAGGCGGGAGATGGTGGGCTCTGTGTTGGGCTTGAATGAGGTTGATTGTTTCTGGGGTCACCTGCGCCGATTTCCTCTGTCATTTTGAGTGATAATTTGGAAATGTCCTATGATTGTAGCTAAAGAGCTAAACCTCTTTGACGCGCCACCCCTTTTTTCATCCCCATTCTATTGATAGAGTTCTGGTTGTGTGGAGGTGAATGCCGACCAGAGATAAAACAGATCCTTACTATTCTAATTGGACACCATCTAAATGAAATCATACATCCAACGCTGTTGTAAAAGGTTTCTTTAGATATGATAATTTGTGACCTGTTCCATCATTTGCGTCATTTTGACACAGAAATACATTCTGAGTTTTATACAATTAATGAAAGTTTCTACATTCTAAAAAATAAAGGTTCTTCAATGGTTCTTTACAGCACCTTAGGTTCTGCAAAGAACTTTCTTCATTGTATAGGGTTCCTAAGATGAGCTAAACAATTCTTTGGAGAATAAACAATTTCTCCAAGTTCTTGGTGTTACATTATAGGTTCTTCAAATTATTATCCTAACTTCACTCTAAAAAATAAAGGTTCTTCAATGGTTCCTTAGAAGAAACTAGGTTCTGCCAAGAACTGTCTTCTTGTCAAGTACCATTTTTCATTGTAAAGGGTTCTTGAGTTGAGCTAAATGGTTCTTTGGAGACTTAAGTTTAGTTCTTGGTGTTACATTATAGGTTCTTCAAATGATTATCCTAGCTGTACTCAAAAAAAAAATAAAGGTTCTTCAATTGTTCCTCAGAAGAAATAAGGTTCTGCCAAGAACTGTCTTCTTGTCAAGTACCATTTTTCATTGTAAAGGGTTCTTGAGTTGAGCTAAATGGTTCTTTGGAGACTTAAGTTTAGTTCTTGGTGTTACATTATAGGTTCTTCAAATGATTATCCTAGCTGTACTCAAAAAAAATAAAGGTTCTTCAATTGTTCCTCAGAAGAAATAAGGTTCTGCCAAGAACTGTCTTCTTGTCAAGTACCATTTTTCATTGTAAAGGGCTCTTGAGTTGAGCTAAATGGTTCTTTGGAGATTTAACAAGTTCTTGGTGTTACATTTCTAATTATATAATTATTACTGTTTCAACTCCAAACAGTTGTTGATATAAATCATGTACAATAAATGGTGGTTTTGTAAAAACTTGAAATGGCCTCTAATAACAATTTATTTAATTTTCCATTAATATTTTTATATCTAGCAAACAACGAGTTATAGACACTAAGTGATTTTGCCAAAGTAAATGTAATATTGGGTGACAAGCAGTTTTATTGATGTCCTTACCAGTTAAAACACTGATTATGCAATTACGTGAAAGATTATACAGTATACAGTAAGTTGTATTGTATCTTTAACTTCCCTTCAGATATTCAATCATGTTTATTTTTTCTGTAACCAGTACAGTGTTGCCAAGTCTGTAATTTTACAGCAGAATTGGGAAACACTGTTGACCCCTGTGATTTTGACAAAGAGAACCCACTTTGGAAACCATGGAAAAACACGATTGGGATCATTTTGGTCTCTTTTTGAATAGCAATTGACCCTTCGCAGTGTGATTGATTGACAGCAGATCTGACCAATCATAATGCAGAATCTGCCATTTTGTCTGACAACAAACCAGACAGAAGAGTAGATTAACGTTGGTGTACTTCAACTTGAAAAATGGTGTGTATTGACGACTTTCCGCGGTTGAAACAAAGTTACCTTCTGATGTTCATTCATGTTTATTTTGTGCTATAACTAGTAAGTTACAGTGCTGCAGACACATTAAAGAGCCACAAAGCGGTATTTATTGTTTGAAGTTCTTTCAGAATGACAATTTGAAAGCTGAGCCTTTGTTTCATAGCAAACATAACCTGCTCTGTCTTGTCTGTTGATGTGCTTTTGCTCCACGATGTATTTTTCACTGCGTGAGAACATTATGTTTGGCGTGAGGCCGCCATGGATTGTCGGACGTAGCAACACTAACAAAGTGGGAAGGGGTCTTGTTTTTCGCAAACCTGGCAACCCTGAACTAGTAGTACAATTAACAGACACATTGTTTCATGTGCACAATTACTGAGGCAGCTATAGTGATCTGTCACACCACATTAAAGAGTGGCAAAACGACATGTACTATTGATTTTTGTACCAACATTGACGTGATTTAAAATACAATACTTTAAAAATTAACAAACACAATAGGAAGTTAACCTTTTTCGCTTAGAATCGCCTGACGTGTTTCTCCTCAAACGGCTCCTTGCGACTTCCGATTCGCAACGGTAGCACGGGTCGCGTTTGTGTAGTAACTTGATGAAAGTCTATTGTGTGCTTTCAGAGAATCAGGTCTGCTGGCCACGTGCTGGAGGAGCTCTCTTCACCCATAAAACTTCCTCAGAAGTGCGCAGCAAAGTCGGATTTGTGCCGGTGAGTGCGTGCGCAGCAAATTGGCAGCTACATCAAATTATTCCCGCATTAAGACCAGCTCGCCGTAATCCACTGCAGGGCCCTGCCGCCCCTCCCCCAACTTGTAACTTTTGTCAACGTAAACTGCAGATTTCATGCTCTGCCATTAATCTGTCGGATTATGGGTGCAGTTCAGGAGGACTTATATTTTAATGAATTCCTTTCCTGGCTTAACTAGAGGGGGGTGGAGTTTGAGAAGGAAGGGGGCCCCGGTTGGACACAGGTTGGTTCCTCATCCTCCAACAAACCCCTCAATCGCATGCGTGTGTGCGTGAGTGTGCTCACACATGTGTCCGCCTGCATCTGCGTGAGTGCCCCCCACTGTCGGCCCCCTCTCAGCATCTGGAGTGCTGTCACGCAGGGAGACGGTGGAGCACTCCATGGTGCTGACACCTCCTCACACATAGACGACAATCCTCCGCGCCACAATAAATTGAATGTCTCGAGGAGCAGCATTTGTAAAACAAGACAAATAATGAATTATTGTTACAGCCGACTCTTCACCCCCTTCCCTTCAGATGCGCCTGTGCATATCTGCGCTCCATTTCTGTTTGTTGCCTCCTCGCTTTCTCCATCCATCTAAGTATCTCTCTATCTCTCTACCCATACTGTGCCTCTCTATCTGCACGCTGTCACAGTTCGCTGTAGTCTCTGTCGCTGTCTGCCGCTATCTGTGCTGCAAGCCTGCCCTGCCCCATCCCTCCTCCCCCTCCCTAACCGCTGTCCCGCTCTGTCACTGTACGGCCAAAATGAATTAGGCACAAGCCTGAGAGATGCGAATGGGAACAGTGGCCTATCTCGCTGTCTGCCATCGAGTCACTCATTAGAATATGCTGTTACCAAATTCTCATTTTCTCTAGCCAAACACTAGGCTGTGGTTCACACATTAGTAACAGGAAATGGCTCTACTGAATCACAAATAGCATATTAAAGTGCGGTCACACTAGACTAGTTTAGGAAACAGAAGGTCACATGCTGCGTATGACAACAGAGGATGAAAACATCACAATCTCTTTGCTCAATATATATTTTTTGGAGATTTGCAGGAAATGTGTATTTTATAATATAATTAGGGCTGTCAGTCGATTCAATTTTTAAATCTATTTAATTACATTATGTGTGGAATAATTAATCAAATTAATCGCAAATAAATTGTAAAAATACCCACAAAAGATTATTTTGTGTTAAATGAGAAAGTATCACATAGACATAGAAATTGTAGCTTTAAAAAATAAATGTTTTATTTGATTCAAAATAAAATTAATTACACAAACAATTTTTTACTTTTGCAGGAAACTGGTGTGCATTTTATAATTAGGGCTAATTTTTTTTTTATCTAATTAATTACATTATGTGTCAATTAATTAATCTATTTAATCTGAAAAACTGTGAAAATACCCATAAAAGATTATTAAAGCTATTTTTGTGTTAAATGAGAAAGTATCAAGTAGAAATTACAAATTGTAGCTTTAGAAAGATTTTATTTGATTCAAAAGAAAATTATTACACAAACATTTAGGCTGCAATGGCCTAACATAAACTATGGAACATTTTTGTTCATGGTAACCAAAACAGCAAAACATACTTTCTATTATGTTCCACAGAAGAAAGGTTTGAAACGACCTGAGGGTGAGTAAATTATGACAGGATTTAAATTTATTTGGCAAACTATCCCTTTAATGTTTTTTTATTTTTATATTTATCACTATTATTTATTTATTTAATTTTTAATACTCATAAATGTCTTTATGAATCATTCACTCATTTGATTCGCTTTCTTAATAAATGGGCCTTTGAATCAATAATTTACACAAATCGATTCATTCAGAAACTAAATTCTATGCGCAACAATTCTATGGCTTCAAAGGTAATATGTTCTCTGCAAAATTGAGCAAAAATACTAAATATTGTTTGCACCAATATCCTAAATTTTACTGCATAACTGCATTTATGGAGTTGTTGCCCTGCATCATATTTGTCAACAGTCAACTGAATGAAATATAAGATGGAGTACATGTCTGGGGGCGGGGCCAGTGCCTTAACTGCCTTAAAATATTTTATTTGTGTTATTTTTTTAATAACTAATTAATGAAGTTAATGTGTTAAACTGACAGCCCTAAATACAATATATATATTTTCAAATAAATTAATTGTAATAAATATAATATTTTAAATATTATTAGTAATTGGTTAAGTATTATGCACAAAAACAGCATAAAAGCGCTTTATATCCTGTTGGCAATATTCTTTGTGGGCTTATTTCATATCCTCAAAGGCAACCTTTATTATCAAGGACTACTGGAGAAAAAGAAAAAAGAAGGAATTTGCACAGCTCATTTTTCCTTGGGATAATTTTGGAATTTATGTTGTTTTATGCAGCAGCTCTTATTCCAACATCAAAAACACCTAGACTCCTCCTGGATTAAAAAAAGCTACAATGTGCTCCAGTGTTAGACAAAATATCCCCATTTTCTCCCCCGCCAAGCAACACTGTGGAACTCCACTGGCCAAGCATTTGACACCCCGCTGCTTGACGCCCAAATCAACACGGCAAGATATACGGCTGGAGGCCAGTGCAAATTTGCATGGAACATCTCTGACTACTTAATTCTGCTTTGATCTCCATTTCCTGAAGAGGGGATTGTCTGCTCTATTGCGTGGAAACACTTTTGTGTGAGTCAGTGTGCTGTACATCATCCACCCTATGAAGAATCCTGGGCTTTGCCTCTTTCTAGTCGCTCTCTTTCCTCCCTCTGTTGCTCTCTTTCACCCGCTTTTCTGCCTCTCACTTTCTCACTCTTTGACTCCAGCGGGCTTTAACCCCTTAAGCTCTGGCCACGCCCTAGGACCCACCGGTGGGTCCGCAGGGGGGTCATTGTATTATTTTAAAAAAATCTATTAATTGTTAAGCACAAAACTAGACATATATGGTATTTTTTGAAAGCTTAGAACCTCTGCTTTCTTGCGAATCCAATGATATTTGCATTAATTTTACATAAAAAAAAAAAATACAGTCTAAATTTGTTATTGCGCAACCTCCCCCCCCCCTCGAGAAAATCAGACAAATAATGATGTTTCATATTTATGGCACACAAACTCACTAAAAATAGACAAGTCATATATCAAATGAAAGCTCTTACTCTCAGGAATATAAATATGTGCTTCACTTCACAGATTTTTCACATTACAGTAAAATATCGAAGAATAATTTCAAAAGAATCACGAAAACTGAAATGACTCCTGTGAACAAGCAAACTTTTGCATTATATTTCTGCACTAATAACTACATCTGTGCTCACATACTAGCCTAAAATCCTATATCAACTTTTAGCTTAGGTTGTTTTCTTCAAAATGAGACCATTTCTGTCAGTTTATTCCGAAGTATATGGGTAGGGCGCCCTTTGGTGTGTCTACTGCTTTCAGAAATTGAAAAAAAATTACTAATGCAAAAGCACAATCGGAGATTCTTATGCCTCCTTTCAGTCAAAGCTAAATAACTTTTGCTTGGAAGATGTTATCAACAAAATTCTTTTTTCTCGTGTTTCCTGCCACCTTGTGGAATCAAAAGAAACTTTCTGCTGGGAAATAGACCAAACAGGTCCTAAATTACAGACTTCTAAATATCAACTAAAATCTCTTCAGCTCTGGCCACTCCCTTGGACCCACCGACGGGTCCACGGGGGGGGGTCATCTTATAATTTTTTTAAAATCTATGAACTGTGAAGCACAAAACTAGACATATATGGTATTTTTTGAAAGCTTAGAACCTCTGCTTTCTTGCGAATCCCATGATATTTGCATTCATTTTACATAAAAAAAAAAAAATACAGTCTAAATTCGTTATTGCGCAACCTCCCCCCCCCCTCGAGAAAATCAGACAAATAATGATGTTTCATATTTATGGCACACAAACTCACTAAAAATAGACAAGTCATATATCAAATGAAAGCTCTTACTCTCAGGAATATAAATATGTGCTTCACTTCACAGATTTTTCACATTACAGTAAAATATCGAAGAATAATTTCAAAAGAAACACAAAAACTGAAATGACTCCTGTGAACAAGCAAACTTTTGCATCATATTTCTGCACTGATAACTACATCTGTGTTCACATACTAGCCTAAAATCCTATATCAGCTTTTAGCTTAGGTTGTTTTCTTTAAAATGAGACCATTTCTGTCAGTTTATTCCGAAGTATATGGGTAGGGCGCCCTTTGGTGTGTCTACTGCTTTCAGAAATCAAAAATGAATAATGTAAAAGCACAATTGGAGATTCCTATGCCTCCTTTCAGTCAAAGCTAAATAACTTTTGCTTGGAAGATGTTATCAACAAAATTCTTTTTTCCTGTGTTTACTGCCACCTAGAGGAATCAAAAGAATCCTCCTAAAGGAACATAGACCTAACTGGTCCTTATTTACAGACTTCTAAATAACAACTAAATTAAAACAATAATAATTTTTCTTACTTTTTCTTTGTGTTTATGACAATATTGTAAAAATATGAAATCCAAAATATGCAATATTTTACCCATGTTTTAAAACACTGAATATTTCCTGTCAAATGAGACCATTTTTATCAATTTATTCCAAAGTATGTGGTTAGGGCGCTCTTTTAAGTTCAGGTGTGTCTACTGCATTCAGAAAAAAAAAAAAGAGAATTAAAGGAGACTCCAATGCCTCATTTCAGTCAAAGCTAAATAACTTTTGCTTGGAAGATGTTATCAACAAAATTCTTTTTTCCCGTGTTTACTGCCACCTAGTGGAATAAAATGAAACCTCTTGCAGGAACATAGACCAAACTTTTCCTAATTTACAGATATATACATAAAAAAAATAATAAAAAATATATATAAAAATCTGACTTTTTGACTGTGTTTATGACAATATTACAAACATATACAATACAAAATATGCAAAAATTTACTCATGTTTTAAAATTCAGAAAGTTTCCTGTCAAATGAGACCATTTTTATCAATTTATTCCAAAGTATGTGGTTAGGGCGCTCTCTTAAATTTTGGTGTGCCTAACTCTGAAAAAAATCCAAAATATGCTGCAGAGCTTAAGGGGTTAATGCCTTTTCTTCAAGGACAAGCATCTACTGCACATCATCTGAATAAGACTTTGAGTCAGCATGCCCTCCTGGGGCTTAAGTCCAGCCAAATGCCCCTGAGGCCTGTTTTAACACCAGGCTACTTTTGTCAATAAATATTAATATTGGAACCAAGTACATCCAGTCCTGCAGCCACATCCATTGAGCTCCTTTCTCACTGTGACTGTGGGAAAAGGCAGTAGCATGGCAATGTCATTTGGTGGCTGTGACAACAACATTCCCTGCATGTAGACACACATGTACAGTATATTTAAAGTAGCTGACTACAGTAAAACACTGCCCTATGAATTCCATTTTAGTTTTTCCCAAATAGTTTTACTATTATTATTATTATTATATTTTTTTAAATTCCATGTTTTTTCTATATTCCGTTCTTTTTTTTTTAATTTTAATTCTTCTAACCTCTGTTTTACTAGTTAAATTACATTTTAATAATTAAAAAGCATGTCAAATTGAAATCACAAAACTTAAACTATTTAAAATCAATTTATTAAACGTGTAACAAAAAATACATTTTAAGGCCCTATGAAATTAAATTTTTTCCCAAATTTGAGCAAATTCAGTGTTTTCCATTAATTTTCTGGATTCAATTTTAGAGCTCATCCACGTGAAGCTAGAGCTTTCCCTATCCAACCTTTTTTCCCCTTGTTTTTTTAGTAAACATGGGGTCATCTCAAGAAATATCTGCATACACATTAGGGCTGTGCAATATATCGAAATAATCAAAATATCACAAATGTACATATCACAATATGCATATCGTTGCAGCTTGCAATATTTGGTGCCATGAACAAAAGACAAAGAGCTAACTGCTCTTGCATAAATAACTTTTGTAGCTTACATAAAAATCTGTGAATTCATAGAGTGAATTCTGATGTTAAAATGACATTTTTATGTAATGCTAGAGTAAAACACTACTGTTCACTTTCAGAAGTTGTTGTATGGGTGCTTTCTTCTCACAAAAAGTGAAACATGTATGCTAGTTTATGCTATCTTTGCCAATTGTGCACAATACTTATAAATAAATAAATATATTTTGTTAATTAATAAAAATACAGTCGTTAATTGTTTGTTTATGTTGTTGTTGCTGTTACACTCTTAAAAATAAAGGTTCCAAAAGGGTGTTTGTGTAGTGATGCCATAGAAATAATAATAACCCAAATAACCTTTCAGTGAACAGTTCAGAATTGAACCTTTTAGAAGAAGATCTAAAGAACCTTTTTAGACTATAAAAACCTTTTCTGCATTTGAAAGGTTCCATGGATGTTCAAGGTTCTTCATGGAACCATCGATGCCAATAAAGAAGCTTTATTTTTAAGAGTGTAGTGACTAGGGTCGAGATGTGGGGTGATGACAATAATGTTTCACAAAATATACATATTGGCTGTACACATGAAAATGCAAAGGTGTCGTTTTCATATTTATCAAAATAAATAAATAAATAAATAAATAATAATAATAATAAAGAAAAAGCAGTTTCAGGCTCCCAAAATGCTAGATCTGTAGAAAGAAACACCAATACAATACAACATTTTTGCGTACATATACAGCTAAATCCAACTCCGTGTGGACGGCCCTTAATGATTTCATTAAATTTTAATAATCAAAAGCATCTCTAAATAATTTTATTTCTGATAAATAAATTCTGGTAAATAATTTTTCTGGTAAACGTTTCTTAAAAATAATGTTTTAATAATAATTGTATTACTACTAGTACCATCTTTACATTAAGTAATATATTTCTTTCACAGTTTCTTCAAGTTAAAGTGAACTTTTATTTTGACAGGTTGCTGTGAAGACCATTAAGTTTCTGTTTATATATGATATAATCATAGTTTTGTTTTGTTTTTCTCCCAAGAAATGGCAAATGCTCAATAAAGGAGTAGTTCACTTTCAGAACAAAAATTTACAGATAATGTACTCACCCCCTTGTCATCCAAGATGTTCATGTCTTTCTTTCTTCAGTCATAAGAAAATTATGTTTTTTGAGTAAAACATTTCAGGATTTCTCTCCATATAGTGGACTTCTATGGTGCCCCCGAGTTTGAACTTCCAAAATGCAGCTTCAAAGGGCTCTAAACAACTACAACCAATGAAAGAAGGGTTAGAGATTAAAACGAATATAAATTAGAAAATTCACTAGATTAGACCCTTCTTCCACGGCTGGGATTATTTAGAGCCCTTTGAAGCTGCATTTAAACTGCATTTTGGAAGTTCAAACTCGGGGGCACCATAGAAGTCCATTATATGGAGAGAAATCCTGAAATCTTTTCCTTAAAAAAACATTTCTTTACGACTGAAGAAAGAAAGACATGAACATCTTGGATGACAAGGGGGTGAGTACATTATTCTGTGAGCGTCACATGTGCTTCAGTATGTGTGTCGTAAACTAAACCACACATCTGCATCATTCATTCACACAGAGAGATGCAGAACATGCAGGATTTATATTTAAATAGTATTTTGCGGCTTAATAATCACAGACACTAGTCCACATCGTGTTTTGATTTAAATGTACTGACTGATTTATTCATACAAAATTTGGCAAATTGCATGATATTCCAAATTACATTTTTATGACTGGATTCCATGATTCCATCAATGTTTTCCACGTTAAACATTTTGTATTATTTGAAAATCTGCCTTATTTTGGCTTAGTTTGTTTTAAACAGTAAGGAAACAATTCAACAGTCACTAAAAAGATTTGCTAGATTTTTGCATTTTTTTTATTTAACCTGATTACCAAGACTGAACAAGTAATAAAAATCTCAACAATAACAAACATCTATAAAACTTAATATTTTTTTTTATTATTTAGCTGTAGGAGTTATTTACATTTGCAATATTTTGATATTCTATATTCATCATATTTCATTTGCTATAATTTTGTCTGTTATTAGGAATTATCTACTTTTTACTGTTTCAAACAGCACATGACTGAAAATGATAACCTTGATTCAGTGAATTATTTACTCAGTATTTTATCTGCATTACTTATTTCATTAAACTGATTCAGTTCAATTTTACCTAAAAACTTTGATTTAGTCCAATCTAAAAACAGGTTTTAATTCATAAAGAACAACCAATCATAATATTCATTCACCAATGATACACTACATTGCTCAAAATGGCACAACACAAAGTATAAAGCATCCATTTAGAAGATGGTTTTGATGCTGATACTGATTACCGTTACTGAAGAACTAAAAACTACTCATTAAAAAGATTACAAAAACATGATTTGAAAAAGAATTATGGCTAAATGGGAGGTTAGCACATAGATATTTTCCTCAGAGACAGCTATCTGGAATGGTGCCGAAACATACAAAAACACGCACAGGCAGTGTAGGACAAAGAAAAGCATCCTTGATAATACAAACACACAAAGCAAGCACAGATGACACATTACACAGCGAATCAGCAGCTAGCCAGTAAACAAGTGCAGCCAGTTAGCATCCCTCTCAACCGAGGCACACCTGAGACAGAGCAGCCTCACTGTTCAGCAAGCTGTGGCTGCCGTCCCGGGTCCTGTTTCAGTCTGCTCTCTGAGCCAGATTCATTACCACTTGCAGCAGGGGTATTAAGATATGGCTGTATTAACAAAGTTGTCCGGTATCTTAATTGAATCTATCCCTGCTGCACAGCATCTGGATTATGTTTACCTGAAATATAAGCAGCTCGGCACTGGAACATGGGCCTGCTGATAAAACACTGGGTTATTCGTTCCAATCCTAATCCCAACTATAATTTGCTCCCGCTGGATGTATCAGCTCGGCGTAAGCTGCCGATTCGTTTCAGAATAGAACTATTTGCAGGTAGGTTAATATATTACAAGCAGTGTTTTTTATTTTCAGATCATTTTCTTCACACAGACAGAACAGATGCTAACAGACTATATCTATAGGACGTGTTGGAGATCCATTCTAAACATAAACACATTTAATAGTGTAAGCAATTTACTATTTCTATAATGTCTTTGTGAATAGGGACAGTTTTCAGCATTGAAGTGAGCTGTAAGGCTGCTTAAATATGGATATAAGCACCTTGCTCAAGGGCACAGCCTCCCAGGATCTGCACCTATCACCCCTCAAACCGGACCTTTGAGCTGAAGCTGGACCGGGGTGAATGTTCAGGTGCTATTCAAGATGGGGAGGGGGTCTGCATGAAAGATGGCTTTATAGTGGCTGGGTGCACGGGCTCAGGGCACTGCAATTTCGTCCTTCACGGGGTGACATATCCTCGCTCAAGATATCTTGTGGAGGGAGGTGCTTATTTCCTATCGGTTGAAGGCTGATGGGCTAGTCATGTATTAGGGATTGAGCTAAATATGCTATTGTGTGTGCGTATGTGTATGTGTGTGTGCGGGTCTACCTGCTGTGCCTCCACTCTTGAGAACATTTCAGTCAGCAAGTCCTCATGTGTGTCATAAATCATGCCTCAGCAGCCAAGGACACACTGTGTGTGTGTGTGTGTGTGTGTGTGTGTGTGTGTGTGTGTGTGTGTGTGTGTGTGTGTGTGTCACAAACACACACATGCACATATGCACCATTGATTTCTTTAGTTTTCACATTGTGCTAGTGAAGTTTTGATATATGCACTGGAAAAAATTGTGGTGGTGAAATAATTTTGATTTAGAAATTGTTAGTAAATTTCACAAATAATTACAAAGAAGTGGAAAATAACGCATTGAATTAAACACAACATTTTGAAGTAGAAAGACTGAAAAAGTATCTCATAAATCATATTTCAATATTTTTTTTCCATTGTATGTGTGTGTGTGTGTAAACACACTGTAGTTCATTATAAAGTAATACAATAATTGTAACACACACACACACACACACACATAGCATTGTAATTATATAGAATTAAATAGAATTATATATAATATACATATTATAATTTACATATATCATTTTGTTGTTATAATATTAATAATATTATAGTGCAATATGAATAGATAGATAGATAGATAGATGTCAGATTTTATTTTTTATTATATTTTTTAAAATAATTATATAATATTAGTAGTGTGTGTGTGTGTGTGTGTGTGTGTGTGTGGTGTGTGTGTGTGTGTGTGTGTGTGTGTGTGTGTGTGTATATATATATATATATATATAGATATATACACACACACACACACACACACACACACACACACACACACACACACACACAAAAAGGCATTAAGCATAAAAACAATAAATGTAATACTGCTTTAAATGGTAAGCACGGTAAAACGTTTTCTCTCTAATTTAATTGCATTTTTGTTTTTCTAAATATTTCTAATATTACGGAAGACACCCACTAAAATGTCATTCAGTGTAACAATCTTGTTAGCCATATTTACAACAAAAATCAATTTATGACATAAAAGACAAATTAATTTCACCATAATTACTAATTAGTTGTAATTCTACATAAAATGCCAACTTATTTTTTTATATATTTTAACATGTACAAGTCAGAATAAACATGTTTTTGAATTTTTAAATAAATATTGTGTTACACTGAATAACAACGTAACATTATTTCAACCAAATTTTGACATTTTATTCTCCAAAAACTTAATTGAAACCATAAAAGTAGACACTTTACTTGCATTTAATGTGCTTTCTATCTACATAAAATCACTTTTGTAAATTTCTTTTGGCATGGACATTAATTTTATATATTAATTTTATGCAATTTATTAGGTTTTATATATATATATATATATATATATACACACACACACACACACACACACACACACATACATACATACATACATATATGCATTAATGAGCTTTAACAAAAACATGATTGAGTTATGCTCCCTCTGTGTCACTTCCTGTCCCTTAGCTTCTAAACTAAGTTCAGACGGGCACAGGAAGGTCTGTGCGTGTGTTTGAGTGTGTATATGTACATACGGACTTGCTCGACGGACGCTCTGTGCTCGCAGCCACGCGACACTCTCTCTCCCTTTGCCCCGGTTCCTCGGGAACAGATGCCAGAAGTGTGGCATGCGCGTGTGCTGGGGGAGTGGGTTAATTGGGGTAGTAGTGGGGGTTAATTTCAATTAAAATTTCAACTAATGGAGGTCACGCAAGTGTCTGCAAACACCTGATTAAAACAAATGGTCCTGCCAGTCAAAACTTTATCTTGGTCACCCCCCGGCGGAGCATCCCAGCAAGGCGGATGCAGGAAGAAGAGATGACTAATGTCGAACGAACGGGGGGGCACTTGTTAGCATAGCATCTGCTGGTAGCAACTCTGAAAGAGAGAAAGAGAGCGATAATGTGTGTGTGTGAGAGAGGAAGAGATGAGTTTGCAGGGGGGGACACGCTCTCATCCCTATCTGATCGTAGGCTTGCTGTGCTGACTGCTGCCGCCATGCTTCTCCATGCGTGCCACAGCAGCTCCTAACATCTGGCAGGGCCCTGGAGGTGTGCACCCGGCCCGGCACCCCGCCGATGCTAAATATGGCGCGGGGTTAACGCAGAGCTCCCTAATCACTTAGCCACTGTCTGGCAGCTCTGCCACCACTGCTTCTTACTCAACTACAGACATCTGTGGCGCCGCCAGCCATTCTCTCACTCTGTTTTACTGCGTCTTTGTTCTGTACACTTGCACGTTTGCCGGTGGAAGGCTAGGTGTGTTGCGTTTAAAGTTTGGTGCAGTGCCTAAGTAAAACTATGCACTTGGTTGTTAAAAGGGACATCGGACACCCATTTTCCACAAGTTGGTATGATTCCTTAGGGCCTTCATGAAATGTCTGCAACATACTATTGTCAAAACTCCTCAATGGTCATGTAAAACAACACTTTTTACCTTGCCAAAGACAGCTCTGTTCATAGAGACCAGTTTCAGTGCATGGCTCTTTAAATGATAATGAGCTACTGCTCACCCCGCCCCCCACTTCCATTTTTTTTGTTACCATCAAAAACAAAATTAATTCACTGCATGCTCAGTGGCTTTGATGTCGGGAGAAAATGAAGACTTGTATGTTCACTTTTACATCTAACTACAAAACACCTGCATTGCTTACAAGACACTGTAGTCCCTACAGCTGCTGGCAGACAGGGTACAACTGGCTGAAGACAGAAATACGCTAATGCGAGACAATCCATCCACGGCCGTGGGTGGGGCTTGAGCAGTATGTCATCATACTGCTCAGGAAATCAAAACAGCTTGATAATTGAGACTGTTTAGGTTTTTAGGGATTAAAAAAAAGGAGTAAATGGATTTTTTAAATCACTGTAGGGTTGTTGTGTCCACACACACTGCTTCTGTGCTTATTAATATTTGCAAAACTGTGATTACTTATTAAGTTTTTTACCAACATATGAGGGATCATACAAAATGCATGTTATTTTTTATTTAGTACTGATCTGAACAAGATATTTCACATAAAATATGTTTACATAGTCCACGACAGAAAATAATAGTTGAAATTATAAAAATGACCCCGTTCAAAATTGTACATACACTTGACTCTTAATACTGCGCTGTTACCTGAATGATCCTCAGCAGTTTTTTTTTTTTTTTGTCCTGAACAGTGTTTGCCCGGTGTTCTTCAGAAAAAATTATTTCTTCTTCCCACTTCTTTTCCTTTTTTTTTTTTTTTTTTTAGCATTTTTGTGTATTTGAACCCTTTCAAAAAACTACTGTATGATTTTGAGATCCATCTTTTGACACTGGGAACAACTGAGGGACTCATATGCAACTATTACAGAAGGTTCAAACGCTCACTGATGCTCCAGAAGGAAACACGATGCATTAAGAGTCAGGGGTGAAAACTTTTGAACAGAATGAAGATGTGTACATTTTTCTTATTTTGCCTAAATATCATATTTTTGTCTACTGCCCTTCAAAAGCTACAGAAGATACTTACATGTTTCCCAGAAGACAAAATAAGTTAAATTTACCCTGATCTTAAAATACAAAGTTTTCGCCCCCTGGCTCTGAAGCATCACTGAGTGTTTGAACCTTCTGAAATAGTTGCATATGAGTCCCTCAGTTATCCTCTCTGTCGAAATATGCATCTCAAAATCATACAAGCATTGTTGGAAAGGGCTCAAATACACAAAAATGCTGAAAAACCAAAGAATTTGTGGGACCTGAAGGATTTTTCCGAAGAACAGCAGGCAGTTTAACTGTTAAGGACAAACAAGGGACTCATGAACAACTATCACTAACACACACACACACACACACACACACACACACACACACACACACACACACACACACACACACACACACACACACACACACACACACACACACACACACACACACACACACACACAGCTGTGGATCATTCAGGTAACAACACAGTATTAAGAATCAACATGTAAACTTTTAAATGGGGTCATTTTTATAAATTCAACTATAAGTTTCTCTTGAGTATGTATATGTAAAAATCCTTTATGTAAAATATCTTACTCAGGTCAGTACTAAATTAAAAAAAACATGCATTTTGTACGATGCCTTTTATTTTGGTAAAATAATTACCATTTGGCAGATTCTGTAAGGTGTATGTAAACTTTTGACTTCAACTGTATATGCAAATGTTAACATGTGGTCATGCTAATGTTTACTGTGTATATGTAGACATTTCTCATGCATTTGCAAAAGTCTTGGATTTTTCTTCTGCCACTTTAGAGGCCCCATAGCCTGATATGAGTCAGGTTGCGAATGCAATTCGCAAAAAACACCACCATAAGAGATATGCGGCATGATTTCAAGCTGATGCATCAACTGCGAGTAGCTGCCATGTGCGCGTACATGTGTGCAGGTGTACTTCCAGGTCCCCGCGCTCATGTGTGGCGGCTGAGCTGCGGTCCCTGCAGAGAGCAGCGAGCCGGGCTCCGTGAGAAACCAGAGCTTTATTGTGCTTGGCCCCAGGCAACCCTGTTTACCGAGCCTGCCACACGTCAGCTTTACAATGGCGCAGATGTGTGTAGCAGCGGATTTGGAGCTTGTATTTAGCTGCCAGGAGTGACGGTGATGAAGTAGCGGTGATAAACTGATAGATTGGCTGCCACTGAAATTTTGGGAATGGGTCAGATAAACATGGCAGAGGAAAAGCTCTCTGTGTTCTGGTGATAATAAACTTGTCGTTCTACGGGTGCATTAGATTCCAGACCTGAAGAAATTACAGGGGAAAGAGAGAGGTAGAAGCTGAGAGACAGGAAGAAAAAACAGTAGCTGTTGAAAATGGTGAGATAGAGGAAAAAAAGAGAGAGAGAGAATGGAATAGCATCTCTGCTTGGAATTACAGCGGGCTGCCAACACTAGGTTTTAAGGGTAGCCCCGCAGACTGATGGGATTTCAGATTGTTGGCTCACAAATCATTAGCTGTTGTCACTGTATAGTGTAGATATGTTTGAGAAACTCTCTCACCTTCGAAATATATGGCGTGGAAGAGGAAGTCTGCAGTCCACAGCCGGCTATGAAACAGTTTCGTGGTCTATTTTACCATTCCCTAAGCAAAAAGAAATGTAAAGATGTATTTCTCTGTTTTTCTCATTTTATTTCCTTCATATCAGCCACATTGTATTCTCATTTCAGCATTATTTTGTCATGATTGGATATTCATCACCGAATGCATATAAACCGCTAATGCTTTAGACGAGAGCAAGAATCCTCTCTAATCTCCGTACGCTGCATTTCCGATGGCGCGCTCGGTAAGAATAAACAGAAGTGTTTGTTCACACCTTCCTCTCCTCGGAGAGCTCACTAAACAAAAGTGAGAACAGAACCAGAGATATCAGCTTCACCCCCTCCGCCCACTTCCCGCCTCTACCCAGCAGCACCGCAGGCTAAACACCCAAAGATAGTAGAACTAATCCAGGGTGGAACAGGTCGGGGAGCTGGTTATGCATTTGAGGAGAGAGAAAGGAGCTGATGTGTTTGAAATCAGCTCTATATTTGAAAGAAAACTATGTGTTAACATCCTTATCTGCCTATCAGACTGTTAATCTATGATATCAGGACTCAGATACGGAAGGCATGTGTTTCCCACATCTTTCCTGGTTTCCACTGGCTGTGTGAGAGCAGATTATTCTAATATGGACCAACTGCAAGCCTTCTGTTCTACTCAGTTCAGATTCATTTAGAAATATTTCAGTTATATTTGTCCACGTTAGAACACAACAAAAAAAAGATTTAAAAAATTGTTCACCCAAAAATTAAAATTCAGTCAATATTCATTGACCCTGGTGTTGTTCTGATGCTGTATAACCTTTTTCAGACCATAAAAGGATAAATAAAAAAATGCCCTGCATCTGCTTGCACTGTATGCTGTTGATAAAAGAACTGGTTCATTTATCAGATACACAGGTTGCGATGTAGGTTTCAGATTCACTACAAAAGAACCGGCTCATGAGAGTCATTTGTTAATCAACTGGGCTACGTGGGTTACGGTGTAGGTTTTTGATACACAAAAAAGAACAAGCTTATAAGAGCCATTTTGTTCATGAATTGGAGTACGCTGTTAGCGTAGAATTTTTTTTCTGATACACTAAAAAGTATCAAAAAAAAGTCATTTGTTAGTGAATTGGACCAGATACACTAAAAAGAAATGGCTCAAAAGAGTCAGTTGTTAGTGAATTGGACTACACTGGTTGTGTTGTGGGTTTTTGATACACTAAAAAGAATCAGCTCATAAGACTCATTTGTTAGTGAATTGGACTACGGTGGTTGTGCTGTAGGATTTTGATACACTAAAAATAACTGACTCATTAGAGTCATTTGTAAGTGAATTGGACTACACTGGTTGTGTTGTAAGTTTTTGATACACTAAAAAGAATCAGCTCCTAAGAGTCGTTTGTAAGTGAATTGGACTACACTGGTTACACTGAAGGTTTTTGATACACTAAAAAGAATCAGCTCCTAAGAGTCGTTTGTAAGAGAATTGGACTACACTGGTTACACTGAAGGTTTTTGATACACTAAAAAGAATCGGCTCCTAAGAGTCGTTTGTAAGAGAATTGGACTACACTGGTTACACTGAAGGTTTTTGATACACTAAAAAGAATCAGCTCCTAAGAGTCGTTTGTAAGAGAATTGGACTACACTGGTTACACTGAAGGTTTTTGATACACTAAAAAGAATCGGCTCCTAAGAGTCATTTGTTAGTGAATCGGACTACACTGTTTGTGCTGTAAGTTTTTGATACACTAAAAAGAATCAGCTCCTAAGAGTCGTTTGTAAGTGAATTGGACTACACTGGTTACACTGAAGGTTTTTGATACACTAAAAAGAATCAGCTCCTAAGAGTCGTTTGTAAGTGAATTGGACTACACTGGTTGTGTTGTAAGTTTTTGATACACTAAAAAGAATCAGCTCCTAAGAGTCGTTTGTAAGTGAATTGGACTACACTGGTTACACTGAAGGTTTTTGATACACTAAAAAGAATCAGCTCCTAAGAGTCGTTTGTAAGAGAATTGGACTACACTGGTTACACTGAAGGTTTTTGATACACTAAAAAGAATCGGCTCCTAAGAGTCATTTGTTAGTGAATCAGACTACACTGTTTGTGCTGTAGGTTTTATATACACTAAAAAGAACCAGCTCATAAGAGTCATTTGTAAGTGAATTAGACTATACTGGTTGCGCTGTAGGTTTCTGATACACTAAAAAGCCTACACTATGTGCAGCTCGCAAGGACAATTCAATGCAAAGATTTGTTTTCTTGCCCTTATTTTTTGGTACACTGCCTTGTAGGAAACACGGGTATAGAGTTAAAAATGGATTTAGGTATTTTAGTACTACAGATGGTTCAAAAGCAGATCATAATTAATTGCTATATATATTTTCACACAAAACAAGTCCTTTGCTCAAGTCTGAGACTGGCCACAAAAGCTTGACATTAATTTGACAATTACAAACAATATACAGTGCAGTGTAATACATAAATAAAATGTATTCCTTCCAGCGCAAAAGATTATTCTCATCTACGTAGGGGAATGAAAGAATGGGAAAACAGTTTATTAGAACTCACGCGGTACAGTCAGTCACACATGCGATGGAGAGAAAATGAAGTTGTTCATTTATTAGGAGCACCAGATAAACAAGAGCTGCTAACACTTTATGTACGTATAATTAAAGGGTAAGCATTGCCACTCAAGGTGAGAAAGAACATTTAAATTCTTTTCCCATGAGCAAGAATTGCTCTTTTAATTTCCCCATCTGAAAGGTCACAGGCAGTGTTCTTGTTTTCCTCCTTAATTGATTCTTAGAATGCATTGCAGTGAATGATGGAGAGTTCAGCAGCTCTGAATCAGCCCCCTTTACCGCAAAGGTAAAAGTTGAACGAATCACTAATTGCTGTTATGCAGTCGTGCTACCTTATAAATAATCTCATTTTGCGAAGGCTTTGTGACATTGCATGTATGCAAACAGGCTTTTATCTTATCTAAGGCCTCACATAAATGTCTCTACCCAACCCCTTAGCAAACCTGTGTACAGATACTTAAAGGTTGCATCCGCAACCAAACGGCTGCTATTTTGCTTTTCCACAAAGTCTGCAATATCCAAACAACACCACAACAGAACTGTTGCATGCCTCTGATTCATTCATTCCTGCTGTGAACAAATCGATTGAACAATCAAATAAATTGCTCAGTCATATAGACAGTTTAGGTCACAACTTAGTTCACAAATAATTCAATAATTCACTTATAAAAAAGGTCTCTTATTTTGTTCCTAAATGAATCAGTGTGTTTGAACAAAGACTCACCTACATGGACATTAGCTTACTTGTGTAAATAAATTAAAAAACAGACAAGAGTGCTATACTGTATATAATCACGCTTGGCAATCAAATTCAAGGACCACAATGAATGTATACTGTATAAATGTATTTATTTCTTTACTTTCTACGTCTATAATGCAGTTAAACAACAGGCTTTACAGTGGAAATCTCCATTATGTGCTAGTATAAAAAGAAGAATATTTCTTGTCACATGGTGGATAAACAAACTCTACAGTCGTGGCCAAAAGTTGAGAATTACATAAATATTGGAAATTGGAAAAGTTGCTGCTTAAGTTTTTATAATAGCAATTTGCATATCCTCCAGAATGTTATGAAGAGTGATCAGATGAATTGCATAGTCCTTCTCTGCCATGAAAATTAACTTAATCCCGAAAAAACTTTCCACTGCATTGTTAAGAAGGCTTCAGGGTGTCCAAGAAAGTCCAGCAAGCACCAGGATCGTCTCCTAAAGAAGATTCAGCTGCGGGATCAGAGTGCCGACTTTTGGAAGATGGCCTGGTGTCAAGAAGGGCAGCAAAGAAGCCACTTCTCTCCAAAAAAAAAAACGTCAGGGACAGATTGATCTTCTGCAAAAAGTATGGCGAATGGACTGCTGAGGACTGGGGCAAAGTCATATTCTCTGATGAAGCCTCTTTCCGATTGTTTGGGGCATCTGGATAAAGGCTTGTCCGGAGAAGAAAAGGTGAGTGCTACCATCAGTCCTGTGTCATGCCAACAGTAAAGCATCCTGAGACCATTCATGTGTGAGGTTGCTTCTCATCCAAGGAAGTGGGCTCACTCACAATTTAGCCCAAAAACACAGCCATGAATAAAGAATGGTACCAAAACACCCTCCAACAGCAACTTCTTCCAACAATCCAACAACAGTTTGGTGAAGAACAATGCATTTTCCAGCACGATGGAGCACTGTGCCATAAGGCAAAAGTGATAACTAAGTGGCTCGGGGACCAAAACGTTGACATTTTGGGTCCATGGCCTGGAAACTCCCCAGATCTTAAAACTTGTGGTCAATCCTCAAGAGGCAGGTGGACAAACAAAAACCCACTTAATTCTGACAAACTCCAAGAAGTGATTATGAAAGAATGGGTTGCTATCAGTCAGGATTTGGCCGAGAAGTTGATTGAGAGCATGTCCAGTCGAATTGCAGAGGTCCTGAAAAAGAAGGGCCAACACCGCAAATACTGACTCTTTGCACAAATGTCATGTAATTGTCAATAAAAGCCTTTGAAATGTATGAAGTGCTTGTAATTATATTTCAGTACATCACAGAAACAACTGAAACAAAGATCTAAAAGCAGTTTAGCAGCAAACTTTGTGAAAACTAATATTTGTGTCATTCTCAAAACTTTTGGCCACAACTGTATATCCATCTGTTTATGGCACACTGAATGTTTGTGGTTGTTGCTATAACTCTGTTTTTACTGCCAGTGAGCTGTATTCAAACAGATAAAAGCCAAAGTGTCCTTGAAGTTTCTCAATACATCCGCATTGACCCAGTTAGCAATGCTTCTGTATGCATTTAAGTGTAATATAAAGCTCTGAAAGTCAATAGTCTAATGTCAAGTACGAATGCCGTCCATTATTCCCATTTCATCTCAAACAGAAACTTCTAGATGGTAGCTACAGTGTGAACTCCCCTACCTCGAGACTGAATTGGGCTGCACTTGCTGACCACAGTGGCATGAAGGATAACGGGCTGCGAGAAAGGGATTAATACCGTTCATCAGGCGTTCCACCTGCCCCTCTTTTCCATTGACCCATTCCTCAGCCTTCCATCTCTTATCAGATCACCATTCCTCAGTGCTGTCAGTGATCTGTCACTGCCTCGGTCCACTGTAATTTTTTTTTGCCCCAAAAGATGTCTCTCTATATACTGTATGCTCATTGCTCTGACCCCCTCCCTTTTCAGTGTGGACAACTGTTATACCTTCCAGATGAATGATGCTTATGTATAATAAAAATGAATAAGAATTAATGACCTACATCACAATGCATGTTTCCTATTTGCTTATTTTGCTACACAAGAGAAGAAATAACCCAAATCAAACAGACCTTGTTGATTTGATTTCACCAAGAGCCACTGCATTTAGATCAGATAAGAACAGTTCAAGTGCAGTGCAGGAACACTGTCTCTTCATTTCTAACAAAGTGGTCTAGTCTAGATGAATCTCTAGTGGCACATATCTGTTGTCACTTTGGTATCTTTTCAACTTAGAAATGTTTCCTTGAAAACTAAGTGAAATATGTTGACGTACTAAAATGTATAAAACTAAATCTGAAATAAAAATAAATTAAAGCAAAATAGAAATATTAAATATAAAAAACTAAACAGCTGCTAGCAGCGATTACTGGAGCTCAAGCACTTTAAGGCATTAAAGCAAATTAGAAAAATTCCATTACATATTATGTAAGCCTGTAACCTGTTAAAATTAATGGTTTAAAGAGATTTCTGGCAAATTTCAGGTAATTTTCCTTAAAAATATAATGTTTATTAACATTTATGGCTATTATAGTGCCACCTACAGTCCGATCTGTGTAAAACTTTGGATGCTCGTTTAAAATCATCACCTAGTTTTGTGAAGTTTTGAGTTTTCGTTTAGGCTTTATAGGCTTGTTGGTGTATTTTTCTAAACGACCCTATTACAGCAATACAGTGTTACATAGTTCACCATTTATTTATTTATTTTATAATTATTGATCTAGAGAGTTCAGAGAATTGTGCTATGGTGCATATACTTTTAAAAGTATTAAAAGTCGATTTTTTTTTCATAACCAAGAATATTTAATGAATAATTTGATTAACTGCAGTAGTTCTTGAGGTAAAGTTGCTCAATATGAGAAGACCTATCAAATTATATAAATATTGTGTGGATGTGTGAAACACCACGTGCAAAATAGGTGCTCAAAATTCATTGGCTATTGGCAGACTTGTTTTTTGAGATAAGCGAGTGTCCTCCACACTTATGGCCCTTAAACACTGCATACCAATTCACCACAGATGCGTAGTTATAGCCATTTTAAGTTTTCTCTCTGCTGTACCATGTGCCCAAACTCCACGGTTTTTCTACTGTGACCTCAGATTGAGCTCTTACGTAAGTGTTCTGAATTTGGACTAGGACTAATTCACAAAAGTAGGTTTTTCCAAAAATCCAAAATAATCGAAAATTTCTAAAATACAAGACACTTGAGCCTGCGACTAATAGTTAGGAGTTATGAACGATTTCGTACTTTGATCGCTGTAGTGCTACCATCAGTGTCGAGCCTTTGTGACGTTGCAGAGGGTGTGATTACTACCATCCCTCCAAGTTTGAAGTCTCTACGACTTACGGTTAGGTCTGCCCGATCACTTTTAGGTGGAGAATGCTGATCCTTGGCCATTCTTACAATTACACTTACAATTTATTAGGGGTTCAAGCGCTAGTGCATCTGTTTCTTCAATTCATCATCTTCCTACACTCTTAAAAATAAAGGTGCTTCACAATGCCATAGAAGAACTTTTTGGTCTAAATGGTTCCATAAAGAACATTTAACATCCGAAGAACCTTTCTGCTTCACAATAGGTTCTTGGTGGTAAAAGAAGGTTCTTCAGATTCTAAAAAGATAAGAAAGAGATGGTTCTTTAGAGAACCTTTGACTGAATGGTTCTTTGTGGAACCAAAAATGTTTTTTCTATGGCATCGCTGTGAAGAACCTTTTAATGCACCTTTTTTTTAAAGAGAGTATCATGAAAATTTTTTTTAAAAACAACCCAAAAAGATTTGCTGGTCTTATACTGCTTAGGTTGAGCTGGTTTTTCAGATTTAAGCCATGATTTGAGCAGTTTCACTGGTCTTAGAGACTAGCTGAAGACCAACCTTGCCGGGTTGGGAAACCACTTAAACCAGAAATACAGAAAACCCCAGCTTACACCATTTCAAAACATGGTTAGTGGTCAGTAAATGGGTTCTAGTACCATGTTTGAAGGATTACTCCTCTACAGGGATGTTTTATAACAAACATGATCTACGGAATACCAATTAGCCCCGTAATATATTCATAAATCATAGCTGTTGGCATGGCTTTTAATTCACTTTGATTAATAGTGACATGTGGTGGAGATAGGCAGCAGTGTTTTGAGGTCTCCTTTTGTCTTGGGTGGTTCAGATGATTTCCAGGGAAATCATACAAGAGGATATGAGAGTATGACGCTAATGGATATGGTTCTCCGAGCATACTTAAAGACAAACAAATATGTACAAGCACCTGGACACACATGCTGCTCTACTGAACACCTGGACCTCCTCACAAGAAGGTCGCTCGCTCATGTGCACATTCCTCTCTCAGTTCTGATGCTCCAGAAAAGCTAATAAATGTGAATTTCGTGCCATCCAACCAACTGATACATATTTGCTGCTTTTAATGGAGGCTTCGGAGCGGGCGGCTCCACAAAACAGGAAATTCTCTCAAGTGGACTTTTGTTCAAACAAGCACCTCTCATCAGTCTTTCAGGTCCATTGAAACAGCGTCAGATGTGGTATCATCCCACTCTAACATCTAAAGGATCCGTCATGAGCAGTGTGCATTTATAGAGAGAAATGCACTGTGAGTGTTTTTCACTTGTGTGAGAGAGCACTGAAAAAATATTTTGTTCCCGAATAATGACGAGAGCATAAGCGCTAGTGTTGACTTAACAAAAAGAAAATAAATATTTTTCACCTTCAATATAATAATCCATGTCTTGATAATAGCCATGATATTGCATTTCATGCATTGATCCTGACGTGAATCCACCCAGTTTGAGGTTTATTGATGGAGCCACATCTACATCCACTCCTTGTTACTTTAAACAATATAGTAAACTGTGTCATTGATGTTATATTGGAAGGACAATTTGTTTAGGCTGAGCTGAGTTAGGATGTGAAAAGAATCAAAAAATAGATTGGACACTTCATTACTCTATGTGATTGCTGGTATTCATATATATACTATAGTCAAAGCTGATGGCATATTTATGCAGATCCCTGCTCCGTTTTGGTTGGCTGGTTTTAGCTGGTCATCCAGCCTGATTTTAGCTGGTCATTGCTGGTCAGCAGGCTGGTTTTAGAGGGGTTTAAGCCACTTTCTTAGCTGGTCGGGCTGGGAGACCAGCTGGAACAAACACCTAAAACCAGCCTGACCAGCCTAGCCAGGCTGAGAGACCAGCTTAAACCAGCTAAGGCCAGCCAACCATCTTAGAACAAGGTTGAAATTGTTGTAAATAAACTCCATTCCATGTGTTGCACTGCTAAAGTATTACAAATAAAGGTTCCTAAATGGTTCTTCATCAGGATGTATTTATGTTTCCAAGACATATTAAAAATTCATTCAACTGCATAAAAATTTCTGTGGACTAGAATAAGGTCAGTTGTCTCATTCAGTATTCTTTATGGTACTGAGAAAAAAATGTTTCTTTTAAAAACCTTTCATTTAAAGGTTCTTTTGAACAGTCAGAAATGGTTCAAAACACTGCCTTATAGCCTTGATTTTGTCCAATGTAATATGTCCTCTATTCTGACTAAGGTCTATGATGCCACTACAGCTAACACATAGAAATCATTATCGCAAACTTCTTGTCAATGGAAGCAGTTAAGTGAGTCTGTTATATATATATGAATTGAACAGAGGACAATGAAGCAGAGGTCTAGGACAGAAAAGTGACTTCAAGATGGTGAGCCAGACAAAGCAAAGGGGAATGATTTCAAATGGCTGAGTGATTGATTGAAGTGGGCAGGGGGCAGTGGTGGCAGACAGTGCCCAGTGCCATGGCAGTAGAGATGGAGTGTTGTTCCCACTGCCTGTGCCCTCTCAGCCAGGCATCTGCTGAGAACAGCGCTGACAGGAAATCAACTTCTCTCACACTGCCAGAGCTACCACTGGGACTTACCACAGAGCCACTTAGAGCCAAAAGGTATTTTACACAAGTGAAGCTCGTTTACAAAAATGGCTGTTAAATGTCTAACGGCTTGAATAACGTTACATTTTTCTTCATAAAAATATTGAAGATGAAGTATGCCGTTTCTGCGCTACTAGTGATGTTTGGCAGAATTACAACTCCAAATTAAGTAACTAGCCTACAGCATATTTTGTAGTCGTCACGTTCTTTCGCGCCTAGCTCCCAACTCAAACATAACAAAAACACAGCATGTCAAACACTCGTACGGGTCTTTAACATTAAAGAGCTAACGTGTGGTAAAAAAAAATCGAGTTTAGCTTACCTGTCTCGATTTAAACCCAAACATTCCGTCAAATTCTTCCATTTTGTAAAAGCACCGCCAATGTCTACTTTTGTTTTGCCCCGTTGTCTGTCTCTAAGTAGCTATACTGGCACGTCTTCGAAGTCAAGTCTTCAGACAAGATGAAATTGATGATTTGCGTTTCAGTACGATTACTTGAACTGCTCCAACTGATTCATTTGTCCATGATTCCCTAAAAAGAACCGACTCAAGTCTTTCGAACTTATCTGATCGCACGGCATGCTTTTGAATCATTTGAAATTCCCGAGTCATTAGTTCACGAGTCAAGACTCACTTAGCTGGTTACAGGCCCGTTTCTACAAGTGTACTATTTTTTGTCAGGTCAGAACTGCCGATACAAAAAATACTTGTTAAAATACAGTCAAACCAAAAATTATTCAGACACTTTCAACATTTCTCACATTATCACAGTTTATTCGCTATAGTTTAGAAAATGGTAATAAAATACGACAAGAACTTCTTCAACTGTTAAAGTTAAACTGTGTCACAACAAATTCATCTTGATAATGTCAGATAACTTTGATAGAAAGGTATGTAACAAAACATGGTCAAGTCAAAGTGTCAAATCAATTTTTTGGTCCCAAATTTTTATCAGTTTTATTGGTAGTCCACTGAATGAAGAATTTTTGAGTATAATATGTCACGGTTTACTTTATTTTGCTATCCTCACTTATTTAAATATCAAAATGTAATAATTTTTGGTTTGACTGTATGTGTTAAGCAATGTAAGTGCAGGTGAAAAAAATAATTTTTTCATATTGAAATATTATTAAATGTTGTTGCAGTTATTTGTAAAAGCAATCTTCCAAGTCTCTCACTCACTGTACTTTGCTACTCTTTTTATGGGGGTGCTTATATATTATATGGTTCTAGAATCTGCACACTACATATGATTGACTAAAAACCAAAAATGAAAATTGCAAATATGAAAATTCTGTCATTAATTACTCACCCTCTTGTTGTTCCAAACCTGTAAGACCTTTGTTTATCCTCAAAACTCAAATTAATATATTTTTAATGAAATCTGAGAGCTTTACCCTGCATAGACAGCAACCTAACTGACACATTTTATGGTCCAGAAAGCTAGTAAGGACATAGTTGCAATAGTCCATGTGGTTCAACCGTAATAAATGAAGCTACAAGAATACTTTTTGCGTGCAAATAAAACAAAAATAAGGACTTTATTCAAAAATTTCTTCCATGTCAATCTTCGACACGCGTTCACAAGAATACCATGACATATGATGTAGAACGTCCATTTTTCTTAGTTCATCGCCTGTATATTCTGGTTCGTATATAAGAAATTCTGGGCAAGTCATCCTCTCTGTTGAAATCTTCAGACATGTTAACGAAGACTGTTTTATGTACAGTATGCGTCTTCTTCTGCTTGCAAACAAAATGCAGTGAATCCGGGTTCTACGTCAGGACATCAGCTCCTGCGTCAGCAGCACCCCACGCATGTTCTGTACAATGCTCTGCCTGCATCAGTGAAAGAACGTAGTTCATAGTGTGCGAGTAGCCTTAGAACCAGTTTTTGTGTCTCCAACCCTAAATGTAATCATTTAGCCTGAATGTATAGCAGAAAATACCATGCTAACTGTAACATAATACTGTACTGAAAACTCTAATGCAAAAGTTGCCAAGTTTGAAAGTATGCTAGACAAAAAAAATAAATAATAATAATTAAATTAAAAAAACAAGAGCATTAGATGCATACAGTGATAACAAAAATAAATAAATAAATAAAAAACAAGAGCAACAGCAGCACACACTGATAACAATCTCGCTCTATTATGATCTCAGAGATAGTGAGCAATATAAATATTAAGCGGAAACAATACGGCCTGACCTAAAAGATCTTTATCGCTGTTTGAGTGAACAAATGTGGGATTTCAGCATCAATGTGTTTGCAGAGCTAAACTGGGAAGCGATAACCCACGTTCAGCATTCATGGCGGGTGCGGAGCTCTCGCTAACCTCCCTCACTGATCCATGCACAAGGTTAGCCTCATCTACATATGATCAATACACTACAGTAATAATTGTGATCTATTGCGTAAATATCGCAGCGGTCATTGAACTGTCTGAGTAAGAGCCGGAGCGGGTGACCTGCGGGGTAGCAGCTGGAACCTCTCAGCACATCTCAATGGGAGGTGGCATGGAGAATGACACGGCCTACTGGCTCTATGAATGCTAATGTCCAGCCAGGGGACAGGGGACGAGGACACCCAGAGGAGCCTGTGGGATTGCACGGCGAGGAGGTGATGTTCCACCTGGTTGCCGCATGCATACACAAACACGCACACACAGAGACGCTCATGCATGAAATACCTCTATCATAGCTGCTCTTTTTTGAACGTGTCAGATATTTGACAGATAGCACTCGCCGTCTTGTGTGCCTCTGGTTGCTTTGGGATCTGAGGACAAGATACAGGAAAAGATTGGGGATGTGAGGATGCCGGTGCTGTGGCCTGAAGGAACATGTCAGTGGGAAAGAAGCCCTAAGCCTATCTGTTTGTCTCTCTTCTTCCTTTACTCTTTCTCTCTCCGCTTTGATGTGGCCCTCCCCGTCTCCTTCCTCCAGCTCTGTATTCACGGGTGGCGGTATGGGGCACTCTGTTGGAATAAGAATGCATGAATTATTTGATAATCAGAGTTTATTGTAATCCTTGACCCTGGCCCTGCATTTCAAACAGGGATTGAGGATTAGACGCATGCTGGCTGGTCCTGACAGCCTGACTCCTGTCTCCTCAGGGCAGCTCTCCTGTGTGTGTGTGTGTGTGTGTGTGTGTGTGTGTGTGTGTGTGTGTGTGTGTGATAGCAGCTATTTTCTGCTTTGAAGTAGCTGACCATAGCACACTCTGTATTAAAGAGGAAAAACACTGGACGCCGTGAGCTTTTTCATGTCACATATCATATGTCTTTCACATGTTCACATACGATTCAACGAATGTTTCTCAATGTGTATGAATAATCCAAGTTCAAGGCTTCTTTAATGGATAAAGACAGGATTCTTGAGGTAAATGTTTTGACACTAGAGAATCAATTCACTGAATTGTTTTTAAGACAGTTAAACAAATATAACCTTATAAAATATATATTTCATAAGTCTTCTCAGCTTTTTCATTTGTCTAGATGAAATTAATCATGCGAAATTGTGAAATAAGAAGGATTTGTGCGTTTATTATACAAACAACAAGATAATTGCTATATATATATATATGAAGCTAAAGTGTAATGCTAGGTCTTTGGCTGCTTGAAAAAAAAAAAACCTGTCAAAACATAGTGAAAAATATCCCCAAAACACAAATATCATTAGTTTTATGCATCTTTTAGGATTTACAGTTGAAGTCAAAAGTTTACAAACACCTTGCAGAATCTGCAAAATGTAAATTATTTTACCAAAATAAGAGGGATCATACAAAATTCATGTTACTTTTTAGTTAGTACTGACCTGAATAAGATATTTCACATAAAAGTCATTTACGTTTAATCTACAAGAGAAAATAATAGTTGAATTTATAAAAATGCCCCTGTTCAAACGTTTACATACACTTGATTTTTAATACTGTATTGTCATCTGAATGATCCACAGCTGTTTTTTTTTCTGTTTTTGATAGTTGTTCATGAGTCCCTTGTTTGTCCTGAACAGTTCAACTGCCTGCTGTTCTTCAAAAAAATACTTCAGGTCCCACAAGTTAATTGGTTTTTCAGCATTGAGGACAACTGAAGGGTTATATGCAACTATTACAGAAGGTTCAATCACTCACTGATGCTCCAAATGGAAAAAAGATGCATTAGAGCCATTGGGGTGAAAACCTTTGAACAGAATGAAGATGTGTACATCTTTCTTATTTTGCCTAAATATCATTTAGTACTGCCCTTCAGGAGCTACAAAAGATACTTACATGTTTCCCAGAAGGCAAAATAAGATCAACCCTGATCTTAATACATTGTTTTTCCTTCTGAAGCATCAGTGAGTGTTTGAACCTTCTGTAATAGTTACATATGAGTCCCTCAGTTGTCCTCAGTGTGAAAAGATGGATCTCAAAATCATACAGTCATTGTTGGAAAGGGTCAAAATACACAAAAATGCTTAAAAATACAGCTGTGGATCATTCAGGTAACAACAGTATTAAGAATCAAGTGTATGTAAACATTTGAACAGGGCCATTTTTATAAATTCAACTATTATTTTCTCTTTTGAACATATATGTAAATGTCTCTTATGTGAAATATCTTATTCAGGTCAATGACAAAAAAAAAATAACATACATTTTGTATGATCCCTCTTATTTTGGTAAAAACTTTTTGCAGATTTTGCAAGGTGTACGTAAACTTTTGACCTCAACTGTATATGAATATGAATACATATTTTGTAGGCTATATCTTTTTATTTTGTGAGAAAAAGCTTATATGTTGGTTTTATTTGGTCTCCCAGCTTGGTCTTTTGGCTGTTTTTTTAGAGGGGTTTTGGGCCAGTTCCCCAGCTAAACTAGCTGAACATCAGTATGGCCAGGCTGGTAAACCAACTTAAACCAGCTAAGACTAGCAAACAAGCTTAGGTTGGTTTAAGTAATTTTCTTCTTTTACAGCAGAATAAAGACTTGTTCACACCAAGGACGATATCTATAAAGATAACGATATTAACAATATAAATTAGTCTTAATATTACTGAATAGCAATAGAGTCCACACCGATAAAGGCACAAAGAAACAATATCATTGGAATCACTTTCAGAACACTAATTTTCCAGCTGATGAACAATAAAAACATTGACACCCAATCAGAATCAATCCTGCTATCACAAGGGAAAAAAATAGCACTCTTCTCTTTATGAAATAGGTTAGAGTGAAAGAAAGCACTGCGTCTATGTGCATGTGAGATGAAATACAAAGAAAGGCGAGAACCTAATATAGATGCGAAAGGAGGCAGTGAAAGAGGGCTTGAGAGGTGCGTTTGTACTTGTATTGGAGTATTACAGGTAGCTGTACTAGCCATCGGCTGCTGAGCCGCAGTCTGTGCAGGGTCACTGGGCTCTGGGCGTTGTTTAAACCTCGGGCCTGAGCAAGCTGAATAGGCCTGAAAGCCCTTCATCTGACCTCTACTGTGCACACTGTGAGCCAGAGACAACAGAGCAAAAAACAAAGACAGGGATGGCGAGAAAAAGACAGAGATCAAGGGAGCCATGCGAGGGAGAGGAAAGCAAAGGCACCTGGAAGAATACCAAGGTCTTGGGTGTTTGCAAGCTATTGTAGTTCAAACATTCATGTATTTGATTCAAACCTAAAAATTCAGGACAAAACTAGAGTGGCGCAGCTACATCAGTGTTAAGACTGCAAAAAAAAAAAAAAAAAAAAAGAACAATAAAAGACATTTTATTAGCTGAATGTTATTTCAATAAATGAATTAAGTGGTTAATAACAGCGTCATCTAATTTGTCTCCCTCCTCCCTCTTTCTCTCTCTGTCCATTTGTTTGACATTAATGACTTAAATTATGAAAATTCCAATGACTGTTTCGTTTCCTATAACAACGTCACAGCAGGAGTTTAGTGAAACTCACTCATAAAAACAAATGAGTGTGAAAAGAGCCTTTAAGGCACGCTGGTGTTAATGAGAGCGGCTGAAATATACTTTAACACATAGAATGAATGTTATAGCTATTGACACCAGCCATTTACAGGTTTTTTCTTTTATTTTGGGGAACCCCACGGCCATGTAGTAAAGGATACTAACATACCAACAAAAGGTTCAGGTGATGAGAAAAGCTAAATATTTGCAGTTTCTTTCATTGTCAATTTTTTTAATTTAAAATGGCTCAAAATTATAAGTAGGTGGTTTATGTGCTGTTTTATGATGCAATCATTTCCAAGGGGTGTAAAAATTATTATAAATGTAAATATATGTGAATAAATGTATGTATATTTTTGAGGCATTATTTTCTAGCTTTGTATTTGCATTTATACTTATTAAAATATACATATATATTTGTACATTTGTCAACTCTTGTATTTTTAAATTTGTGATTAAATCTGTAAAGTATATATATTTGGGATCAGTAAGACTTGCAATGTTTTTAAAGAACTCTCTTACTCTCATCAAGGCTGCATTTATTTGACCAAAAATCAAAGAAAAAAACAGTAATATTGCAAAATGTTTTTACAATATAAAATAATGGTTTTCATTTTAATATACTTTAAACTATTTATTTATTCCTGTGATGCAAAGCTGAATTTTCATTAGCTGTTACTCCAGTCTTAAGTGTCACATGATCCTTCAGAAATCATTCTAATATGGTGATTTATTATTAGAATTATCAATGTTGGAAACAGTTTTTTTTTTTGGAACCTGTGATTTTTTTTTTTTAGGATTCTTTGATGAATAACAAGTCAAAAAGAACAGCATTTATTAAAAATATAAATCTTTTCTAACAATGTAAATCTATGCTATCACGTTTTATTAATTTAACACATCCTTGGTGAATTTAAGTATTAATTTCTTTACAAAAAAGAAAGAATAAAAATCTACTGACCCCAAACATTTGAACAGTAGTGTATATTGTTAGAAAACCTTTCTATATTAAATGAAAAGCTGTTATTTTTAACCTTTTATTGATCAAAGAATCCTGAAAAATAATCACAAGTTCCAACAAATATTAAGCAGCACAACTTTTTTTTTTTCATTGATAATAAATCAGCATATTAGAATGATTTCTGAAGGATCAAGTGACACTGAAGACTGGAGTAATGATGCTGAAGATTTAGCATTGTATCACAGGAATAAATTACATTTTAAAATACATTCACCAATAGAAATCATATTTCACAATATTGCAGTTTTTTCTGTATATTTGACCAAATGAACACAGCCATGATGAGTATAAGAAACTTATTTAAAAAAAATACAAAAAATATACTATAAAAAATGATATAACATTAATAAAATATAAATGTTACTAAAAACAATAAAAAAATACACATAATATATATATTTATACTTTTGATAAAATTAGTAAATTCTAATGATTTCTACATTTATACAGTAATACTTGATTTTTAAATTTGTGTATTTACAAACAATTGTTTACATTTATATTATGACAGTGATGGTAAAGCTGTGAGAGCACATGTGTGCAACACTGCCATCTAGTGTTCTAATAATAGAGCATTTTTGTTCAACAGCATACCAGTGAGCCCTAAAAATACAACACATCACAAAGAAAGTTCCAGTCAAGAGTTTTTCACATACACCAATTGCATGTGTATGCAAACAGACTCATTTTGCTGTGACATTCATAAGGACAGGTGGTTACCTCTGCAACAACTGTACTGTCCAAAGAACCACTTCCTTTAACCTTTCTCTGGGCAAACTGCAGGTGAGGGATGTCAAGCCCACTGAGACGAGTGGAGGTCCAGTGGATTAAAGCAGTGTCACAACATGAGCCACTGACCCGAGCCCAGACGGCCAAATGAAGCCGCCTCTGGACTCGGTGCAGCTGCGCCATTAGGCAGAATGCTCAGAAAGTTTTAATTAAATGCTCTGTGGACTTTCAACTGACCCAACATCCCAGCACTCTGCTGCTACCTGCTGTGCGTGTGTGTACGAGCGAGTGTGTGTATGCTGGGTTAATTAGAGAGAATGGCCAGGCTGCTGATCTTTGACTTGTGACTAATACTGAGCAAAGAGAGAGAGAGAGTTAATGGGATTTGGTGGAGGGTCCAGAACGAGGATGTGTCAGCGTGAACCCACAGTCTCCAGACTTTTCTAACAGCCAAGCTGTGAACACATGGGCACCAAACAAATAAGGACTTTTTACTTTTAAAGCATAATGTCCACTATGAATCAAGACATGGAATGTGGAATAAATCCTTATTTAAATATTCTGAATAAAAAAGTCTCCTTTCAATAAATTAATAAGTATTTTGGATGCTTTCGATTGTACTTTTAATTTTTTTACTATAGCCTTAACAATAGGCAAAAATACAACATGCATGTTCTGCCATTAAATTAAGCAATTGATATTATGACTGTCATTTACAGTGATTATGTTCTTCTTTTTAAAAGCTGAAAGTAGCTGAAATTAGAAACAATTCTTAGTGACATTTACTTAAAAGAGACAGCAATTACATCTTTGTCAAAGGAATTCTATAATTTACACCACCTATAATTCTAAACATATAAGAATCATCGGAATAAATAAGCTTTCCATTGATGTATGGTTTGTTAGCATAGGACAATATTTACATTTACATTTACATTTATTCATTTAGCAGACGCTTTTATCCAAAGCGACAACTGGGGAATACAACAAGTGATTCATCCTAAGGAGGCAGATCGACATAGGAAGTGCTCAAAAATACCATATATCAATATTTGACTGAGATACAACTATTTGAAAATCTGGAATCTGAGGGTGCAAAAAAATCAAAATACTGGAAATCGAAAAGGAAATCGTATTTAAAGTTGTATTACTAATCAAAAATTAAGATTTGATATATTTACGGTGGAAATTTTACAAAGTATCTTCATGGAACATGATCTTTACTTAATACCCTAATGATTTTTGACATAAAAGAAAAATAGATAATTTGGACCCATGCAATGTATTTTTAGCTATTGCCACACATACAGTAGTCAACATTCGAAGTGGATCAAAACCTTTCATCAAATTTGTCCTAAAACCAAAAAGAATACCCGTTCTTATCTTAGGTCAACTTTGATTAACTTTTTTGATCCACTTCGAATGTTGTTATGACTGGTTTTGTGGTCCAGGGTCACATATAGTAAATTTTATTATAAAATATAAATCTTTTGATTTATATTGGATGTCTTCCCTTAATATCACAGACAAAATATAGAATTGTAATGAGAACTGTAATATAGACTTGAAATGTAATGCTACCAAAGTTTATTGCAGTTCTCAGTAGGGCATGTTGACCAGATAAAAAGAATAAATGATCAATTGTTTTTGAGAAATATGATTAATGTTTTGTAATGTTGGGATTCAGAAAGTAGTCTCTGGCACTCAGGATGTTACAATGGTAAAGTGACGCTTGTGTTTAGGGTACATTACTGTGACAAAGCCAGTGGAGTGTTCAGCTTTCACATTCTTGTACTTCCCGCCAACACTATACATTACAATTAGATGAATGCATCCTAATGTAAATTATTTCTTGCTAAGGGTTAAGTTATATTGCAGTTTAATTAAACATTACAAGAACAGTTCAACCAGAAATAAAAATTCTGTCATCACTTATTTAATTTTTACAAATAAAGAATCAAAAAAGAGGTTCTGAACAGTTAAATGCACTCTTCAGAAGCTTTTGCGTAAAAAGGTTCCAAGGATGTTAAAGGGACAGTTCACCCAAAAATGAAAATTCTGCCATTAATAACCCACCCTTCATTCATCTTCAGAACACAATTAAAGATATTTTTGATGAAATCCAAGAGCTTTCTGACCCTGCATGGACAGCAATGTAATTGCTACATTTAAGGGCCAGAAAGGTAGTAAGAACCACTGATTTCACATGGACTATTTTAAGGTTGTCCTTACTACCTTTCTGGACCTTGAATGTGGTAATTACATGTCTATGCAGGGTCAGAAAGCTCTCGGATTTCATCAAAAATATATTGTGTTCCCAAGATAAACGAAGGTCTTGTGGGTTTGGAATGACATTAGGGTGAGTAATTATTGACAGAATTTTCATTTTTGGATGAACTATCCCTTTAAAAGTTCTCTTTTTTTCCCATACAGTATAAGTCAATGGGCTCCAATGTTGTCTGGACCTCAGTGTTCTTAATAATGATGTAAAAAAAATAAATAAAAAAATAAATGATGATATTTTTATTTTCAGCTGAACTATCCCTGTTAGAAACCACAAACTATTTGTGAGAGAATCAATTTCAGATGCAGAAATGTACAAGATGTGCTCAATGTTGTTTGAACTACAGATACAGTAAATCTTTTCTGCACATATAGTGTTATACAGATATCTCTAATATACTCTCTCATTTCAGCAGATACACAAACGCATGCACTCGTGAAAAGACAGACATCCTTTGCCTGTATCTTAGAGAGAAAAAAACACCCTGCTGATTAAAATAACTTTATGTATGACAGCAAGAGTAGAAGTATTTAGAAATAAATATTACCCCTAGTGAAATGATGTGCTGCCGGGTGCTGACGATGCCCTATCTGGATCCCTATTTCCCCGCTTTTATCATGGCCTGACACTTGTGCAGCTTGGGTAATCAGAGACCCCGTCCGCCATAAAGGAAGCCTGCATTCTAATCTCAACTGTTGCATATCTAATACTAATTAGAATCCTGCAACTGGGTCACTGTCATTGTTTTTCAAGTACTGTCAAGTCGAGGGAAACATATGAAACTGAAATGATACCCTGGCGGAGGCGCCTGATTGAATCCTCTCTCTTCCACTGATGTGCTCTCATCCATCCTATTAAAATATTCAATCTGCTGTCCCCCATTCTGAAGGGATGAGCTGGGAAGGGCAGCTGCCAAAAGGCCCTGTTTCTCTCTCTCTCCCTCTTTCTATAGTTCACAACTGCACCAGTGTTCATGGCAGAACCCCACTCTAAAAATCAGGGTGCTTTTTCCTGTCATCTCTGGGTGGGATTTTAATTACACAGAGAGATTAGATTTCTCATGTTTGTTTATGCACTTTTGCAGCCTATCAGATTAAGGCGGAATCAGAACACATGCAATTTTTAAGCCATGTTAAAGTTCTGATATGAAAAACAGAATTTGATGTTTGGTAGAGGTCAGTAGTTTGCTTGTAAAACAATATATAGATTATAAATTAACAAATTCAAGTGGTATTTTTTTAAACATTATTATATTTCACTAAAACTGAGCGTACAAAATCTGAAATAAAATAAAAAACTACAAATAAAATTTGTAATGAAAAAAAAAATAACATTTTAAAATAAAACTAATTCAAAATATTACTAAAATCTATAATAGGAAAACTCTTGGCAAATGCCACTTAGTTTGATATTTTGCATCTAGTGCAATTTCACAAATCTTCAGAAGTGTCCAAATATTGCAATGTTGCAATGATATATGAAAGTATATAGGCCTATAAAGCTGCAGATTACTTAGTGACAAGTCAATATGATATTAATGTTCGTTCAATCAGAGTGCAGTGATCTGATGTTGGTGATTTAAAGCTGGCTGCAAAACTCTTTAATAAGGTCTCTGATGGGCAGGAGTTGTGATGGGACTGCTTGGCCAATTTGCCCACTAATTAAGAGGGACTCCCAGCCAGAGGCTATAATGTCATATAATGCAAAGTCCCCCTAAAATATCAGATTATAAAAGCATGATGCATATATTAAGATCACACATGGCTTAAGTGAGGCATTCTAAAATATTTTCTATTTGTTAACTATATTTTAGTTTGAGGTCTGTGAGATTTGATTTTGTTTTTATAAGAAAATGTTCACACTCAAAAATAATACGATCAATAAGTCATAGTTGACTTATAAAACATATGTTGACTCATGAAAATAATCGTAATTTTTATACAAGTTATACAAATTCAACTTGGTATTTTAAATTAGGTTGATATAACTTAAAATTGAAATGACAGTCAACTTGATTATACTTAAAAATATAAGGCAGCAACTTATTGTTTTATAGTGTTCTCACCAAATCTGTATTTATTTGCTTAAAAACAGCGTAAAACGGCTATATTATGAAATATTATTACAATTTAAAACAACCATTTGCATTGCAGTATATTTTAAAATGTAATTTATTCCTGAGGTGGCAAGGCTGAATTTATTCAGTCTTCAGTGTCACTCGATTCTTCAGAAATCATTTTAAAATGCTGTTTTGGTTAAAAGTTAAAAACAGGTGTGCTACTTAATATTTTTGTGAAAACCGTTGTATATCCTTGATGATGAATAGAAAGAGCACAGCATTTATTTTTTAATATTATAAATGTCTTAACTGTCACTTTTGACAATTATTAAATTAAATTAAATTAAATTAAATTAAACTTGCTGAATAAAAGCATTTATCTATTTCTTTACCAAATAAAAATCAAAAACTCTATCTATTAAATTTTGCATGATGTTGACTTTTCAAAGTAGATTAAATGTTTACACACATAATAATTTGCATCATTACTTTTCTATAATTAAAATATGAGCAAAAATGCAAAAGTAAATATTAATATTAAAGTAACTACTACTAATGATAATGATAATACAAATAGAAATTGTAAAACGGTCAGCCTGATAAAAAAGAAAGAAAACAATGGATCTAAGTATCTCTTTTCAAAACGTCATTACCATTATCGGATTTCTTTTAAACGCCAATAACAAACAAGAAATTGCACAAAAGAGACAAACAAACGTGACCACACGCACTTTTTTTAGTCTATCTCAGCATGGCCTCTGTTCTTCTCAACACTGAAAATGGTATTTGGAGACAAACAACTTCATTCTGCTGTGCGTCTGTAATTAGCTGTGGAATTAGCGGCACTGACGTGCCTCCGTAGATCAGCAGGGCCCTCCAGGGAGGCTGCCGGGACCGCGCAAGCCGCATTTCCAATTATTGTGTGAATTGCTAATTTAGTTATTGTGCCTCCCGTAATTGTGATGGGTATTGGGTGTGCGATTCAATTTGTTTTAAATATTTGTGGGCTGGCGGATTGGTAATAGAGCTGACCTATCTAGCGGCCCAGTATAAAAGTAGGAGAGGAAAAACAAAGGAAAGAGACTACAAAGATGTTCTCCCTCTCCCCTTCTCTCTCTCATTCTCTCTTTTTTCTCCTCTCTCATCGTCTTAGTTTGATCTGCCTCATCCCTCTTAAGACCGTTGAAGTTAAAAAGCTTGAAATTTAGAAAATAGTACTTTGATCAGCTGTAGGAGGGAAGCATCAGGCATTAGAGGACAGAACATTGAGGGCTCTGGTTTGAAGATAAGCAGGGAATGCCTGGCTCCCTAAATATTGCGGCAGGAGCTTTTTGTGAGCGTGCGGAGGTATAGGCAGTGCCCGGGCAGGATTAGGCGAGAGCTTTATGCGGCTCTCGGGACGCAAGCTTCTGATATACCATGTCACTGCCATGCTCTCATTTCACACCGTAGTCTTTGCCACAACCTGTATGGCATATTAAATAACTGAAGAAAAAAAACAGCCATAGAACTCAGATAATCATGCTAATGTGACGACAAATGCACATTCAGAACCATAATTATTATTTACACACAAGACAAAACTTCACTAAATTAGTGACAGAGATACAGGTCAATGAAAAGGAAAATATAGAAGTGCCCATGCATTAAATATCACAGCGGTCTATCTACTTTAGACTGTTTGCTTCTAACGAGATTCTCTCTAATACGCCCACAGAACCAAATCAGAGATTAATATTTTAAAAAAGGCAAAACAACGCATATACCGAAACATGATGACAGCTATCTAAACGGGGTTATTTCATTGATTCCATAGACATAGACTTATTTTTATATACAGCTTATATAACATAAACGACAACCTAGCAAAAAACTTTACGCATTTTAACAAGGCAACACAATGCATTAAAAGCCAGAGGGTGTAAACTTTTGAAGATGATGATGTTGCATGATAATGTGTACATATTTCTTATTTTGTTTAAAGATCATTTTTATTTTATTTAGTACTGCACTGTAGAAGTTACGTAAATGTTTCCCAGAAGACAAAATAAGTACAATTTACTCTGATCTTCCAATTCAAAAAGTTTACACCCCCGGCTCTTATTGCACTGTGTTACCTTCTTAAGCATTAGTAAATGTTTTCACCTTTTGTAATAGTTATGTATGAGTCCCTCAGCTGTCCTCAGTGTGAAAAGATGAATCTCAAAATCATACAGTCACTGTTGAAAAGGGGTCAAATATCCAGAAGATGCTGAAAAACCAAAGAATGTGCAGGAGCTGGAGGATTTTTTCTGAAGAACACCAGGCAGTTGAATTACTCAGAACCAACAAGGGATTCATGAACAACTATCACAAAGCATAAAAACAGTCGTGGATCATTTAGGAAATGACACACAGTATTAGGATTCAAGGGTATGTAAACTTTTGAACGGGTTCATTTTTATAAATTCAGTTATTTTTTTCTTGTGGAGTATATATAAACATCTGTTATGTTAAACAGCTTATTCGGGACAGTAATAAATCCTAAAGTACCAAATTTTCATGATCTCCAAATTATTAACATATTTGCATATTCTTCAAGGGGTATGTAAACTTATGAGCACAACTGTATTTACTTTAATTTTACCAATGAGGACATCTCCAAAAAGTAGTTTTGTCAGATTTATCTCACTTCTGGGTACAAATTTGTCCCCAAAAATATGGTTAAGTTAGGGTGACCATATTTTAGTTTTCAAAAAAGAGGACATAGGACTGGGGGTTGGTCTGATTTCTGTCACTCAAATGTAAATATGATGAGGTATGAAAAATATTTCCAAAAATTTCCAATGCTATTGCTTGTGGTATAATAACACTTGTTGGATTTGTGCAGGTCAAGCCTGAGCATTGAAACATTCTCAACTAAGATCATTCAATAAACTTGTCTTTCTCAGTCAGCTTGGCTGTTAGTTGTTATTGTAATGGCGACCTATTCCTCTCAGTTCTCCGCCATTTCCATAGGGGATCGGCACAAAGGATTTGACGCATAAAACCACAAACTTGCAGTGTAACAGTTTACTTTTCGTTTGTCAGGATACAACAAAAATCAAACTTAAGAACTATTTACACTTTTTCAAGCTTCAAATTAAATATGGTTTCAAAGAACGGTCAAAAGACTGTCTACCATCAAGCCCCTTCCTCCTTCTTCAACGGTCACTTACGCATACGTATTACGCATGACATTACAGTTAACCTATGAGAGGGCATGTACGCAATATAATATCACAAAATATGCAAACTGTATCAAATAATAATAATAATTCTTAATACAAATAAAATAATATTACAGAAAAATATAACAAATTTCTACATGCTCTTTATGGCTTTAACAGTTATAAAGTTTTAGGTACCAGACAAAACACTGGTTTTGGATACCAGGCAAGACTTGCTGTTAACAGGTTTTGGGTATTAGACAACTTTCCTAACTAGTTGTGCAGATACCACACACACACACACACACACACACACACACACACACACACACACACACACACACACACACACACACACATTTGACAGGATCGGGTGTCTAGGACTGGATTTAATATTTCTGGCATGGAGACTTATTTTAAAGATAGATTCTCAGGCTCTGTCCACACGGACATGGGAATTTTCAAAACTGCAGCTTTTTCTATGCGTTTTGGCCATTCGTCCACGCGCAAACGCAGTATCATGGCCACTAAAACTGAACCTTTTTGAAAAAAAAGGCCCTGCTACGGTGAAGATTTTCAGAAATTCCAGTTGCAGTGTTGTCATGTAGCCAAAAAAACTGAGATTTTGGTTTGTGATTTCGAAGTGTGTGGTTTTTTCAGGCTTTTGATTGACCAACATGGCTTTACGATTAGGGTTACAGTGGTCGCCAAAATTATTAGAACACTAGTATTTTCACCAGCTGAAAAAAAAAATGGTTTTAAGTCAGTTATTTCTATCTTTTGCTGTAGTGTTTCAGTAGGAAATATCTGTTTACATTTCTAAACATTCATTTTGCCATTAATTTTGAGTCCAGTGAGATTTTTGTTTGCACAAGGAGTCTGACAACAGCCAGTGCTCCACACAAAGATCTGATCTCAACATCATCCAGTCTGTCTGGAAAGACATGAAGAAACAGAACAAACTGAGACAGTCTAAATCCAGAAGAACCGTAGCAACATCTCCAAGATGCTTTAGGAGATCTACCTGCAAAGTTACTTGAAAAACTATGCACAAGTGCACCTAGGGCAAAAGCTGCTTTAAACGCAATGGATACTCACACCAAATGTTGATTTAATTTAGTTAATAGAAGTTATTTATATTTTATTTAAAGCTTTTCACATTTTACAAAACAATCCCCCAAACCCCATGCCAGCAAATAAAGGGAATAATAACAATAATAATACAGACATCTCCACATATACACAGAATCTTCACCAAAAAAAAAAAAAAAAAAAAAGGAACAAAAACACAACATCTTGACAATACCAATAAATACCCAATTATGGAAAAATACAATTGTTACACACCGCTATACTTTGTCAGCTTAACCACCCTACTTAAAGAAAAAAAAGGCTAAATTCAGTTACCCTTGATCATCTTCCAAATATTCAAAGAAGGGCTTCCAGATCTGTAAAAATCTCTTTGGTTTACCTGCAATCTCATATCTAATCTTTTCCATATGTAACACATTACTGAGTTCTCTAAGCCACGTCTCAAATTTAGGTGCAAACTCCTTGTTCCATGTCAACAAAATTGTCTTTTTTGCTATGGTCATTCCATATTGAACTGTTTGGATTTGATTGGAACTGTAGTTATCCAAGGAAGGGGCCCAGCCTAGTATTGCAACAAGCGGGTCAGGATGAAAATCATTCTTAAGCACCTTCGAGTAGAGACCAAACACCTCAGTCCAAAATGTACACATTTTTGGGCAAAACCAAAATAAGTGAGCCAATGTACCCTCATTAGACTTGCATTTGATACACAGAGGTGACACAGAGGGATAAATATTATGTAATTTGGTACGAGAGTAATGTAATCTATGGATAACTTTAAAGAAAATCTATTTTTGACAGCATCCTCATTTTACAGCATTTTTACACAAGTGCCTAAAACTTTTAACAGTTCTTCTGGATTTAGTCTCTCTCAGTTGGTTCTGTTTCTACATGTCACTGTAGACAGACTGCATGATGGGATCAGATCTTTGTGTGGAGCACTGGCTGATGTCAGACTCCATGTGCAAACAAATATCTCACTGGATTATTACAATTAAAGCAAAATTAATGTTTAGAAATGTAAACTGATATTTCTTACTGAAACACTACAGCAAAAGATGGAAATAACTGACTTAAAAACATTTTTAGCTGGTGTTCTAATAATTTTGGCCACCACTGTATATCGCCTCCTGTTGGTTTGGCATGCTCTTGACAGCACTTCATAGCGTGTTTTTGCGTTTTCATGTGGACAAGTTTTATTAACCGAAGGAGGAAAAAATTATGTTTATACATATACCTGTGTATGTGTGGACTAGGCCTCATACTCATTAGAAATCTCAGTAATAACATATTATCCAAATAATTGAAAATGCATAAAATCTATAAATAAGGTACATCCATGTGATTTTATACAAAAATGCTATTTAAAAAACTATACAAAAAACATGACTCACTGCAATACAACAGAAGCAGACGCAAACTAATGTGGCATGTGGCATCCATCCAGTCCCTTAGTACTAGACCACCTCATACAAAGGGCATAGAAAAAAAGGTCTCATTGACCTCACGCTGAATTAGCATTATTTGATTCAGTTATGTTACACTGTCATAGTAGATGTAGCCATCTGTGGAATATCTGTGAGCAGATCAGTGAACAAGTGTGCAACACCTCAGGTGAGTGCACTAAGATGCCAGTGACCAGTACTAATATTAATGTTCTCAGTTGAGAGTTTATTTCAGAGAGATAGCTTGATCAAAGCACTAAAATATAAACAGGCAAACACACATACACACAAAAACTACAATTTTGAGTTATGGCAAAACTGATAAAGTGATACTAGCTGCTAGTAGAAGCTTTAGGACGATTCTTTTCCATGGCTAATATTTGCAATATTGTCAGTTTTGGTTAAACAATGTGTCAAGTTATGACTCTGTGTTTGAATTCTCAGTTTCTGACACTATATTAAATGCTAAAACAGACAACTACCAACACGTTTGCAGGTGAAACGGAATAATACAAAATATGATATGTAAAATTGGTACAGCACAGCCAACGCATTTAACTCAGCTGCAATTTTCTTCTATTGTGCTGTGCACATTTAAACAAACCACAAAATGTGTTTGTGGAAGGGCAATTTTGTCTCATCTGGGTCCACAATTTGGTATTTGAACATGTGCAAATGTGTTTTGTGTGCATGTTTGTTGAATGTGGGTGAGTGGGGAGGTGAGAGGGGTCTGTGTGCGTGTGATTTCAGCCTTTCATGTCTGTTTTGCAGGGTTTGTGTACAGTTGTCCAGTTTTGACCCCAGGGTCATTTTGAAAGGCTTTGCCCTGAATGAGGCCTCTCAAGTTCCTCTCTGTGCTTTGATAGCTCTCACCGCTGCTCACACGCGCACGCAAACACTCACGCTCGCTCTGAAGCATGCATGCAACAGCTATTTACACCTGCCGCGTTTGATCATCAATTAAGTACTCCTTCTGAAGATGTTTGAATCCCCCCGCACGCTTCAACCCCCAATCCACAACCCCTGATCAATCCACTGCACTTATTGATGTCTAGATTGCTAACGGCACTCTGAAAGCTGAGCACTTTCTGATAGATGTGAAATGCAATCGTTTCTATCTCGCCCATCTGCACAGTTTGGTCAGCGGAGTGAGTTGGTGATAAACTTTCCTGTCCATGATATTCCTCCAGTGCTGCTAGCCAAAGTTATTCATCAATGTGTTCTATGTGAAATGCTTAATATTATTTGTACCAGTTTCATAACCTAAATTTAGGTCTGTTCCTCACATGCAGTGGCAGGGTTTGGTAAACCCTTGCAAAATCTGTGAAAATGTGAATAATTAAAAAAATAAGAGAGTTATTTTTTTATTTAGTACTGTCCTAAGGATATTTTACATAAAATATGTATACATATATTCCACCAAAAATAGCTAAAATTATTAAACTAACCCCTTCAACAGTTTGGGAACCCTTGGTTCTTAAAACTGTGTGTGGTGTGGATGTTCTACGACTGTTTTTTGTTTTGTGATGTTCATGAGTCCCTTGTTTGTTCTTAACAGTTAAACTGAGCACTGCCCTTCAGAAAAAATCTCCAGGTCCTGCAGATTCTTCCGTTTTACAGCATCTTTTGCATATTTGAACCATTTCTAGCAGTGACTGTATGATTTTAAGATCCATCTCTTCACACTGAGGACAACTGAGGGACTCAAACACAACTATTAAAAAAGCTTCAAATGTTCACTAATGCTCCAGATAGAAAACACGATGCATTAAGAGCCGGGGGTGAAAACTTTTGGAATTTGAAGATCAGGGTAAATTGTACTTCATTTGTCTTCCGGGAAACATGCAATTTTTTCTGTTGCTTTCGAAGGACAGCACTAAATGGAAAAAAATGATATTTCTACAAAATAAGAAAAATTTGGACATCTTCATCCTGTTCAAAAGTTTTCACCCCCCGGTTCTTAATGCATCGCGTTTCCTTCTGGAGCATTAGTGAATGTTTGAACCTTTTTGAATAGTTGTGTTTGAGTCCCTCAATTGTCCTCAGTGTGAAAAGATGGATCCCAAAATCAAACAGTCACTGCTGGAAAGGGTTCAAATATGCAAACGATGCTGGAAAACAGAAGAATCTGCAGGACCTGGAGAATTTTTCTGAAGAACAGCGCTCAGTTCAACTGTTCAGAACAAACAAGGGACTCATGAACACCATCCCAAAAAAAAAAAAAAAAAAAAAGTCGTAGATCATCCAAGTAAGCACACACAGTATTAATAACCAAGGGTTCCCAAACTTTTGAAGGGGGTTATTTGAATAAGTTCAGCATTTTTTTTGTCATGTGGATTATATGTAAACATCTTTTATGTAAAATACCTTACTCAGGACAGTACTAAATAAAAAAAAATAACATGCATTGTGTATGACTTTTTAATTTTTAATTTTGTTAAAATTATTCACATTTTCATAGATTCTGCATAGGGTTCCCAAACTTTTGCATGCCACTGTAAAGCTCTGACATGGCTTTAGAATACTTGGAATATAGTGAATTAGTCATATGGACCTCATTTATGACACTTTTATATTCTTTTTCAAGCTTTTGCTTCTGAATTTCTCTCGTTTTCCTTAGAAGAAAGAACTTCATACTGGTTTGAAATGATCTGAGGGTGAAAAAATAATAATTTAACAATAATTGTATTTTTAGCTGAGCCTTTATCCCTTGTATTAGTGAAAAAAGGTATGTACAATTGTTATGGTGCAGGTCAAACTGAATTGGAATTTAGTACAATTTACTATCTATGAAATCAATTTACAATCTATAAAAGATAAAAAATCTGATAAAAACAGTAAACCTTACATATGAACATTTCTCACACATTACAAAAATGCAGTTTCAGTTAAAGCATTAGTTCACTTCCAGAATATAAATTTCCTGATCATTTACTCACCCCCATGTCATCCAAGATGTTCATATCTTAATTTTTTTAGTCAAAAAGAAATTAAGGTTTTTGAGGAAAACATTACAGGATTTTTCTCCATATAGTGGACTTCTATGGGATCAATGGGTTAAAGGTCCAAAGTGCAGTTTCAATGCAGCTTCAAAGGGCTCTACACGATCCCAGCCAAGGAATAAGGGTCTTATCTAGTGAAACAATCCATCATTTTCTAAAAAGAATTCAAATTTATATATTTTAACCACAAATGCTTGCCTTACACTAGCTCGACCTCATGCATTATGTATAGTAACATTGGAAAGGTAATGCGTGACATAGGTGGAACAACCAACTCAAAAGCGAATTTTAGTTTACAAAGCGAATGTGCAAAGAAAGTCAAACGCCCTTTACAAAAAAAGGTAAAACAATGACGTCGGACAATTTTAAAGTTGGAAGAGAAAATAAGATTGAGACACAGACAAAGAACTAACCGAGTGTGACCTTTTGAATGTGATAACGTAATGCGCATTTGTTGTTAATAAGTATATAAATGTTTGTTTGTTTGTTTGTTTTTTTAAATGACCGACCGTTTTACTAGATAAGACCCTTATTCCTCAGCTGGGATTGTATAGAGCCCTTTGAAGCTGCAATTTGGATCTTCAACCCGTCGGCTTCCCTTAAAGTCCATTATATGGAGAAAAATACTGTAATCAAAAACTTTAATTTCTTTTTAACTCAAGAAAGACAGACATGAACATCTTGGATGACATGGAGGTGAGTAAATTATCAGGACATTTTTATTCAGGAAGTCAACTAATCCTTTAACACAACAAAAATAAATCATGTAGACCCAACACAAATGAACTAAACTTCAGTTTACTTAAATGCATTTAAATTAAGATAAAATATTCAGCAATTGCATTGCTTTATCTCCTTTTAATTGAGAGTTAATTGAAAAAGCAGCACAATCATTGTTTTCTAGTGTGGAGGTCCACATTAGTTTCCTCAGAATAAACTAGAAAAGTCCCAACCTGAAGTTCACCTCAGCATCAAAAACAAAGTTGTTACATTTTTGATCAATGTGTGAGATGCAAAGTTAGAAGGAGATCTGAGTCTGTACAGCACCTGTAACTATTAAGTACACATAGACAGTCCAAAAAGGCCAATAATGGACCTGAAAATCCCACTCCAGATCTACACTGGACATGCTTGGGCATGCTCCCCCTCAGCTCCAGCCAGGCCACGCATGAAGCTGCTTTCATTAAGAACCCCTCTGTCTCCTCACACACACGTCTGAACACGCCTCCCAGCCGCAGCCCCCCGTTCATGTGTGTCCATCATTAATCTGCAGATGATTGATGACTGGCATTGAAGAGAGAACAAGCTGTGAAGGAGTGAACGCATGAACGCCTCCTTCTCTTCCCGCCCCCCTCTTTTATGATTTCAAACTTCCTTATAATTCATTGCCTCCTCTTTTCTCTTCTCTCTTTTCTCACCTTTACTTTTCTTACAGACTACATTGCGGCTGATAGGAACGCGGCCACTTAGATGAGGAATCCTGAGAGACACCGAGAGGGGAAGAGAGGCTCGAACGGACAGCCGCCGCAGCAGCACATGGGTGCCACAAAATGAAATCAATTTGAAAAGCATTCGGGTAATTGGTTTCTAAACAGAATTCTGTCATGACCGTCTGCTACCTGTTTCTATTTGGCACCCGAGTGAAAATAACTCCCGGTACAGAGATGACAATAAAATCAGCTTGTTCATAATTCCTCGCTCCTTTCCCCAATCAGCCGCCTCAGACAACCGCACCGAGGGGGGGCTGTGATTTGCATGTCTACACATACACCCACATACAGTACAAACACACACATGTTTTATAATCAACAGCATCAAAAGCACATAAACCCTCATATTCAGTATAAAGCTGTTTGGGGTCACAGAAAATAAAAATAATAACAGTCATCAAAAAAATAACTTATTATCTGCCTATATTTCAATGTTGTTCTGACTTTTGTAACTGAATTCAAATCCAGTCTACAGATAACATAACTGGGAAAACTGAAAATATACTAAAAACAACAACAAAATTCCATTAAACGCTTTTAAATTATACTAGTTAGAATATTTTGTCTCCCATAAAACACTAAAAGTAAAGCTAAAATAAGAAGTCTGGAAAACTCTTAAAAATTTAAACTAAATTACAATGAACAAAGATTGAGTAAAAAAAATAATGAAAACTAGGGGTTATCCAATATGTGTTTTTCTGGGCCGATGCAGATACCGATTTTTTAGATCAAGTAGATGGATAACTGATATTTTGAACCAATATACAGTTGAAGTCAAAAGTTTACATACACCTTACAGAATCTGCAAAATGTTAATTATTTTACCAAAATAAGTGGGATCATACAAAATGCATGTTATTTTTTATTTAGTTAGTACTGTCCTGAATAAGATATTTTACATAAAATACATTTACATATAGAAAATAATAGTTGAATTTATAAAAATGACCCCATTCAAAAGTTAACATACACTTGATTCTTAATTCTGTGTTCTTACCTGAATGATCCACAGCTGTGTTTTTTTTTTTTTTTTTTTTTTTTTTTTTTCAGTGATAGTTGTTCACAAGTCAATTATTTGTCCTGAACAGTTAAACTATCCTTCAGGTCCCAAAAATTCTTTGTTTTTTCAGTATTTGTGTGTATTTGAACCCTTTCCAGCAATGACTGTATGATTCTGAGATCCATTTTTTTAACTCTAAGGACAACTGAGGGACTCATATGCAACTATTACAGAAGGTTCAAATGCTCACTGATGATTCAGAAGGAAACAAAATGCATTAAGAGCCAGGGGTGTAAACTTTTGAATAGAATGTGTAAATTTTTTTCTTATTTTGCCTAAATACCATATTATTTTCCATTTAGCACCCTTCAGAAGCTACAGAGGATGCTTACATTTTTTCCCAACACAAAATAAGTTACATTTACCCTGATCTTCAAATTCAAAAAGTCCCCGGCTCTTAATGTATCGTGTTCCCTTCTGAAAGATCAGTGAGCATTTGAACCTTCTGTAATTGTTGCATATGAGTCCCTCAGTTGTCCTCAGAGTGAAAAGATGCATCTTAAAATCATACAGTCATTGTTGAAAAGTGTTCAAATACACAAAAATGCTGAAAAAAACAAAGAATTTGTGGAATCTGAAGGACTTTTCTGAAGAACAGCGGGCAGTTTAACTCTTTAGGACAAACAAGGGACTCATGAACAACTATAACTAAAATAAATAGCTGTGGATTATTCAGGTAACAACACAGTATTGAGAAACAAGTGTATGTAAACTTTTGAACAGGATCATTTTTATAAATTCAACCATTGTTTTTTCTTGTGGACTATATGTAAACGTCTTTCATGTGAAATATCTTATTCGGGTCAGTACTAAATAAAAAATAACATGCATGTTGTATGATCCCTCTTATTTTGGAAAAATATTAACATTTTGCTGATTCTGCAAGGTGTATGTAAACTTTTGACTTCAACTGTATGTCTGGTGTAAAAATGAAAATGAATGTCAAAATTAAAAATAACAAGGGCTCTAAGAAAAACTTTCTTTAAATGCTTTTAAATTACTTTATCGGCAAATAGGTTTTGAAAATGACCGATAACCATAAAAATGCTTAATATCGGTGCCGATAATCGGTCAACCCCTACTGAAACCTAAACTAATATAATTTCTTTTTACCATTTTTTTGGTAAATGTAAAAAATTTGTTGGCTATTTGTAAAATAAATTATTATAATAAGAAAAGAAAAGAAAAAAAAAACTTGAATAACCATGAAAAACACTGTTGAGAAATTTAATAACTAAATTTAATAAACAATCAGTATGACTGTACTCCAACAGTGTGTTCAGAAATTCTCAGAATGGAGACACCAAGCAGTGTAACATTTTACATGGAAAACATGAATTATCAAATTGAAATTTGGTTTAGAATCAGTTCTGATACAATTAAAAAGCATCACCAATTATCAACCTGATTCATCAATGTGAACAATATTTTTCAAGTTATTAAAAGCGATGTGGTCTTTCAGATCCAAACTAAAACACATTAAAAACTAAAAGGTGCATCAGACGTTGTTTGGCATTTGTAACTTCCACTTCAGCAGTGAAAGGGTGCAAAGAGTGTGAAATCATTCCATTTTCATAATTTTGTGGATTTCCTATGAGTCATAAGAGTTTATTAATATTCAGTTTGCAGTTATTATATTTTTTTCAAAGCCCATTTTCAGTGGTCCAATTTCATTAAACACATTTGTGAAAGCCTATCACTGATACACACAGTATATGCCTAATGTCTGTGTCATTTTATTAAACCCAATCTGCAGAACGCCACATCTTTGTGTACGCCAACATTCGCAGGCAGACAGACAGGAATATACACGCAAACGCACAACAACACGGACACGCACAGATACACACATCCCTCACGCGCCTCCCGCCGGCGCGCGGGGCACCTGGTGAGGAGCAGGTTAATGAAGCAGACGGGTTATAAAAGAACGGCAAAAAAATGTCCATATCAAAAGTCAACAAGTTCCACAGCCACCAAACGCCACACCGATGCCTTTTTGACTCGCTGTGATAGAGAAATGCATATGCATGAGGTAAGCAACTTTTGATCCCAAACAAAGTAAAGCTCTGGCTTATGAAGATTGTGAGAGCGTTAATGACTTCTTCGTTTTAAGCCCGCATAAGAAAGGCAGATTCCCCATGCTTGTAGTCCATGAGAATATTTAATACCGTTATTAATCATTTTTAATCCGTTTGCTTTTAATTAAGAAACAGCATGTTGCTGTCCTATCAGCGCGTGCCAGGGTGCAGATTAATTGTAGCTTAAGATAGCTCGCCGTGATTGGTGTAATGTATTAGCTAACAAGACGCCGGCTTCTAAAGATACTTGTACACTACCTTGGGAACTTGGCTCCACTCCAGGGCTTCTCTCTCTCTCTCTCCCTACCATTTCTCCCCCTTTTCCCCCCTCCTCCCCTCATATCTCCTTTCTAGCGCGGCTCCCATTTGAAGGCGAGTCTGGAGTGCTGGGGACGCTTCTATCATCTCAGCACGCCGCTTTATTTGTGCTTTCATTACCACGCTGCCAGTCACCGCTCCCAAAGCGAAAGCTGGTACCGAGGAAAAGGAGCTTTTTTGCTGACAGACAAGCGGGGTGGACCTAGTCAGGTTGGGTTCTGCCCTACCGAGGCCCCCGGGGTGGGACACCTAGGGGGAGGAGTAGCCGGAGTTCATCTGAGGTGTCAAATCCATCAGTCATTCATCTACACCTCCATAGGGGGTGGGCCCACAGATCTGCAGCCTCAGGGCATGGTGTTAGGGGCTGGTGGGCATCAGCATCTGAAGCCTGCTGGAGCTGAGATGCTCCGAGACAGGCGGGATAAGGTGCCTTGGGCAGAGCAGACTCTCAGGGAGAAGAGGTCTTATAGGGGCAACTGCTTTTTCTTGATGTAATTTGAAAGTAATGGTTTATTGCACACATTAATTAATCAAGCTGTTTTTAAGAAATGTAATTTACACTTACATTTCTGAATTTACAATATACTGTATTGTATATGTACTGTATACTGTAAAGACAAAGATGGTACGAATATAGCAGGGGCGTTTTCTCCAAGGAGGCAAGGGAGGCAGAGTCTCTTCAGAAAATTGGATGAAAAAAAATTGTATAAAAATAAAACTATGCCAATATTACAAAATATAACATTAAAAAGTGTATAAATCACTTGTTTTTCTTGAGTTTCAACAGATCCCCCTAAGCGTGCCGTGAGTTTTTGGTGGATAATTGAGAATGAACGGGGGAAAGTCACGTGAGAGGAGGCAATGCTTCCTTCACAAAATTACTGGTTATGATCAACTGTGATTAGTTCATGCGATAAATCTCGTCTCTTGTGTTTGTGCGTGTTCTGTGTTCACAAATTAGTCTGAATGAACAATATAATGGTGTTAATGGGACGACCAATTTAAAAAAGTAAGTAAACAACTCACACACCCAGATAAAACCCCTTGGTTACATCAAAATGAGACTTAAAATGGCATGAAAACATGATCTGTGGAAGATTTTAGTGAGTAATCAGCTTGGTGAAATTTAAAGTAAATCTCTGTGTTGCCAATATTTACCTAGCTTTGATGACTGATGCTCCGAAAAATTCAAAAATAGTTAAAAGTTAACTATTAAAAAGAATAGCTCAACGTAAGTTTACAAATAAAATATATTGTCTAAATTGTCACTGCCTTGAGTTATTATTTTGGAATAAATGTAAAATGCTTAAAAACACTAATACTAGATACTAATACTAATAATAATACTAATAATAGATTTTTCTTTTTTTCTATTTCTTGCAAGTAATGTTTAACTAAGAAAATTACATTTGATTTAAAAAATAAAATAAAAACATTGCCTCCTTATTTCAGAACACCACCGGACAGCACTGAAATATACTATATCTATATTAGCACTTTAACGCATTAGCAGAGGTATTCAGATGTGAAATGGCTCTAATATACCATTTCAATAAACAAGAAGTAAATATTGAGTAACTTTCATTTTACATACAGTTTGTTTGTTTTTGGTATGTCCCAGAATGAATCAGTATATTTGAACAAATCACTCGAGTGAACAATTCAATGACTCACTTTTCAATGATTGTCAATTTAGTAAGCTGTGCCCTTTGGGAGTCGCATTTTTCGGCCGCATATGTCATTGTGATTGTCTCATTTTTAAAAAAACAAACCATTTAAATGGATAGTTCACTCAAAAATTTAAATTATATCATTAATTACTTAGCTTCATGTCATTCCAAACCCATAAGACCTTCATTCATCTTCGGAACACAGATTAAGATATTTGTAATGAAATCTGAGAGCTTTCTTAACCTGCATAGACAAGAGAAATTTGAGAAAGTCGTTCTTTTTGTTGTCTTTGCACATGTCACATGGACTATTTTGACAATGTCCTCACTACCTTTCTAGCCTTTGAATGTGTCAGCTGTGTTGTTGTCTATGCATCAAAAATAGATAAATTTGTCTTCTGAAGATAAACAAAGGTCTTACAGGTTTGGAATGACATGAGGGTGAGTAATTAATTATAGATTTTTTTGGTGAACTATCTTTTCAAAAATTACTGCTATTTCTTGTTATTGTAATGGTTACCTTTTTAAACGAGACAGCCTCAGTGTCGAATTTGGCTGAGAAATACGACAGCTTTTTGAGACACAGCTGTGTTTAGCTTCTGAGTGAATAATTTTTTTTTAAACAAACTGAATCATTTTTAATAACTGATTCAATGACTCATTAACATAGATTCATGTGGCCACCTACTGTCTAAATTATGTACCACTAATATGCTTACAAGAATGCACACTTAAAGAGACAGTTCACCCAAAAATGAAAATTCTGTCAATGTCTTACACTTATGTCGTTACAAAACCGTAAGACCTTCGTTTATTTTTTGAACACAAATTAAGATATTTTTGATGAAATCCGGGAGCTTTCAGACTCTGCAAAGACAGCAACGCAACTGACACGTTCAGATCTGAAGATGAATGAAGAAGGTCTTATGGGTTTGGAACAACATAAGCATGAGTAATTAATGACAGAATTTTCATTTCTGGGTGAACTAGCCCTTTAATGACAGTGAAATGGAGGCAAAATTGCAGGAAAAAGGTGTGTATTTGTGTGTCAAAAATAGCTTAATTTGTCTTACAGGTTTGGAATAACATGAGGGTGAGTAATTTAATGACACAATTTTGGGGTTAACTATCTTTTCAGAAATCACTGCTATTTCTTGAGTCGTAAATTATTGCAATTTCTTTCTTTTTTTGGAATGTAATGGTTACTTTTCTGAAATGAGGCAGCCTCAATGTCGAATGCGGCTGACAAATGCGACACAGCTTTCAAAATGAGACACGGCATTGTTAAGTTTCTGAGTAAATCATTGTTTTTGAACAAATTAAATCCTTTTAAATAACTGATTCAATGACTCATTAACAAAGTTACATGTCGCCACCTACTAGCCGAATTATGTAACCAGCACAAAGAGTTACATCCATACATCCATAACACTAATGTGCATAAAATGCTCTAACATCAAGGTGAAATTCGAAACTATAAGAAGTTACTTGGCTATCTTGGCAAAATTTTACAGTGAATACAGTTTGGATCTACAGGCATATCTGTTGTTACACTTGCATTGTCCTTGTTACACTTGCATTGCCCACCTCCTTGAAGTTCAGCAATAGTATTTTCATGCCAACTTCTCCGCTCCTCTGCAACATATTCAGGTCAATCTGTGTTGCTCCCACTTCTTACTCCTCCAAAAAAGAAGAGTGCAAAGCAGATTTAACGCTCCTTTAAGATGATTGAGAAAGCAAAGGGAAAAAAAAAACAGTTTCTCCCTGCATGCAGAAACAGAAAACCAAAACCAGATGAACATAACACACTTGGCTACCCAGTTTGCACCAGCACACAAGCCAAAGTCTGAGTCCAGTGTGGTTCAAGTCTCTGTGATGGATGGAGGTACAACATCCTCACTCGCCCAGACATCCATTTCCACTCAAGATACCCATCTATAGGCTGGTCTCTAGAGAGATCTCTATTGCTTTGGGCAGGCGATGTATCCCTATCACTCTGATCAATCAGAGAGTAAAAGGGCTCGATGTGCGCAGACGGGAGGGGGGTCTGTAATTTGGTATATGAATGAATAAATAGATGGATATTTCCAGCGCTAATCTCTCAGATGACTAAAATACTTCTCTCGTCTGAAGAAGCCCATTGTGTGTGATGAGAGTTTGATTGGATGTCTCCCCTGGGGTGCGCTCTCCATTAGCTAAGGTGATATAACAGGTAATCAGGAGATAATTAAAAGGCTTCACTAGTGCGCACGCGGTTGGGAGGTTCAGAGTTTGCCAGGGAGCAGGAATTGCATGATGCGCTCTCAGTGACAGGTCCTGAACCACAGTCTACAGAAAAAAACGCCCCTTACAAGCTATTTACCAGCTTCTTTAACAGAAGTTTTTAACTAAGTATCATAAGCTATGCTCCATGTATAAAGTCACATAAATACACACCTTCATGCCATGATCATGATCTATCTGCTGTATAGTTTTAGACAGTTTTCTCAAAACTTTCAAACAAGACACTAGTTTTCTAGAACTTCAGTTCATTGTATTCACTCTTTTTACAATCAAATTGCATTTCTGCATTATCTTTGCTATGCCAGTTTAAACAGAATTCAAATTCATCAACTCAATTGGAATTTAAAGGGTTAGTTCACCCAAAAATTAAAATGAGCCTATTATTTACTCACCCTCCAGGCATCTTAGGTGTATATGACTTCCTTCTTTCAGACGAATCCAATCGGAGTTATATTAAAAATGATCCTGGCATTTCCAAGCTTTAGAATTGCATGGATGGGTGTTTCTCTTCATCAGTCCAAAACAAGTCCAACAAAGTGCATCCATCTATAATAAGAAGTGTCTCACACGGCTCAAATGTAGGAGGATTTTGATACAAGCTCAAGAGGAGACTGGTTTTCCTTTGCTAAAGTAAGGAAACTTTGCTTCCTTTCCACTTGCAAACAAACATTGTTTTGTGAGCAACGGCGACACCAAAGTCATCTGCCCGGAAGTTATTATTAATATTATTATGTTTTAAATATGGATATTTTTCTTCAAAAATGCATCGATTTGCTACAGGAGGCCTTTATTCACTCTCTTTTTTAATTATGGATGGATGTACTTTATTGGACTTGTTTTGGACTGATGAAGAGAAACACCTGCCCATGCAATTCTAAAGCTGGGAAATGCCAGCATCATTTTTAACATAACTCCGTTTGGATTCGTCTGAAAGAAGGAAGTCAAATACTCCTAAGATGCCTGGAGGATGAGTAAATAATGGGCTAATTTTCATTTTTAGGTGAACTAACCCTTTAAAAGTTATTCACAACCTAATCCTGAATAGAGAAGACATCGGGAAAGAGGCACGTAGGGTTCATAGCAGTGGCGATTTCTTTAAGACTGCAAGGGAAGCTCAGCTTCCCCTATAATGTCACAAAATTTATGGTCAAATTACGTACTATTATATTAACATTTTATTGACTAAAAATGCGTTAGAAAACGTTCATCTCAAAGACGAATTCGTTCAGAATCAGTTAGATATAGCAGGTCGGCTGACTTGATTTTCTTCTCATACATTCCCGTAGCGTCACAGTGCATTTCCCCATTGAAGCCCAGCGTCCATTGACTTCAATGGGGCTGCTTTGAACGTTTTTTTTCAGTGCTTTGAAACTAGACGGTCATTGGATAAACGCTGCGATTATGTCCCGCCCACGGACGCTCAGCGTCTCTGGGGGTGAATGAGGAGTGGGCTGGCCTGGACGCTGAGCTTCTGCGTGATGATTGGAGGGTCTGTCGAAAGATTGCATGTCCTTTTGACTGACAGCGATTTTGTCCTATAAGGAATCGCTGAAGCTATTCGTTCACGCTCTCTGCGGCCGCTCAGTCCCATCGTGGATTTCTCAAGTTCAGTCGAAATAAAAACTGCTGCAACCTATTTCTTTATATTTGCTTGGCGAAATTGCTTGATTTTCATCATACATTTCACACAATTATACACCACATTCCTAGTTTCACTTTTACAGAGTTTAATATTTTTTTTTAGATCATTCATTCATATGAAACTGCACACGAAAAGTCACTGGAAAAGACGCCTAGTTGGTACGACAGGGTCACAGACCATTTTCTTGAAAAGGAACATAGGGCAGAATTTACTTTTAAATAAATAGACAATTTTATGATGTAGACCGAAAATGAGCTTCCCCTATTTGACAGACCAGTAGCCGCCACTGGTTCATAGTCATACAGCAAGAGGCTCTATTATCACATCTAATGTGGAGGCCATAAGCTAAGAGGCTGTTTGATATTGACTAGATATTGACACAGACATGGGCATACATACTGTGTGATCATGGCCTGATCACTCCAATAATGGTTCATCAGGCGAGTCTGACCGAAGGAGCCTGTCTGCCTGCTCAGTCAGGAGTTGAGACAATTTTTACAAATATGTCAATGTCTATTTTCTGCTCAGTTTACAGCGTCTCAGCTGTAAAGATTGCTTGCAGTTCCTGAGAGGGAACATATTTAAAGGGATAGTTTTCAAAAATGAAAATTCTGCCGTTAATTGCTGACCTCATGTCGTTCCAAAACCATAAGACCTTTGTTCATCTTTGAAACACAAATTAAGATATTTTTTATTAAATCTGTGAACTTTATAACCCTGCATAGACAGCAACGCACCTGACACGTTCAAGGCCCAGAAAGGTAGGAAGGACAACAAAGGTCTTACATATTTGGAATGACATGATGGTGAGTTTTTGGGGAATTATTCCTTTAATGGTTTACTTTTAAGGTGTGTATTTGCGTGTGTGTAGGCTAAGGTAAGACAAAAAGACAAAAAAATGGTTAACAAATAAAACTAACTCAACGAAAAGTCCCAATGATGTAGTCAAAAGACTCAAGATTCATTTGAGACTGGAATCAGATCTAAATAAACATGTTTAAAAAAAATAATAATTCAAATGTAGTGTCTTGTGAAGAACCCTAAAGGTGTTGAGATGCCTCTTCTGCACTGCTAGATTGGCTAACCCATGTTCGTCCAACCAAACACTCCCCTTGGGTTTGTGGCATGTTAGATACTTAAATGCCCTTTAAGTATCTAATCGGCTCAGTAATTACTTAAATGACCTCAGGCCTGAGGATCACTTGAAATAATTATGAATTAGGAGGCAGGAAGAGGGCCCTTCATTGGGGAGATTTTCTAGTTGGAGGCAGTCCTTCACGTGGCCCCGCTGGGGCCCAGAGGAGCAGGAAGCACACAGCCATACTATCACACAAAACGCTGCTCTTTCTCTTTCTGTGGGTCAGTTTTGTTATGTCTACAAGCTGTGCTTTGTAGTATGGACAGTATGCACAATTTAGACTGTGCTCACTGAAATCAGGCATCACAAGAGCATGTGTGCAAGAGGAAAAAGAAGGGGAAAGAGAAAAGGTGTACTATCAGTAACAGCGTGCGTGTATGTTTGCTATCAGCATTGGTGTCAATGAGCCTCTCTCGCTGTTATGCGGAGCAGGCTGTCAGCTCCCAGAATCCCTGGCCCATCAGCTGTGAGATTGATCTCTGTCAAAAGCAATCCGTCAGCCCGCACACAGTCCGCCGTACACACAGGCCTGACAGCAGATGCCTATTTTCAGCTGAGAATAAAATCAATTGCTGGAGAATGAAGAGCATAATCAGCCGCTGATTGATCTGCGGACGACGAGATTGACACGTTTCCCCGGGGAATGGCCTCTAAAGGGTTACAGACACCACAGGGAGGAGATGAGCCAGTTCAAGCCATACACACACACAAACACACACACACACACACACACAAAGATACTGTCTAATACACTACTTTGTATGCAGAATTATATACATCTATAATTTTTTTAATTCTGGAAAGTCATTATAAACTCTTTGCATTAATTATTATAAATGTAGAAGATGTGAAATATGAACAAATTTGTCATTTTAAGAATAGAATAGAATCTTAAACGGTGCATGATGCTAATAAAAACAAAGTAAGTGACTGAAATTAGATTATATTCCTGTTTTAAATGTGCATCTGATTACAGATACTGTTTGTGGGATTACACTGTACTTACAAAATATTTGTATTTCAAAGAGAACAAGTTTTAAGGAACATTAAAGTGTTTTTTTTTTTTAGGTTAAAAGAACAATTTTTATTAAAGACATTCAAATTGTTTGACAATTAGAGATTCGACTGTATGGATTATTTTCTTTATAGCGCCAGATCACAATAAAAGTCATTTAAGGTTACCTTTCCTATAGAACATATCCATACCTTGTTCTTTTATTAAACAAATTAAATAGCCTTGTTATTTATCTTTTTTGCACAACGGCATGTTATTTGGGTCTCTACATGGTCGCACGTCTACAATTTCTCCTCCTCGAAAACATCTTACTGCGGAGTCCATTCATAAAAACGGAATTTACTCTATAGCGCGGAATTCGTCGATTTTTCGATGAATAAATCAAAACTTAAGTCTGTCACTTAATTCTAATCGCGATATGGACTAGTGTCTGTGAATATTTTAAATATGAATCCTGCATGTTCTGTTTAATGCCTTCATTTGATTATCAGAAAATTTAAAAAACACAAGAATTTCTGAAAAAAGAAATACGAATTTGTCTTTTTCTTTCTAAAAAATATTTTTCTGATATAGTTGATTGTGACACATCAATGCTAGTTTAAAGTAAGATTTGATTTTAAAGAACCTCTTTGAATGATGCTGCTTACAGTCCTACATTGTTGTATTTGACCTTCACAACCACCACCAGTTGGGTCCCTGATCCAATCAAATCCATTTTACTCAAAAATGTCACCTTACTGAACTTACAATAAGGTCCCATTAGTTAGTTAATGCATTAGCCAAGATGATCTAGCACTGATCAATATATTTTTACAGCATTTATTTAATCTTTTTTGTTATGTAATGTTAGTTAAAAATATATAATTTATTTGTTTGTTTGTTAGTTTAGTGCAGTGTTTCTCAACTCCAGTCCTCGGGGCCCACTGCTCTGCACATTTTGTATGTCTTCCTCATTTAAGGCACCTGATTTTGATCATCAGCTCATTAGAAGAAAGATTCATGAACTGAACAGACTCAGAAACATACAAAATGTGCAGAGCAGTGGGCCTCGAGGACTGGAGTTGAGAACCACTGGTTTAGTGCATTAACTAATGTTAAAGGAATAGTTCACCCTAAAATGAAAATTCTGTCATTAATTACTCGCCCTCGTGTTGTTCCAAACCCGTAAGATCTTCGTTCATCTTCGGAACACAAATTAAGATATTTTTGATGAAATCCAAGAGCTTTCTGACCCTCCATAGACAGCAAGGGTTCCGGAGGAGAAGAATTATTGAACGAAGTTGGTATTTTAGTTTTTTATGCGCAACAAAACGTATTCTCGTATAGCTTCAAAAAATTACGGATGAACCAGTGATGTCACATGGACTATTTTATCAATGTTCTTGGTACCTTTATGAACCTTGAATGTGGTAGGACCCTTGCTGTCTGTGCAGGGTCAGAAAGCTTTCAAATTTGATCTAAACTCTAAAAATAATATATAAAAAAAAATCTTAATTTGTGTTCCGAAGATGAACGAAGGTCTTACGGGTTTGGAACGACATGAGGGTGAGTAATTAATGACAGAAATTTCACTTTAACAGACACAATAAAAAAAAAATTATTAGTAAATGTTGAACTTAACATTAAGAATAATAAATGCTGTATAAGTATTGTTAACTAATACTAGTGTTAACAAATTAAACCTTATTGTAAAGTGTTATCCTTAAAAGCATTATAATGCCTTTAATATTCTAAACATTCCACTTAAAAAAGAAAAAAAAAAAACTTTGGGTTTTTGCAGTTTTATAATACAAAAGTAAACCACGGTTGTTTATCAAGGACAAACACATATTCAACTTCCGTGAAAAAAATTACCTGCTATTAACACAAACAACTAGTATCCTCACCAGCACTTCTCAGTCTGGCTCTCAGTGGCACGCGGATCACCGCTGAACTAATCTAAATAAGTCGTAGCATGTCCATTTAAAGACCTTTGCTTGCCTCTGGGTGTGTGGTTACCGGTGGACTGTTTGTGAGCATGTGTGTGTGTATGTGTGTTCATAATGATAGTGTTTGTTGGGGGAGATGCTAGCGGGATGCTGTTGGAGATGGGAGGGTTAACCTGGTGAGGCCCTCTCTAATGAGTAAGCATTCAGCGGCCGGGGCAAGATAAATGGAGCCGACGCTCTTCTGCAGCAGTCAGCAGGAACCAGGGCCTGCGGCTTGTTTGTAGCAAATGGAGTGCGCAAAATATCAAAGGCCAGCGATCCAGAAGACGCCCTGGTTTGACAAATTTTAAATTAGCCAGAAAGAGTTGGGGAGGGTTGTAAGAGAGAGAGAAAACGAGGGAGAAAGTAGAGATGGAGGTAAATGGAGAGAGGAAGAAAAGGGGCCAAATTATGCAATCCTTTGTGTTGCACGACACAAGTGAAATCTATACTCTCTCTGTAATTTTCAGTAACGACGGAGCCCAGTGTGGAAACGGTAATGACTGTAGCAAAGCGTCTGCCCTGGAGCCTCTTTCCTCCTCACATACACGCAGCTCAAATCTGGAACATTTTACACACAATTTCTCTCGCACAGTCCACCCGCTCGAAGCGGCACACGTTAACCCTTTCCAAACCTTATTGTTTCTCTACCAGGAATGGTCTAATTGCGGTTTTCAAACTTTTTGATGCCAAGGATGCCCCGATATAATATTACCCTGTTTGGGACCATGGTAAATAGCAATTTATCCACCTTTTTCTTGAGCAACCAATGAGTGCAACCATGATGGAATCTACAATTTGGTCAATTACCCGGATACATGGCCATACTGGGGATACTCAGATGTAAACAACAGCATGGATTGCTTCTGAATATGTTGTTCTGCTAATTTATTCAATCTAGACCATGAAAAAAAAACATGTGGAAGCTGCTAAATCATATAGAGAAGGACTTAGTAAGCAGGAAAGGGCAAAATATTTTGACAAACTAAAGTTAAAAGGTGGTAAAGATATGTACAAGCAGTATTAAGTAGAATATTAGCATAATATTTTACCTACGGGAAATGATAAGAACAAACACGAATGTTGTTAACATTCTACTCTGGAAGTCCTGGTTCAGTTTGGCCAACCACAAACACCTTTTGTTCCTCAGACAGTTTTTGCACCCTTCTCCTTGATTTGTTATCATTTTTGGCAGTCTATAGTCCTTCAAATGTTTTTTCCGGTCAGACCAATTAGTACAGCCCAAAACATGACAATAATTGACCATATTTAGCAGCAATTATCAGCAAAATATGCAAGTTTTGTTCAGTGGCAATGTTTACATTCCGTTCTGCCAATATGGCCGATTGATGATGCATCAAGAAAAGTCAAGTCAGAATTGCGAGTTTATATCACATATTCTGACTTTATACTTCTGATTTTATATCTCACAATTCTGACTTTATAACTTGCAACTGTGACTTTATTTTACACAATTTGGACTTGATAACTCGCAATTGCAACTTTATTTCTCAGAATTGTGAGATATAAAGTCAAAATCCTGACTTTATAACTTACAGTTGCAAGTTTATATCACGCAATTGTGACTTTATTTCTCAGAACTGCGAGTTCTTACAATTTTGAGAAAATAAGTCAGAATTTTGCATCACACAATACTGAGAAAAAAAGAATTGTGAGATAAAAAGTCACAATAACCTTTTTTTTATTATTATTATTCAGTGGTGGAAACAAGCTTCCATAGGATACAGCCCTATTTAAACCATGGAGGAAAAAAGTGTGAAGACAATATGTTGTTTATAAAATTAAATCATTCGATTTTATGTTATATTATATGTTATAGCAAAGTAAATATTACATCTCATGATTTCTGACCAGTTTTAGAGAGGTATGATAATACAATAATTCATGACAAATTAAGTAAATATGAAATATTTCCCTAATTTTTTCTAAACTTTTCTGTGGACCAACTAGCATCCCGTTGCAGTCTTTCCTGTCTTCATTAAATAATCTTTAATTTTTTAATCTCTGCAAGAACCTTTATTTACAACTTTGACTAAACTTTTCTTCAGAAAGACACATGAACTGATTGACAAAATATGAATCTCTGCTCTAAAAATGTTGATTATGAACAACACAGGGCCTATAGGCCTATTTCATTCATATATTTCTTAGAATAGTATTAATACAAAATCATTGTGATGAATTAAAATGTAAGGTTTTATTAACTTTCTATTCATCAAAGAAGTTTAGCAGTAAGTTTTAAGTTCAGTCATTTCTAATCACAAGTTAAATTTCATTTTTATTGTAATAAGTTAAAATGACTTGTAGTTTTAAGCTGATTTAACTTAAAAAATTAAGGCAGCTGCTGAACTTAGGTTTTTAAGTTGAATCTGGTGAAAACTTTTTACAGTGGTTTCCATAAAAATATTGATAAACATTGTATAATAAGAAGAAATTGTACACCAAATCATCATATTAGACTGATTTCTGAAGAATCAAGTAGGAATAAATAAATAAATAACATATAATATATACATTTATTTTTAAATTGTAATTTTTTTTAAATTGTAATAATATTGTAATAATATTTCAGAACATTGCTATTTACTGTATGTTTGAGCAAATGAATGCAGTCTAAGAGATCAAAATCATCAAAAATATTGCTGTGTAATGAGTTAAACATAAATAATGCATGCTAATGGCAAACTTTATTGAAACCCAATTCTGAGTCGAAATTCCTGATTTACATAAGTTGCAATGGAGACTGTTCTTAATCACTCAGTTACGAGGCTACATTTTATAATGCTGCCTATGCAGGCAGTAGACTAGGTTTGGAAACAGAGCTTACTGTATATCTCTTCCTATAAATGCTTTTATTCAGACACTGAACATAGAAAACAATAGGAGAGGAAGTCAATGCACCATGACGCTGTGAGCAGAGCACCTGTGCAGCAGTGGAGCAGCAGCGCTCAGTTTAATGCACTTGCAGTGGCGCCATACAGGGACCTAGGTGTTCATTTCCACTGCATTTCATGCATGACTTCTCCTCCGTTTGGGTCACAGGCAGAGGCGGCCCTCACGAATAACACCATGCCAAAACAACACAGCAATCTGCTCCTCTCCACGGCTAATCTGATTCTGCATTACGCCGTATAACTTGGTAATAAGATGGAAGTAAAATCAAGACAAGACAGGACACACCGCACCTAAATTGCACGCTCTTTTTTTCCCCGTGTTTGTTTTTCCCCTTATTTTCTTTTTTAAGGCTTATTTCCTTTTACCCTCTCGTCTTATGGACTAAATTAGCGCTCCGAGCCCGCCTGGTAAAGAGTTTTCTTTTACTAATGTCAATTTACAGGCTAGCAAGAGCTGCGTCTAATCTTTTCCTACTCATTACACACAATTTCCAAGTCGTTTGGCCGACACAGCGATTGGCTCCTCATGGTGTGTGCAGTGAGGGGTGCTGTGATTGTTTATTATTTATTTACCCCACACCTCCCCTCCCCACTTTCACAAGCCCCCCAATACAATTTTCTATGAATAATCAAACAGCGCCAGAGAAACCAGATCTTGTAGTCTGTTCCGTCTTCATGCAAATACCCACAATGTGGCTCGCAAACACACACACACACACACAAAGTGCACCTGCACTCACTGAGTGCAAACATGCTGCAACCATACAAACAAACAATTCAGCAATGCATCATAAAGCACAAATATGCACTTCAGGATGCACACGGTCATGCGTGCTTGCGCTCATAAAATCAGGCCGCGCACACACATAGTGGCACGAAAAATGCCAAACGTCAACATATCAAACCAAGTTGCATTTGCAAACATTATGCTACAGCTTTTCTAACTTATTTGATGTATGTGAGACAGTTTCATGATGTGAACTCTCACTCTGCGGGTTGTTTGCTGCACTATGAGGGCAGTGACCCTGCAGACAGGCCTATTCCCAGTATGCAACAGTTCTACCTTCATTCTGTCTTTTCTACACAACGGGGAGACCCGGCAGCCCGTGACTATCAAAAGCCGCACAGGACAAACAAAATTAATTAAACAGTGGCATGTTTGACACCTAGCTGTCTCCGTTTAAAAAGCCATTAAAGCGTGATCTGACACGCTGTCTCAAAACACACACACACACACAAACACACTTACACACCGTTTCTCTCTCTTCCTGTGCCGTCGTCACACCACTGTCCAAAATGCATAAACCAAGAAGAGGGAAAAAGAAAACAACATGAGTGAGAGATATTTGGCACTTTTCATGAATATGGTACACTGTGGAGTGCCATTTTATGTGGTGTGGAATTTTATTTGTATTTTATTTTTTACTTTCACAATTTAATTTAATTTAATATGTCTTATTTTATTTCTATTTTAGATTTTTTTTTATTGTTTAATTGAATTTTATTTTAGTTTTGAGTGTTAGCCTAATTTAGGCTAGATATGCAACAATGTTGCTTGCAACAGTGATATTTTATTTTTATTTTATTTAGTTTTTTTTACTGTAAATATGAAACAATGTTGATTGCAACAGTGCTATTTTATTTTAAACTCTTTTTAAATTATATATTTTTTATTTAATGTAATGTAATTCAATTTTAGATCTGATATTTTATTTTTTATTAATTTGTAAATATATATTTTGTAAATTATTTTTGAGGGTCCCACTTTATATTTAGTGTCCCTAATACCTGTGAAGTTACATGGTAACTAGATGTGTACGTAGCATGTAACTACAGTGTATGTACACATTGGTACATTGTATCTACAGCTCTAATACTGGTGTAATTACACACATGTAACAACTCACTGAATAGCATTTGTAAGTACAAATGTGTAACAGGACATTGGTAACAACACTTTTTTCACTTCTGGAAGTACACATGTGTAACAAGAATTATGTAACTACATTTTGTAACAACAATATGTACTCACAGAAGTTTTTACACTTCCACAGTCTTCAATACTGCAGTTACCAGTTTGGAATGCCCTGAAACATTATTGAAATCGTGATGATTCCTATGTAGGCTACATACAATTTTTGTATTCATGTATTTGTGAACACTGAATTAGAATTAAAGTATCAATTTGTAATACCAGTGTACTTACATGGTAACTCCTCAGGAACTGTCTACTTAATATAAAGTGTAAAATGGTCCAGCCTGGTCTCATTTTATACGTTGGTATTTATACGTATTTTTAGATGCACAATTTAGATGTATTTCAACGTTTAAAATGTACAAATAGCTACGTATATTTTGCTAAAAACGTAAAATATTTACGTATCTTTCATTTCATTAAATATTCGTATCAATGCCTTTTTATCATTTTATTAATACGCGATTTATATTTTTAGCCCCCTTAACCTACCCCCAAACCTAAAGCTACCCATTTTATAGCAAATATAAAAGGATATAAATCGTAACTGACAAAAATATATGCAGGGAAATTACCATTTTTACTAACAATATAGCATAAAAATATTTTTATAGTCACTAATCACACTCCTACCTCTAAACCTAATGTTAACCATATCTCTCTCAGTACAGTAATAAAAAAAAACATGACAGACAGAAAATTGCAATTACAATCATTTATTTAATGCAAAAATATCAACAGCCATACCAAAAAGTAATCCAAATGGCGATGCTTTTGCAGCCGCTGTCATGACTCTGGGCTGCGGACTTTTCCCTTCTCCACCAGAGGTCACTGTTTCCCTTCCTTCTCACTCCACTCCCTTTATTGTACACACCTGTCTGTGTTAATCACTCTCATTTCACCCACAGCTGTCTCTCATCACTAATGGACTATTTAGTCTCCCATTTCCCACTGGCTGCATTGTCTTCCGTATGGTTTGTTTCTGTGTATTTTGTATTCTAGATCTTGGCTCTTGACCGTGTTTCTTGTTTTGTTCAGTTTATGTTTGAGTTAATGTTTGATTGTGCCGTGTTGGCCTTTTTGGTTTATGTTTATTTATTTGTTTATTATTAAATACTACTCACCCTGCATTTGGACCCAGACCTCCTTACTTCACGTGACAGAATGCAGCCAGCACAGATGGGTCCAGCGGGGAGTAATTTTTTTTTTCTTTCGGAGGAGGCGGCATCTTTTGAGGCGGCGTCGGCCGCTCGGTTCGAGGAGGTCATTTACCTCCAACTGGCCGAGATGGAGGCCTGTAGGGCCGAGTCGGCGCGACGGCGTTCCCGCTTTGCAGTGGGGGTGGAGTGGCTCTTCCGTGGGAAGGCGGAAGTGACCACTTTCTCTGTTCCGGACGCGGCGGTGACCGCTTTCGCTGTTCCGGACGCGGCGGTGACCGCTCTCTCTGTTCCGGACGCGGCGGTGACCGTGCCCTCTGTTCCGGACGCGGCGGTGACCGCTCTCTCTGTTCCTGACGCGGCGGTGACCGCTCTCTCTGTTCCGGACGCGGCGGTGACCGCTCTCTCTGTTCCGGACGCGGCGGTGACCGCGCCCTCTGTTCCGGACGCGGCGGTGACCGTGCCCTCTGTTCCGGACGCGGCGGTGACCGCTCTCTCTGTTCCTGACGCGGCGGTGACCGCTCTCTCTGTTCCGGACGCGGCGGTGACTGTGCCCTCTGTTCCGGACGCGGCGGTGACCGCTCTCTCTGTTCCTGACGCGGCGGTGACCGCTCTCTCTGTTCCGGACGCGGCGGTGACCGCGCCCTCTGTTCCGGACGCGGTGGTGACCGCGCCCTCTGTTCCGGACGCGGCGGTGACCGCGCCCTCTGTTCCGGACGCGGCGGTGACCGCTCCCTCTGTTCCTGACGCGGCGGTGACCGCTCTCGCTGTTCCTGATGCGGCGGCGACCGCTCACTCTGTTCGTGATGCGGCGGCGACCGCTCACTCTGTTCCTGATGCGGCGGCGACCGCTCACTCTGTTCTCGATGCGGCGGCGACCGCTCACTCTGTTCTCGATGCGGCGGCGACCGCTCACTCTGTTCTCGATGCGGCGGCGACCGCTCACTCTGTTCTCGATGCGGCGGCGACCGCTCACTCTGTGCCCGAAGGGACGGCGTCCGCTCACTCTGTGCCTGACACGGCGGTGACCGCTCACTCTGTGCCCGATGTGACGCCGTCCGCTCACTCTGTGCCTGACGCGGCGGCGACCGCTCACTCTGTGCCTGACGCGGCGGCGTCCACTCACTCTCTTCCTGATGCGGCGGCGACCGCTCACTCTGTTCCTGATGCGGCGGCGTCCGCTCACTCTGTGCCTGACGCGGTGGTGACCGCTCACTCTGTGCCCGATGTGACGCCGTCCGCTCACTCTGTGCCTGACGCCTCACGCTCCTCTGGCGGCGAGACCCGCTGACGTTCCTCTGGCGGCGATGCCCGCTGACGTTCCTCTGGCGGCGGTGCCTGCTCACGTTTTCCCTGAGTCCGTTCACGCCCTGCCCGAGCTCCCAAGCCCTACGCTGGTCTCGTCCAGCCTCCCAGAACCTTCGTCTCCGGGCCTACTTCCGCTGCACGGGCCTGGCCCACCATCCCTCCCCCTGTTTCACCAGTCCCCCGTTCCACCTCCCTCCAGACTTGTTCGGCCTCTGGGAACGTCTGGAAGCCGTTCCTTAGGGGAGGGGTACTGTCATGACTCTGGGCTGCGGACTTTTCCCTTCTCCACCAGAGGTCACTGTTTCCCTTCCTTCTCACTCCACTCCCTTTATTGTACACACCTGTCTGTGTGACCATTTTACACTTTATATTAAGTAGACAGTTCCTGAGGAGTTACCATGTAAGTACACTGGTATTACAAATTGATACTTTAATTCTAATTCAGTGTTCACAAATACATGAATACAAAAATTGTATGTAGCCTACATAGGAATCATCACGATTTCAATAATGTTTCCGGGCATTCCAAACTGGTAACTGCAGTATTGAAGACTGTGTGGAAGTGTAAAAACTTCTGTGAGTACATATTGTTGTTACAAAATGTAGTTACATAATTCTTGTTACACATGTGTACTTCCAGAAGTGAAAAAAGTGTTGTTACCAATGTCCTGTTACACATTTGTACTTACAAATGCTATTCAGTGAGTTGTTACATGTGTGTAATTACACCAGTATTAGAGCTGTAGATACAATGTACCAATGTGTACATACACTGTAGTTACATGCTACGTACACATCTAGTTACCATGTAACTTCACAGGTATTAGGGACACTTAATATAAAGTGGGACCCTGTCTTTAGACAAGTCACAAATTTTGGTAACAGAGTTGCAATAACAATATTAAGCAGCACCACTGTTTTCAACATGTGTGGCAATAATAAGAAATATTTCTTAAGCACTTAAGACTGGAGAAAATTCAATAACATTTTGAATAGAAATAGAAAAAACAGAAAATAAATTTAAAAACAGATAAAATAAAATTTCATGATATTAATGTTCTTTATTGTATTTATGACCAAAGAAATATAGACTTTCTGAAACACTGCCTCCAGACGTTTGAACTATTTTTTGCTTTATTATATATGCTCTTGCAATTCAACAATTTATTAGACTTTGTTTTATAATTTACTTTAGATGTTTTTTAAATTGTATTTTTGATGTTTATGCATTTAATTTTAATGTTTGTTTTAAACAAATTAGGTTTTTATACCTGCTTTAGACATTTTGGTGACAGTATTGCAAATCTAATACGAAGTAGAAAATAAAATCGCTCATATAATATTTACTGTGAAATATCACTGTGAAAAGGAAAACTTGAAGGCCTTATTTTGTACCATATTCATGAAAAGTATCATTCATGTCTAAGCTTCAACATACAAAGACTGCTGAAGATCCTTTTGAGTTTGAAAACAAAAACGAGACAAATCGTCAGGACCTGAGCAGCCTTCTTCTATACTTACAAGAGGAAAAGGTCAAACTGGAGTCAGAGGATCCTCGAGAAGTCCATTACAGTGATGCAAAGTGGCAGTGCATTACAAAGGAGGGTGTTGGGTGAAGGTTAGCGTGGGCCCTGCAGCCAGGTTAGCAGGGTCAACTGAGACTGATGACTGAGGCATCAACAAATCGGCTTTCCATGGCAACCACATCATGGAGTATTTCAGCAAACCTTAAGATGACAAAGACAGCACGATTAGCTCAATTCCAAAACCCAATGACCTGCCGACATAAGATGCACTTTAAGGTGTCATTAGGTGCAATCTTAATGCAAAGGCTATTCATAATTACACCACATTTGAGCCAAATTCAAAGGAAGCACCGTGTGTTATAAATGAATGTCAAATTACAGACTAACATTCAAAATAGATGTATTTTATTTGTTTTATTTTTATTTTATGCATCAAAGAAACATTAAAATGATCAAAGGAGACAGTAAAACATTTATAATGATACAATCTCAAATAAATACTGTTCTTTTAAACTTTCTATTTATCAAAGAATCCTAAAAAAAATTAATTAGCAGCCTTATTTTCAACTTAACAATAAAAAATGTTTCTTAACCATCAAATCAGCATATTAGAATGATTTGAAGGATCATGTGGCACTGAAGACTGGAGTAACTGGCTAACTAAAATTCATTAATTTAATGTCATTTAAAACACAAACACACTTTAAAAATATATACACTACCAGTCAAAAGTTTTTGAACAGAAAGATTTTTTAATGTTTTTTTTTAAGAAGTCTCTTCTGCTCACAAAGCCTGAATTTATTTGATCCAAAGTACTGCAAAACAGTAACATTTTGAAATATTTTTACTATTTAAAATAAATGTTTTCTATTTGAGTATGTTTAAAATGTAATTTATTCCTGTAATCAAAGCTAGATTTTCAGTATCATTACTCCATTCTTCAGTGTCACATGATCCTTCAGAAATCTTTCTATTATGCTGATTTGCTCTTCAAGAAACATTTTATTATTAATATTATTATTATCATCAATATTTAAAACAGTTGAGTACAATTTTTTCAGGATTCTTTAATGAATAGAAAGATCCAAAGATCAGCATTTATTTAAAATAAAAAGCTTTTGTAACATACACTATATTTAAAAGCTTGCAGTCAGTATATATTGTTTCTCAATGATGCTTTACAGGATAAAGAAACATATAATGTTACAAAAGATTTCTATTTCAGATAAATAATGTTCTTCTGAACTTTCTATTTATCAAAGAAACCTGAAAAAAACTTTACTCAGCTGTTTTTAACATAATAATAATAATAAAAAAATGTTTCTTAAACTGCAAATCAGAATATTAGAACGATTTCTGAAGGATCATGTGACTGGCGTAATGATGCTAAAAATTCAGCTTTGAAATCACAGGAATAAATTACATTTATAAAATATATTCAAATAGAAAAAAGTTATTTTAAATAGTAAAGATTGTACTGTTTTTGCTGTACTTTCGAAATAAAAGCAGGCTTGGTGAGCAGAAGAGACTTTAAAAAACATTATAAATCTTACTGTTCAAAAACTTTTGACTGGTAGTGTACATATAAAATTAGTATAAAACAGTACATATAAAATTAGTATAAAACATATAAAACAGTAGTAAAATCGATTTTAGTCAACATTTTGGCAACATGCTGTTTCTTCTAATACATTTTCTTTTTTTATAACATATGTATAACACTTGTTGCCTAAGTAGGGATAAACTGTTCATTGCAAGGTAGTATCAAGTGAGCAGGGCAGCTCCTATGGTTTTACATGAAGTAATGAATACTTTTGTATATGACATTTGGGTTTAAATCTAGTTGTCCTAACCAGTGCCTTACAAAACTAAAGAAAGAAAGAGACAGAGTCCACCTCTGCTTTACCCATAAAAAAAAATCATTACCTCAACCAATTCTGAGGGCTATTCAGAGCATTGAGGTAATTGTTGTGTTTTTCATTAAAGGGAAATGAGTATCCGGAGATGAAATGAAATTGGCTCATCAAGACCAGTGAAGTGTTTGTGCTGAGCCGGGACAGTGTCTATGTGTACATGACACACACTCTCTCTCTCACACACACACACACACACACACACACACACACACACACAAATATCCCATACAGAACTAAATTGTCCCTGTTGCTATAACTGCAGGCTCTCCCTTCTGCTATTACGGCAGAACATTGGAAAAGAAACTGTCCGAGAGAGAAAGAAATAGATTATGGGATAAAGGGGAAAAATGGAGAGACAGGAGATGAAGAAAATGAAAGAGAGGAAGACTCTAAAACGAGGGCTATGATGAGTCTGCAATCCATTCAGCTCGAGTGAGAGTAGAAAATAGGAGCGAGGGACAAGTAGAAAACACATAGAGAGAAAGAATGAGAGAGACGAGGGGACGTGAGGACATTGAGGGCCGTTGTTTGTGGAGTTCAGACCAGCAGTCTGATGTGGGGAAGGAGAGGAAGGTCACTGGTGTCCAAGTGAGGGGTTCTGGGGCAGATGAGGTTGTGTCAGGGGATGGTGCTGTGGCAGTGGAGTGAGAGACCGAGCTTTACAGGGTCATCTCATCTCTGGTTGTGAGTGTTTGGTGTTTAGGAATAAAAGAAAGAGAAGGAATTAAGAGGGGAGAAGTGAAGTACATACTCTGGCCTTCATCAAGAGTCCTTTAAAAAGTGCTGCCATCTCTGTAAAAAAAAAAAAAAGAAATATGAGAGGATGAGGAAAAGTATTTCATTTTCAGCATACTCTCAAACTGTACCCAAGGATTAGTTCACTTCCAGAATAAAAAATTCCTGATAATTTTCTCACCCCTGTGTCATCCAAGATGTTCATGTCTTTCTTTCTTCAGTTGAAAAGAAATGAAGGTTTTTGAGGAAAACATTCCAGGATTTTTCTCCATATAGTGGACTTCAATGGGGATCAATGGGTTGAAGATACAAATTGCAGTTTTAATGCAACTTTAAAGGGTTCTACACAATCCCAACTGAGGAATAAGGGTCTTGTCTAGTGAAACGACCGGTCAGTTTTCTAAAAAAAATGAAATGAAATGAAATGTCCACTAAGTGGTGCTAAAAGAGTATTTGGTTTTATGGTGTTTTATGACAATGGTTTTGTGCATGTCACCACAGCTCTGACTTGAAATTTCCGTTGAGTGGCACTATAACTCTAATGCTTCATGATGTTTTAAAACAATGTACCATCTGCGCTACACCTAAACTTGCCCAATAGTATGAACAAAAGCAAATGTGATGTAAAAATGCAATGCAATCGCCGTGAGTCATGTTTTTCACGGGATTTGTACCCAAGGATTCCCCATCCTAAGTCAGATTCCGTGCTGGCTGAGGTACTAAGCAAGCTTGTTACATCCAGAAAACGAAACATATGGATCTGTAATCATAACTGTGTACGAAAACGATTACAAGTGCTCGCTGTTTTACAGCCTCTAGTTTTCATTTTTGTTAGAAACTGCAATGATATGTACTTATTGCTATGTATTTCTCATCTCGCGAATGTTCTCCCCAGGTTTTCGTCATGAGATAAGGTGGTCTATAGTATGAAGATGGCTACCAGCAACAGTTTGGTTACCAGGTTCTTTAAAATGTCTTCTTTAGAGTTCAACAGAAGAAAAAAATTCATACAGGTTTGGAACAACATGAGGGTGAGCTGAGTAAATAATAACAAAATTGTAATTTTTGGGAGAACTATTCTTTTAAAGATGTTGACTAGGTGGGAACTGGTAACAAAGACATAGGCCTAAAGCCCAAAATATAACATGTTAAAAATCAAAATTGCATATTAAATTATTTTAAGATTAATTTAATACGTAATTTGTTTTGATATAAACTACAAAATCTCACATGAAAAGTTTCTTTAATGAATATGTATGTAATGCATGAACAACCAAGATTCAGTCTTGTGCATGCAATGCTGATGTGCAGATCAGGCCAGTGCTTTATCAGACACATGGGCAGCACAAGACAAGCAAACAGACGAGTGAGCACCCTCAAAAGCCACGCTCAGCATTTCCCATCTCTCTCTCTCTCTCACGGCTGCGTTAGCACAACACTTCCAGAGGTTACCATTCAATTAAGCTGCCTGCTTGTCTAAGGCCAGACAAAGACCTCTCATTCCCCCCACACCTCTCTCCACATCTCTCCCCTCCACCAAACTTGTAATTACAATGTTCAACACTCTGCTCTGCCATGACCCACTGTAAAATATGACCATCAATTCTGCCATTATCTCTGCATCCGGATTCCAGGCCGATGGCCGTGATTGGGCGACTCGTGCCGGGCGTCAGAATGAAGAATATCACACCACTATCTGCCGTAATGAATTACTTTAACTTTTAACCTCACGGATCTGCGCTTGAACTTATCGCCACAAATCACCACCTTTTTACTTTTCCCCCTTCTTCTTACTCTCTCCCTCGCGCCCACTTTTAACAGCAAACACTAAATTAAAATATGAAGTCACTCCATTTAGGAAGATGCTGCTGCAGCATTTGTGTGATAGGCGATATGGATGATGAGTAAAATTGAGTAGAAATAAAATGATGATTTAAAAAAAAAGAGGAGCTATATCCTTGAAAACACAGAAAACTAATTTGAGCAAAGGATTTTAGGTGTTAAATGCAGCCTGCGAAGAGCACATACATCATGATTGTGAATGTACGAGGGCCATTGTGAAAGAATGTGCGTGAGTCTGAAATCCTTGACCACGGCTGATTTTTTTCCCTCATCATAAAACAATATGAAGGCATGCTGAGAGGACTGACCATTACTGAAGGTCATTCAGATGGACGTGCTGTATTGTTCACATTCTCCTGTGTCCTTGGATCTACACTGCATCCCTAAGAGCTTTAGATTCATGCATTTAGTGGCTGGAATGCTCACAGATCCCAGGAGCGAGTCGGACTGAAGCGGCACTTTTTTCTCCCTGTGTAAGCCAAATTCTGAATCCTTTTGTTTGCAACAATTTTCTATCCTTGAATGAGCTGACAAGCATTTTAATGGCATGGTAAAAATGCAAGGGCCAGGAGGGCGCAAGGCCCTGAATGGAGAGTGATGAATGGGCAGTGGAGCCGGTTGAGCTGCGGGACAGCATCATGACCAGGGCGCTTTGCCAGCATCCGACGTAAGTTGTAAGGTACCTTAGTAGGCACAAATTCCAGCAGACGCTTATTAGGGTCTTTGGCGCGAGTGATTGGCAAGGGTACATGCATTTGGACAGCAGTGATTAGAACTTGGGCTTTTACTGGAACGTTAAAAGATCATTTAAAGGAATCGTTCACCTATGGATAGTTTCATAAATAAAAATGATGTCATCATGTACTTATCCTCGTTCCTGTTAAATGGATAGTTCACCCAAAAATGTAAATTAGCCCATTATTTAGTCACCTTCCAGGCATGCTAGATGTATATGACTTCCTTCTTTCAGATGAATCCAATCTGAGTTATATTAAAAATTATCCTGTAACTTCTCAGCTCTATCATTACAACAGGCAGGTGTTTCTCTTCATCAGTCCAAAACAAGTCCAAGTGCATCCATCCATAATAAAAAGTGCCTCAAACGGCTCCGGGGGGTGAATAAAGGTCTCCTGTAGTAAATCGGTGCGTTTCTGTAAGAAAAATATTTTTGTGTTAAATGAGAAAGTAGCAAGTAGACATTACAAATTGTAGCTTTAGAAAGAAATATTTGGTTTGATTCAGCATAAAAGTATTACACATAAACATTTAGGCTGCAACAGCCTAACATGAACTATGGAACATAAAAGAAGATGACATGTTTCTTTACAAACCGTTGTTGTGTACTTCTAATTCGTGACCGCTGTTTTGGTTTTGTGCGCAAGCTATAATAAAGTGATTATTACGTTTTAAATATGGATATTTTTCGTACAAAAACGCATCAATTCACTGCCTTTTATTTACCTCCCTGAAGCCATGCGAGACACTTTTTTATCATGGATGTATGCACCTTATTGGACTTGTTTTGGACTGATGAAGAGAAACACCCATCTTTGCCATTCTAAAGCTTTGCAGTTCCAGGATAATTTTTAATTTTTAACTCCGATTTGATTCGTCTGAAAGAAGGAAGTCATGTACACCTAGGATGCCTGAAGGATGAGTAAATAATGGGCTAATTTTCATTTTTGGGTCAACTAATCCTTTAAGTTGTTAAGACGTTCCTGTATAACAGTAGATGCCATGTTATTCCAAGCTAATGCATAGTAGCTGCTTAACATGAAGGAAGAGCTACATTATAATAAAAATAACTAAAAGAAAATTTGAGAATAAAGATGAGAAAATTACAAAAATATAGTAGTAATATTTTGCAACAAAACATTGAGATTAATTTAGTAATATTACAAGATTAAATTTGTAGTATTACAATATTAATTTAGCAATATTTAGAGATTAAAATCATCAAAAGTCAAAGTCATGACAATACATTTGTAGCATTATAAGATAAAAGTAGTAATAGAAAAAAAATCTAAATTGAAAATTAAAAATGAGAATTGAAGTTGTAGTATTACGATATTAATTTATTGATATTTTGAGAATAAAATCTACATTATCTGTAGCAATATTTTTAGTAATATTTAAGAAGGGATAGTTTACCCCAAATTTAAATTCTCTCTACAAAACAAAAATGACTTCATTCAACAATTTCTTCTCTTCCATGTGTTGTGTACTCTTGTGAATGCACATTAAAGACTGATACGGAAGAGAAGAAATTGTTGAATAAAGTCATTATTTTTCTTTTCTTTTCATTTTTGTAATATTCTTTGTGCACAAATAGTATTCAGAAAGCTCTCATATTTCATCAAAAATATCATAATTTATGTTTCAAAGATGAATGAAAGTCTTACGGGTTTGGAAAGTCAAAGTCAAAGTCAAAATCAAAGTCAACTTTATTGTCAATTCTGCCACATGTACAGGACATACAGAGAATTGAAATTGCGTTACTCTCAGACCCATGGTGCATACAAGTAACATTAAATACAAACAATAACATTAAATACAAACAGTAACATTAAATACAAATGTAGAATTTAAAAAAAATATGAATAAATACAAATAAACATAATATATAAAATGAAAAACACAATATACAAGTAAGGGCACATGGTAGAGAGTGCAAACCATGTAAACAATATTGTGCAACAGAGCTTGTAATGTGTAAAAGTGTCAGAGCAGTCTTGTAACTGTCTATGAGTAGGTGAGGTAGTTGGCAGACCAATGCTGCACAAAGTGACTGGTGCAGGTCAGTGTTTGTGTGTGTGTTTGTGTGTGTGTGTGTGTGTGTGTGTGTGTGTGTGTGTGTGTGTGTGTCAGAGTTCAGAAAGTTTGTGGGGCAGAAGAGGGGAGTGAGGGGAGTGGGGGCAGAGTAGGGAGAGAGTTGAGCTTCCTGACAGCCTGATGGGTGAAGCTGCATGTCCTTCAGTCTGCTGGTCCTGGCCTGGAGACTCCGCAGTCTCCTCCCTGATGGCAGCAGGCTGAAGAAGCTTTGCATTGGGTGAGTGGGATCGGCTGCTATGCAGAGGGCTTTTTTGGTGAGACGTGTGCTGTAGATGTCTAGGAGGGAGGGGAGAGGGACACCAATGATCCTCTCAGCTGCTCTGACTATGCGTTGGAGAGTTTTAGGCAGGACGCATTGCAGGCTCCAAACCACACAGTGATGCAGCTAGACAGGATGCTCTCGATGGTTCCTCGGTAGAATGTGTATGATGGGGGCTGGTGCTCTTGCTCTTCTTAGTTTGCGGAGGAAGTAGAGACGCTGCTGTGCTTCCTTGGCCAGTGCAGTGGTGTTGTTTGTCCAGGAGAGATCCTCAGTGATGTGCACACCCAGGAACTTGGTGCTGCTCACTCTCTCCACAGATGCACCGTTGATGGTCAGAGGAGCATGCTGAGTGTGCACTCTCCTGAAGTCAACAACAATCTCCTTCGTCTTCTCCACATTCAGAGAGAGATTGTTGTCTCCGCACCACGTGGCCAGGCGGCTCACCTCGCTTCTGTAGTTTGTCTCATCCCTGTTGCTAATGAGACCCACCACAGTCGTGTCATCCGCAAACTTGATGAAGAGGTTGGAGCTGTGTGACGGAGTGCAGTCTTGGTTAAGCAGAGTGAAGAGGAGGGGGCTCAACACACATCCCTGAGGGGCCCCCGTGTTTATAATGATAGTGCTGGATCTCTTACTGCCGATCCGTACTGCTTGTGGTCTTCCTGTGAGGAAATCCAACAGCCAGTTACACAGTGAGGTGTTGAGCCCCAGCTGGATCAGTTTTTGTGTGAGCTGTTGGGGGATTATAGTATTAAATGCTGAACTGAAGTCTATGAACAGCATTCGGACATATGAGTCTTTTTTGTCCAGATGTGTGAGTGCTGAGTGGAGTGCAGTGGAGATGGCATCATCGGTTGAGCGGTTGGGCAAACTGGAAGGGGTCCAGTGAGGGGGGAAGGACAGATTTAATGTGCTGCATGACTAGCCGTTCAAAGCACTTCATGAGGATGGGGGTAAGTGCAACTGGACAGTAGTCATTAAAGCAGGAAGGAGATGACTTTTTTGGTACCGGAATGATCGTGGCTGCTTTGAAACAGGTGGGGACGACAGCCTGGGAGAGTGAGATGTTAAAGATGTCTGTGAAGACATCAGTGAGTTCCACTGCACAGTCTCTCAGTACACGACCAGGAATGTTGTCAGGACCCGGAGCTTTGCGAGCGTTGATCCTGCTGAGGGATCTCCTCACACTGTCCGGGGACAGAGTCATCACCTGGTCACCAGGAGGGGGTGGGGTCTTTTGTGCAGTGGTGCTGTTTTGCACTTCAAAGCGAGCGAAGAAGGTGTTCAGCTCGTTCAGCAGGGAGATGGTGCTGTCACAGGTCTGTGGAGGGGGCTTGTAATCTGTGATGGTCTGTATGCCCCGCCACAGGCTCCGTGTGTCTCTGCTGTCATTGAAGCGACGAGATATTCCTCTGGAGTACTGTCTCTTAGCCTTTCTGATGCCACGGGAAAGGTTGGCCCTAGCTGTCTTCAGGCTCGCCTCGTCTCCAGCTCTGAAGGCAGCGTTCCGAGCTTTCAGCAGCCTGTAGACCTCCCCTGTCATCCAGGGCTTTTGGTTGGCACGGACAGTGATGGTTTTGGTGACTGTTACATCCTCAGTGCATTTGTTAATGTAGGCTGTAACAGTCTCTGTGTACTCCTGGAGGTCAGTGGTGTTGTTGTGAGTGGCAGCCTGCTTAAACATATTCCAGTCTGTGGTGTCAAAGCAGTCCTGTAAAGCCTCTGAAGACCCCTCTGGCCACACTTGTATCTGCTTACAAACCGGTTTGGTGACTTTAACAAGAGGTCTGTAAGAGGGCATTAGCATAACAGAGATGTGATCAGAGGCACCGAGGTGGGGGAGGGGGAAAGCTTTGTAAGCTCCTCTCTGGGTGGTGTAAACAAGGTCCAGTGTGTTATTTCCCCGTGTTGGAAAGTCAATGTGTTGCTGTATTTTTGGAAACACACTCTTTAAGTCTGCATGATTGAAATCCCCAGCCACGATGAGAAAAGCATCAGGGTGAGCTGTCTGCTGCTCACTGATGTGCTGATACAGATCATTTAGTGCCTCGCTCCTGTTGTTGTTGGAGGTGGGAGGGATGTACACAGCACACAGCAGTATAGTTGTATATTCCCTCAGTAGATAGAACGGCCAGCACTTAATAACCATAAATTTCAACACTGGTGAGCAGTATTTGCAGACTACAACAGCATCGCGGCACCAGGCGTCATTGATATAAACACAAAGTCCGCCACCGCGGGTCTTACCCCCAGTGACGACAACCCTGTCGGCATGATAGCATGTCAGCTGGTCGAGCTGAATGGCGTGGTCCGGGACACTGTCGCTGAGCCATGTTTCCGTGAACATAAAAACACAACAGTCCTTTACATCCCTTTGAGATGAACGTAGTAGTCGGATATAGTCCAGTTTGTTGTCTAATGAGCGTACGTTGGCCAGAACGATGGAAGGGATAGCGGGTTTGTGTGGGCTAGCCGCTAGCCTAGCTCGGATACCTCCGCGCTTACCCCTCTTCTGCTTCCTCTCACACCGCTTGAGACGACTCCATTGTGGGCGAGGTGCAGGAGTGGGGGTCGGTGATTGAGTAGGCCTCCGGAGCAGACCCAGATCATTCAGCTCTTCAGCGTCCACAGAGTTCAACTTAAAAACTTTGTTTCTGCCGATGTCGAGCAAAAATGTTCGGCAGTGCTTAAGGGCAGATAAACGCGACGAAGACGTACAAAAATACTGCAACTTACAGGACGAAAAACACGAAAACACTGTTTGGTCGGGAGAGAGAGAAGCCGCTGCGTGTGCTCGCGCCGCCATCTTTATTGAAACATGAGACATGATGTGAGACATGAGAGTGAGTAATTATTGACTGAATTTTCATTTTTGGGTGAACTATCCCTTTTAAGTTTTTTCATCCTCATGTTGAAACATGTTTGTCCATACAATGAAAGTCAGTGGGCTCCAAAACAACACTGGACCCTACTGACCTTTACTGTATTGAAAAAAGTCATACAGGTTTGGAATGACATAAGGGTAAGATTAAATATGCAGTTATTTATCTTTTCTTGGTGGCACTGAAATTATTGATGGACATTGTGAGAAACAGAGATGCCACACAGGCTTTAAAGCGGAAGGGTGATGCTCTCCGGTGGGGTCATAGGGGCGGTGGTGTGTGATGGTGGTGTTAGTGCCCCTGTGCCCTCTCAGTGCCGCCCTGAGAGCACAGCTGCTCGGACATGCAGCCTCCATATGCCTGCAGCGGTGGGGAGCCACACACCATCAGCACAGCCAATCAATCACACCTAGAGTTAAGTCCAAACTTTCCAGCTCAACTCATGCCCTGAGAGCATAAGAGCTGATGCCATGCCAATCCAAGCCAATGCATTTATAAGATAAGGAAAACAGCTTCAGACCTGTTTCAAAGATAGCTGCTTTAAAGGGATAGTTTGCACTAAAATGAAAATTCTGTCATTAATTACTCACCCTCTTGTCATTCCAAACCTGTGAGTTTTACTATGGAACACAAATGAAGATATTTTTGATGAAATTCGACAGCTTTCTAACCCTAAGACAGCAATGCAACTAACACGTTCAGAAAGGTAGTAAGGACATTTTGCACACAAAAGGTAAAATACGGTTGAATCACTAATGTCAAATGGACTTAAAATGCTTAATGTGGCTTAAAATACTAAAACAATGACTAAAGGCCTATGAGATTATTCTCAAAACATTATGAATATCATTCTCGAATTCATAATGTCTTATTTTAATGTGGCATGAAAACACTGTCGTCGCTTAGAATCAAGGCTGGTGTCGAGTTTAAAACATGCCTTCCTCCCATCAGTGTTAAATCAGCAAGCTATTTTGGATCAGCAAACCTAACCAAAAACCTTAGGGAGCTCACATCAACGTTCTACATACTATAGACCTGCATCAGGTAATTAGGGATCTCACGTCATCAGTTGCTGAGAGCAACCAGGTGTGCTGGTGCTTGAAATTGAACAAATAGTATTTGGTATAGAGGCAGACCTCTAGAGAGAGATTTACAAGCCACCAACCCATGTAGCACCTTAAAGACACTCCCTATGTCTGAATATCCCGACTTATACTGCACAGCATTTCAAAAACAGAGTAGTATGTCTGAATAGGTAGTATTTATAAAACAGTAGATTTAAAGGAATAGTTTTAAAAATGACTCACCCTCAGGCCATCCAAGATGTAGATGAGTTTGTTTCTTCATTAGAGCAGAATTGGAGAAATTTAGCATTACATCACTTGATCTCCAAATGATCCTCTGCAGTGAATGGGTTCTGTCAGAGTGAGAGTCAAGTCGGAATACAACGGAAACAAGTCAGAATGCAATGGAAACAAGTCTCAACACAACAGAAACAAGTCTCAACACAACGCAAACAAGTCTCAACACAACATAAACAAGCCACAACACAACGGAAACAAGTCGCAACACAGCGGAAACAAGTCGAAACACAGCGGAAACAAGTCAGAATACAACGGAAACAAGTCAGAACACAACGGAAACAAGTTGGAATGCAACAGAAACAAGTTGGAATACAACGAAAAGAAGCTGCAACACAACGGAAACAAGTCGGAATGCAATGGAAACAAGTCGGAATACAACGAAAACAAGTCGAAACACAGCGGAAACAAGTCGGAACACAGCGGAAACAAGTCAGAATACAATGGAAACAAGTCGGAACACAGCGGAAACAAGTCAGAATACAATGGAAACAAGTCGGAACACAGTGGAAACAAGTCAGAATACAATGGAAACAAGTCGGAACACAACGCAAACAAGCCGCAACACAACGCAAACAAGTCGGAACACAATGGAAACAAGTCGGAACACAGCGGAAACAAGTCGAAACACAGCAGAAACAAGTCAGAATACAACGGAAACAAGTCGGAACGCAACGGAAACAAGTTGGAATGCAACGGAAACAAGTCGGAATACAACGAAAACAAGCTGCAACACAACGGAAACAAGTCAGAATGTAATGAAAACTAGTCGGAATACAACGAAAACAAGCTGCAACACAAAGGAAACAAGTCGGAATGCAATGAAAACAAGTTGGAATACAATGGACACAAGTCTCAACACAACAGAAACAAGTCTCAACACAACAGAAACAAGTCGCAACACAACGTAAACAAGTCGGAATGCAATGGAAACAAGTCAGAATGCAATGGAAACAAGTCAGAAGTCGGAATACAACGGAAACTAGTCTCAGCACAACGGAAACAAGTCTCAAGACAACGCAAACAAGCCGCAACACAACGCAAACAAGTCGGAATACAACGGAAACAAGCTGCAACAGAACATAAACAAACCACAACACAACAGAAACAAGTCGGAACACATTGGAAACAAGACACAACACAACGCAAACAAGTATTAACACTATAGAATACAACACAATACTATACAACATTTGCACAATACAATGGAAACAAGTCAAAACACAGCGGAAACAAGTCGGAACACAACGGAAACAAGTCGGAACACAGCGGAAACAAGTCGGAATACAACAGAAACAAGTCGGAACACAATGGAAACAAGTCGGAAGACAAAGGAAACAAGTCGGAACACAATGGAAACAAGTCGGAAGACAAAGGAAACAAGTCGGAACAAAACGGAAACAAGTCTCAACACAACGGAAACAAGTCGGAATACAATGAAAACAAGCCACAACACAACACAAACAAGTATTAACACAATAAAACACAACACAATACAATACAAAATTTGCACAATACAATGGAAACAAGTCGCAACACAATGAAATAAGCACAACACAACGGAAACAAGCCACAAAACACTGAAAATAGCACAACACAATGAAATTAGTCCTATGTGTTTTGTTGCAGGCTTGTGCACAATTCAGAATTGAATTGAGAATGACTCCTAAATTCCAATTCAACTCTTGAATTTGAATTGAATTTGAATTGATGTCAAAAACAGGATCTAGAATTACAATTCAAATTTGAATTAAAGGAAGCAGAATTGCAATTCAATACAAATTCAAAGAAATTCATATACATAAGTGAAGTGTTTAACAATGAAGCTTTACAATATATGTCAGATATGATTTCATTACATATTCTATAAATGATATTAGTTTGAACTACTTGTACAGATTACATTAACAGGAAATGTTTCCCCCCAGCAATGAATGATAAAAGCTCTAGTCACAGAACACATAATTAAGTTTGATTTATTGGAATTGTAATTTTGTGGAACACAATGGAACGTGACCCCGTATTCCAGAATGCTTTGCTTTAACCAAGTATTTAAAATGGTTGCCAAACAATTTGAGGTGGACATTTGTTTGAAAGCTTCATTTCTACACAATTTGATGGTCAACACCGGACTTTTTAAGTTTCAGAAGTCCCTTACAACTTCAGATTACAAACATTTATATATTTAACACCTGTAATAACAGCAACATGGAAAATAATAGCAGGCCTAAAAGGTCATTTGTACTAGAACAATTTGAACAAAACTAATCAAACATTGAGGGAGTAATTTATTTCAAGAATTTGAACATTATCTATATGTTGGAACAAAATGTATGCAGGGTTGAGGAGTGACTAGTTATGTGTAATGAAATTATGCTATTAAATTACAAAATTAATGTAATTGTATGTGAGATTCAACACAATCTTTCTGTTGTATGACTGTGTGGAATGTCTTTGAATTGCCATGAATTTAATTCGACTTCCTGTCATTCCAACTCCAATTCAAATTCAACTTCCTGTGGGGTGGAGTCAATTCAATTCAAATTCCAACTCATGAATTGAATGGCGGCCAATTCTGAAATTCTGAATTGTGCACAAGCCTGTTTTGTTGTGGCGATTTCGTTGTGTTGTGGAGATTTTAGTGTGTTGTGCACTACTGGACCACTGTAAAGAAGACAACAGAGGCTGGACTTTTTCACCGGAGGAAGCATTATTATTGATTATGGACACAAGACATTGATGACATTGATAACTGTTAACTAATCTGTTCTGATGAACAAACTCATCTACATCCTGAATGGCTGGAGAGCTTTCTGACAATTTTAATTTTTGGGTGAACTATTAATCTATTCTTGTATATCTGTTGGTTTAGATAAACAATATAATCTACGGTACAAATAATCTTTAATTTTGGTGATGTTCAGCCATAGTGCTCACATGGATGATACAGGCTTGCGTCTGGCTGTCACTTGTTCCCATTACGCCACATTTTCCCTCGACTATATCTGATCAATAAATCAAAACCCCAAAAATAACACTGAAAAGAAGAGTTCTAATCGAACAGGAAGTCATGCTTGCAGGAGGATCACAATATCACATGTTCATCTGCTCATCAGATGAGGTAGCGTGTTGCCCTGCTGGGCCCGCTATCTGCCCCCTGTGTTGTAATCCCCTTCTTAATCTGTCCATTATGGAGCAGTGAAACTGTGCATGTCAACAGGGCCTGGGTCCCAGGGCTCTGGATCAATAAAATCATACTCAGGGGGTGGTTCCGCAAGCTCTGTGGGCCTTGTGTCGGGGGGAGACGTCGATACTGTCGATTGGGTATTAAAGAGCACTCTGTCAGCCGGCGGTCACAGGGGGCCCCGGCGCACAAGGCCCCTGGGGGCTGCTGGGTAACCTCCAGTGTGTATTAATACTGGGACCCTTCCCAGCTTGACACGCCATCCCTCCTGAGTATCGACAGGTGAGGTGACAAAGAACCTGCTGGCTGCTGCAGAGATGCAGTGCTAAAGGAAAATGAGAAAAGGAGACACACAGTGAGAGAGAAGTAGATTTCCTATACCAAACTTTACTTCTATAGTTATGATATGAATATGAAGTTATAATATACGATATAAGACTGTATTTTGCCTGTCTTTTCTGTCTGTAATAGACTGGCCTTATTACAACACTTTAACTGGGTAGTCAGACTGTCTTTAAGCCATACATCCATAAAATATCATGGCCTTCTTTTACTATGAGTAGAAAATTTTTGTCTAGCAAAGAAACTATATCATAATAACCAATAACTAATACACTGATGAGTTGAAACAGAAACCAAACATTTTTGACATCAGGCTAATTGAAATGATTACACTTGGGCTTACAAGCACCAAACAAACAGACTAATTAAACTAATTAGACTAATTAGAATAATTAAATTAAATGTAATAAAATTAAATAAAATGTAATAATAAAATAAAATAAAATAACAAAATGAAATGACATGGAATGAAATTAAATTAAATAAAATGACAAAATTAAATTAAATGACAAAATTAAATTACATGAAATAAAATGACAAAATGAAATAAAATTAAATGAAATTAAATAAAAAAATGAAATGTAATATAATAAAATGACAAAATAAAATAAAAGTAAAAAAATAAATAAAACAATAAAAAATAAATAAAATGAAATGACAAAATGAAAGGAAAAAATGACATAAAATAAAATACAATAAAATAAAATAATATGAAATTTAATTAAATTACATGAAATAAAATATAATGAAAAAATGATTAAATTTAATAAAATAACAACAAAAATCATTTAAATTAAAATGAAATGAAATAAAATAAAATTACAAAATGAAATTAAAAAATATAAAATGAAATTACATCAAATAAAATGAAAAAAATGAAATGAAATTACATAAAATGGAACAATAAAATAAAATAAAATAAAATATAAAATAAAATTACATGAAATTAAATGAAATGAAATAAATAATAAAAATTAAATAAAATTAAGTGAAAAAATTAAATTATATTAATAAAAATAAAAATAATTTTAAATTAAATGACATCCAATAAAAATGTAAGTGAAATAAAATGAATTTACAAAATGAAAAAATGAAAAAAAAAAAAAAAATGACAAAATAAAAAAAATAAAACATAAAAATTACATAGAATAAAATGACAAAATGAAATTAAATTACATAAATTGGAATAATGAAATGAAATATAATGAAATAAAATAAATATAAAATTACATGAAATGAAATAAAATAAAATAAAATGCATGCAAAATTAATGAGTGTATAGTGTTCGCATTAAATTATAGAGGACATTATGATGACATATGGATAGATAGAAAACCAGCCTAACTGAAGATCAAAACCAACCCCATTTATACTCTAAATAAAAGGCCTCTGTTAATGATAAAACAAAATAACACAACGCAATAAAATGAAACATAAAAATATTTTTTTAATGTATTTTTACAAACAACCTTTCACCATGCTTCGAAGCCCGTTTATATCACTAAGGCTCTGTAAATGAAGTCGTGTATGTGTGTGTGTGTGTGTGTGTGTGTGTGTGTGTGTGTGTGTGTGTGTGTGTGTGTGGGTTGAGTGATGTACAGTAAGTAAATGCAAGTGAGTGTGTGTGCAAGAAAGGTGAGAAAAGTCTGTGAATGATAGCTCTGAGCATGGCTAACTCATTTCCACTCCTGCGTTGACCCCATGGCCTCCAGGGCTCATTAACCCTCTCTTCCCATCATGCCATGCAGCAGAGGCCAATGGCAGAGTGGCTGGAAGGGGGGTGTGGGATGTTGAATAGGGGGAAATCTGTGTGGTAAAAGCAGCAGAGGTGGCCATCTCACCCCTTGTTTTAACCTCTTCAACCATCATTTATTCTTTTATTACCTCCATTGGTTATGTGCATGGCTACAAATCTCCAGCACGCTCCTAAAGCTGTCAGGGCAGCCCCGGGCCTGTGGCAGCCAGCACGGTCACCTTGACACTAGAAAAGCTAGGGCCAGAAGAGACAACACACACCCTGTCACACAGTAAGATGCAGATGCACAGACATATACTCACATGCACACACAAGAAGCACATTAATATTCTAACGCAGAGAAGAGGGGAAATGAACCCCCTCATTCTCTTTTGCCTTTAGGATGTCTTGTTCTGTTAATCATAAAGTGCTTGTATGATGAGCTGCTGTCATTTCTACAAGTGGATGAAGTCTACCTCCCTGGCAGGCTACCTTATTCCCCAGGTGCCACTATGCTATTGTATCTGAGAGATGCTGTGATGCTTGTGGGCACAGCAGGATGAGGCTTGGTGTGAGGAGGCAAGGAAGGCAGCAGCACCCTGATGGAGGTGTGAGAGAGGAGGACAGCCCTCTGGTCTATTAGCTCAATGAGTCTGACACAAGGTAAAGCGCAGATTCTAAAGTCAGAGGTGTGTGTGAAGCATTTAAAGAGACAGTTCACCACAAAATGAAAATTCTGTAATTAATTACTCACCCTCATGTTGTTCCAAACCTGTAAGACCTTCATTCATCTTTGAAACGCAAATTAAAGAGGTAGTTCACTGGACAGATAATGTACCCCCTTGTCGTCCAAGATGTTCATGTCTTTCTTTCTTCAGTCGTAAAGAAATTATGTTTTTTGAGGAAAACATTTCAGGATTTCTCTCCATATAGTGGACTTACATGGTGCCCCCTGAGTTTGAACTTTCAAAATGTAGTTTGAATGCAGCTTCAAAGGACTTTTAACAATCCCAGCCGAGGAAGAAGGGTCTTATCTAGCAAAACAATCGGTTATTTTCAAACATTTTTAATAATTTGTATACTTTTTAACCTCAAACACCTGTCTAGCTCTGAGTGAACTCTGTATTCTGGTTCATGGCAGTTAGGGTAGGTTGAAAAACTCCCATCTCATTTTCTCATACAACTTCAAAATCATCCCACATCGTTTTTACTGTTTTACTTTTTTTTTTTTTTTTTGTAAAGGGCCGTTTGACCTACTTTGCATGAAATGACATGAAATTAAATGACGAAATGAAATGAAAGAAAAGAAAAGAAAAGAAAAGAAAAAATTAAATTAAATTAAATTAAATTAAACTAAATTAAATCAATTAAAATAAAATAATATGAAATATAAAAATAAATAAAAATTAATAAAATAAAATATAAAAATAAAATAAATTAAAATGAAATGACTAAAATAAAATTACAAAATGAAATGAAAAAATGACAAAATAAAATAAAATTACATAAAATAAAATAAAAAAAATTATAGAAAATGGAATAATAGAATAAAATGAAATAAAATAAAATGACATGAAATAAAATGGAAAAAAATATTATTTTATAAAATAAAATATAAAAAAATAATATGAAATTAAATTAAATGACTAAGTTAAATGAAATACAATGAAAAAAATAAATACAAATTAATAACATAAAAATAAAATAAAATAAATTGAAATGAATTGAAATGAATGAACAAAATTACAAAATGAAATTAAAGCTGCAAGCAGCGATGGTAGGGCCCTCGCACTCGGGCTCACCGCCGATCTGTGGCGAATGGTGGGGACTATGCTATTAACACAGTAAATGTAGAAGGAATATGTCAAAGTCATTGATATGTGCCAATCTTCCTGCTGCCAGCTGGTGGCGCTATGCCTATAACTGAATATTGGCATGCAGATGTGTTCAGGCCAGTGCTTTCATGAAACATATGAAGTTTGGTGAAGCTTGAACATGGCATGCTTGAGTGTAAGTCATGACATATCCTGCTGCCAACAGGTGGCGCTATTACGAAATATTGGCTTTAAGATGTCTTCAGGCCAGGACTATTGGCAAACATGTCAAGTTTGGTGCAAATTGTACATTGCATGCTTAAGTTAGTGTAAAACAAGTAATTTGCTGTTGCCAGCTGGTGGCGCTATGACTATAACTAAATACTGGCATGTAAATGTATTCAGGCCAGGACTCTTATCAAACATATTAAGTTTGGGGCTGATTGGACATTGCATGCCTGAGTTACAGTAACTTCCTGTTTCATTGCATTAAGAGTATGCTTTAGCACTTAGCTAAATGTTGCTAACATGCTTCTAGAATGTTGCTACCCTATTTAACACTTGTTGATATTTTTAAAATGTTGCTTGGCATCCACAACAGTATTAAACATGTGACTTCCTGTTGCCAGCAGGTGGCACTATGACTATAACTGAATATGGGCATGGGCTTGTGTTCAGACCAGGACTCTTATCAAACATATTAAGCTTGGGTCAGATTGGACACTGTATGCATGAGTTACACTTATTTTTCTTTGTATTAATATCATGCTTTAGCTCTTAGCTAAGTGTTGCTAGCATGTTTTAACATGATTCTAGCATGATGCTAGCCTATTTAAAACTTGCTAAAGCTTTTTAATATGTTGCTAGGAGTCCGTAACACCATTAAACATCACTTCCTGTTGTCAGCAGGTGGCGCTGTGACTATAACTGAATATGGGCATGTATATATCTTCAGGCCAGGAGTCTTATCAAACATGTGAAGTTTGGGGCTGATTGGACATTGCATGCCTGAGTTACAGTAACTTCCTGTTTTATGTCTTTAACAACATGCTTTAGCACTAAGTAAGTGTTGCTAGCATGTTTGAGTACGTTTTGAACTAGTTTAGCACTCAATGGCTTTTTTAGTGTGTTGCTAATAGTGTGTCACAGTGTTAAACATGTCACTTCCTGTTGACAGTAGGTGGCGCTATAACTATAACTGAATATTGGCATGTAGACATCTTCATGTCACGACTGTTATCAAACATGTGAAGTTTGGGGCTGATTGGACATTGCATGCCTGAGTTACAGTAACTTCCTGTTTCATTGCATTAAGAGCATGCTTTAACACTTAGCACTTAGCTAAATGTTGCTAACATGTTATAGTATGTTTCTAGCATGTTTCTACCCTTTTTAACAGTTGTTGAATTTTTTTTTAAAATGTTGCTAGTCATCCACAACAGTATTAAACATATGGCTTCCTGTTACCAGCTGGTGGCGCTATGACTATAACTGAATACAGGCATGGGCGTGTGTTTAGGCCAGGATTCTTATCAAACATGTTAAGTTTGGGGCTAATTGGACATGGTATGCCTGAGTTAGAGTAACTTCCTGTTTTGTTGTATTATTAGCATGCTTTAGCATATTAGCTAAGTGTTGCTAGCATGCTTTATTATTTTTGTAGCATGTTGAATATTAAGTTTGGGTCAGATTCAACAGTATTTACATGAGTTACAGCAATTTCCTTTTGTATTTGTATTAATAGCATGCTTTAGCTCTTAGCTAAGTGTTGCTAGCATTTTTTAGCATGTTTGTAGCATGTTGCTAGGCTATTTACGACTTGTTAACGCTTTTCAATATGTTGCTAGGAGTCCGTAACAGTGTTAAACATGTCATTTCCTGTTGTCAGCAGGTGGCGCTATGACTATAACTGAATTTGGGCACTGACATGTGTTCAGGACCGGACTGTCATCAAACATGTGAAGTTTGAGGCAGATCGGACATCGTATGCCTGAGTTATAGCAACTTCGTTTTTCATGGATAAACATCAAAGTTTGTCAGGCTGCCACGGACACGCCCATCGACGAAAACTCTAAAGCTTCGCAATTTAACATCGCAAAGGCCTTATGATGACACTCAGCAAATTTGAAGATGATCGGATAAAAACTGTAGGAGGAGTTCGTTAAAGTACGAGGCCTGAAAATGGCAAAAACTGCACAAAAATCGTACAGGAAATTCAATATAACGGACTTCCTGTCGGGTTTCGGATGTTGCACCAGGAGACTTTTTTGTAGGTATTGGTGTGTTACATATGTGTACCGAGTTTCGTACATGTACGTAAAACGTAGCTCGAGGCGCACTCTGTTGAAATTTTATAGGTGGCGCTATCGAGCCATTTTGCCACACCCACTTTTGAAAACCATATCAGATGTAAATTTTCGCCAGGTCTGATGCGTGTGCAAAGTTTCGTGAGTTTTCGGGCATGTTTAGGCCCTCAAAAAGACTTTTCATTTCGGAGAAGAAGAAGAAGAATAATAATTAAAGCTGCAAGCAGCGATGAACGGGCCCTCGCACACGGGCTCACCGCCGACCGGTGGCTTTAGGAACACAGCAAACGGTGGGCAGTATGCTTTTAATACAGTAAATCTAGGAAAAATAGATCAAAGTCACTTAAATGTGCCAAACTTCCTGCTGCCAGCTGGTGGCGCTATGCCTATAACTGATTATTGGCATGTAGATGTGTTCAGGCCAGCACTTTCATCAAACATATGAAGTTTGGTGCAGATCGACCTTGGTATGTTTGAGTTAGTGAAATATATGATATATCCTCGTGCCAACAGGTGGCGCTATGATAATATTTGAATATTGGCCTTTAGATGTCTTCAGGCCAGGACTCTTACCAAACCTGTGAAGTTTGAGGCAGATCGGATATTTTATGGCTGAGTTATAACAACTTCTATGTCCATGGCGAAACGTCAAACTTTGTCAGGCCACCACGGACACGCCCTTTGACGAAAACTCAAGATCTTCGCAATTTAACATCTCTAAGGCCTCTAGATCAGACTGACCAAATATAATGTTGATATCATTAAATCTCTAGGAGGAGTTTGGTACAAGTCATTTCCTGTTGCCAACAGGTGGCGCTGTGATTATAATAGAATATAGGCCTTCAGATTGGTTCAGGCCAGGACTCTTATCGAACATGTGAAGTTTGAGGCAAATCGGACATTTTATGGCTGAGTTATAACAAGATTTATATCCATGGCGAAACCACGAAATTTGCCAGGCCGCCACAGACACGCCCTTCAACGAAAACTCAAGATCTTCGCAATTTAACATCGCTAAAGTCTTTTTATTAGACTGACCGATTTTGGTGTTGATCTGATTAAATCTCCAGGAGGAATTTGTTGCAGAGTACAGCATGACACTTCCTGGTGCCTGCAGGTGGCGCTATGAGTAAAACTGAATATGGGCATGTAGATGTCTTCAGGTCAGGAGTGTTATCACACATGTGAAGTTTGGGGCAGATCGGGCATTTTATGCCTGAGTTATAGCAACTTCCTTTTTCATGGCGAAACATCGAAATTTGCGAGGCCGCCACGGACACGCCCTCTGATGAAAACTCTAGATCTTCGCAATTTAACGTCACAAAGGGCTTTAGACTAGACTCTGCAAATTTGGTGTTGATCCGAATAAACCTCTAGGAGGAGTTCGTTCAAGTACGACGCCTGAAAATGGCAAAAATGACACAAATTTTGTTGAGAATATTAATATTAACCGACTTCTTGTTGGGTTCCGGATTTTGCTCCAAGAGGCTTTTTTGTAGGTATTGGTGTGTTACATGTGTGTACCGATTTGCGTGCATGTACGTGAATCACAGCTGAAAGCGCACACCACGGAACATGTAAAGGTGGCGGTGTCGAGCCATTTTGCCACACCCACTTCTGCAACCCATATCAGACGTAAATTTTCGCCAGGTCTGATGTGTGTGCGAAGTTTCATGAGTTTTCGGGTATGTCTAAGCCCTCAAAAATGCGATTCATTTTGGAGAAGAATAATAATAATAATAATAATAATAATAATAATTAAAGCTGCAAGCAGCGATGAACGGGCCCTCGCACACGGGCTCACCGCCGACCGGTGGCTTTAGGAACACAGCAAACGGTGGGCAGTATGCTTTTAATACAGTAAATCTAGGAAAAATAGATCAAAGTCACTTAAATGTGCCAAACTTCCTGCTGCCAGCTGGTGGCGCTATGCCTATAACTGATTATTGGCATGTAGATGTGTTCAGGCCAGCACTTTCATCAAACATATGAAGTTTGGTGCAGATCGACCTTGGTATGTTTGAGTTAGTGAAAGATATGATATATCCTCGTGCCAACAGGTGGCGCTATGATAATATTTGAATATTGGCCTTTAGATGTCTTCAGGCCAGGACTCTTACCAAACCTGTGAAGTTTGAGGCAGATCGGATATTTTATGGCTGAGTTATAACAACTTCTATGTCCATGGCGAAACATCAAACTTTGTCATGCAGCCACAGACACGCCCTTTAACGAAAACTCAAGATCTTCGCAATTTAACATCTCTAAGGCCTCTAGATCAGACTGACCAAATATAATGTTGATATCATTAAATCTCTAGGAGGAGTTTGGTACAAGTCATTTCCTGTTGCCAACAGGTGGCGCTGTGATTATAATAGAATATTGGCCGTCAGATTGGTTCAGGCCAGGACTCTTATCGAACATGTGAAGTTTGAGGCAAATCGGACATTTTATGGCTGAGTTATAACAAGTGTATTATCCATGGCGAGACCTCGAAATTTGCCAGGCCGCCACGGACACGCCCTTCAACGAAAACTCAAGATCTTCGCAATTTAACATCGCTAAAGCCTTTTTATTAGACTGACCGATTTTGGTGTTGATCTGATAAAATCTCTTGGAGGAGTTTGTTGCAGAGTACAGCATGACACTTCCTGTTGCCAGCAGGTGGCGCTATGAGTAAAACTGAATATGGGCATGTAGATGTCATCAGGTCAGGAGTGTTATCACACATGTGAAGTTTGGGACGGATCGGACATTGTATGCCTGAGTTATAGCAACTTCCTTTTTCATGGCGAAACATCGAAATTTGCGAGGCCGCCACGGACACGCCCTCCGATAAAAACTCTAGATCTTCACAATTTAACGTCACAAAGGGCTTTAGACTAGACTCTGCAAATTTGGTGTTGATCCGAATAAACCTCTAGGAGGAGTTCGTTCAAGTACGACGCCTGAAAATGGCAAAAATGACACAAATTTTGTTGAGAATATTAATATTAACCGACTTCCTGTTGGGTTCCGGATTTTGGTCCAAGAGGCTTTTTTGTAGGCATTGGTGTGTTACATGTGTGTACCGATTTCCGTGCATGTACGTGAATCACAGCTGAAAGCGCACACCGCTGAACGTCTAAAGGTGGCGCTGTCGAGCCATTTTGCCACACCCACTTCTGAAACCCATATCAGACGTAAATTTTCGCCAGGTTTGATGTGTGTGCAAAGTTTTGTGAGTTTTCGGGCATGTTTAGGTCCTCTAAAATGCGATTCATTTTGGAGAAGAAGAAGAATAATAATAATAATAATAATAATAATTAAAGCTGCAAGCAGCGATGAACGGGCCCTCGCACACGGGCTCACCGCTGACCGGTGGCTTTAGGAACACAGCAAATGGTGGGTAGTATGCTTTTAATACAGTAAAAATAGGAGAAATATGTCAAAGTCACTTAAATGTGCCAAATTTACTGCCGCCAGCTGGTGGCGCTATGCCTATAACTGATTATTGGCATGTAGATGTGTTTAGGCTACCACTTTCATCAAACATATGAAGTTTGGTGCAGATTGACCTTGGTATGTTTGAGTTAGTGAAAGATATGATATATCCTGCTACCAACAGGTGGCGCTATGATAATATCTGAATATTGGCCTTTAGGTGTCTTCAGGCCAGGACTCTTACCAAACCTGTGAAGTTTGAGGCAGATCGGACATTTTATGGCTGAGTTATAATAACTTCTATGTCCATGGCGAAACATCAAACTTTGTCACGCAGCCACGGACACGCCCTTTAACGAAAACTCAAGATCTTCGCAATTTAACATCTCTAAGGCCTCTAGATCAGACTGACCAAATATAATGTCGATATCATTAAATCTCTAGGAGGAGTTTGATACAAGTCATTTCCTGTTGCCAACAGGTGGCGCTGTGATTATAATAGATTATTGGCCTTCAGATGTGTTCAGGCCAGGACTCTTATCGAATATGTGAAGTTTGAGGCAAATCGGACATTTTATGGCTGAGTTATAACAAGTTTTATATCCATGGCGAGACCTCGAAATTTGTCAGGCCGCCACGGACACGCCCTTCAACGAAAACTCAAGATCTTCACAATTTAACATCACTAAGGCCTTTATATTAGACTGACCGATTTTGGTGTTGATCTGTATAAATCTCTAGGAGGAGTTGGTTGTGGAGTACAGCATGACACTTCCTGTTGCCAGCAGGTGGCGCTATGACTATAACTGAATATGGATATGTAGATGTCATCAGGTCAGGAGTGTTATCACACATGTGAAGTTTGGGACAGATCGGACATTTTATGCCTAAGTTATAGCAACTTCCTTTTTCATGGCGAAACATCGAAAATTGCGAGGCCGCCACGGACACGCCCTCCGATGAAAACTCTAGATCTTCACAATTTAACGTCACAAAGGGCTTTAGATTAGACTCACCAAATTTGCTGTTGATCGGAGTAAATCTCTAGGAGGAGTTCGTTCAAGTACGACGCCTGAAAATGGCAAAAATGACACAAATTTTGCTAAGAAAATTAATAATAACCGACTTCCTGTTGGGTTTCGGATTTTGTCCCAGGAGGCTTTTTTGTAGGTATTGGTGAGTTACATGTGTGTACCGATTTTCATGCATGTACGTGAATCATAGCTGAAAGCGCACACCGCGGAACGTGTAAAGGTGGCGCTATCGAGCCGTTTTGCCACACCCATCTCTGAAACCCATATCAGACATCCATTTTCGCCAGGTTTGATGTGTGTGCAAAGTTTCATGAGTTTTCGGGTATGTTTAGGCCCTCAAAAATGCGATTCATTCCGGAGAAGAAGAATAATAATAATTAAAGCTGCAAGCAGCGATGGTAGGGCCCTCGCACTCGGGCTCACCGCCGATCGGTGGCGAATGGTGGGCACTATGCTATTAACACAGTAAATGTAGGAGGAATATGTCAAAGTCATTGATATGTGGCAATCTTCCTGCTGCCAGCTGGTGGCGATATGCCTATAACTGAATATTGGCATGCAGATGTGTTCAGGCCAGCGCTTTCATGAAACATATGAAGTTTGGTGAAGCTTGAACATGGCATGCTTGAGTGTAAGTCATGACATATCCTGCTGCCAACAGGTGGCGCTATTACGAAATATTGGCTTTTAGATGTCTTCAGGCCAGGACTATTGGCAAACATGTCAAGTTTGGTGCAAATTGTACATTGCATGCTTAAGTTAGTGTAAAACAAGTAATTTGCTGTTGCCAGCTGGTGGCGCTATGACTATAACTAAATACTGGCATGTAAATGTATTCAGGCCAGGACTCTTATCAAACATATTAAGTTTGGGGCTGATTGGACATTGCATGCCTGAGTTACAGTAACTTCCTGTTTCACTGCATTAAGAGTATGCTTTAGCAGTTAGCTAAATGTTGCTAACATGTTTCTAGCATGTTGCTACCCTATTTAACACTTGTTGATATTTTTAAAATGTTGCTTGGCATCCACAACAGTATTAAACATGTGACTTCCTGTTGCCAGCAGGTGGCACTATGACTTTAACTGAATATGGGCATGGGCTTGTGTTCAGACCAGGACTCTTATCAAACATATTAGGCTTGGGTCAGATTGGACATTGTATGCATGAGTTACACTTATTTTTCTTTGTATTAATATCATGCTTTAGCTCTTAGCTAAGTGTTGCTAGCATGTTTTAACATGATTCTAGCATGATGCTAGCCTATTTTAAACTTGCTAACGCTTTTTAATATGTTGCTAGGAGTCCGTAACACCATTAAACGTCACTTCCTGTTGTCAGCAGGTGGCGCTGTGACTATAACTGAATATGGGCATGTATATATCTTCAGGCCAGGAGTCTTATCAAACATGTGAAGTTTGGGGCTGATTGGACATTGCATGCCTGAGTTACAGTAACTTCCTGTTTTATGTCTTTAACAACATGCTTTAGCACTAAGTAAGTGTTGCTAGCATGTTTGAGTACGTTTTGAACTAGTTTAGCACTCAATGGCTTTTTTAGTGTGTTGCTAATAGTGTGTCACAGTGTTGAACATGTCACTTCCTGTTGACAGTAGGTGGCGCTATAACTATAACTGAATATTGGCATGTAGACATCTTCAGGTCACGACTGTTATCAAACATGTGAAGTTTGGGGCTGATTGGACATTGCATGCCTGAGTTACAGTAACTTCCTGTTTCATTGCATTAAGAGCATGCTTTAGCACTTAGCTAAATGTTGCTAACATGTTATAGCATGTTTCTAGCATGTTTCTACCCTTTTTAACAGTAGTTGAATTTTTTTTTAAATGTTGCTAGTCATCCACAACAGTATTAAACATATGGCTTCCTGTTACCAGCTGGTGGCGCTATGACTATAACTGAATACAGGCATGGGCGTGTGTTTAGGCCAGGATTCTTATCAAACATGTTAAGTTTGGGGCTGATTGGACATGGTATGCCTGAGTTAGAGTAACTTCCTGTTTTATTGTATTATTAGCATGCTTTAGCATATTAGCTAAGTGTTGCTAGCATGCTTTATTATTTTTGTAGCATGTTGAATATTAAGTTTGGGTCAGATTCAACAGTATATACATGAGTTACAGCAATTTCCTTTTGTATTTGTATTAATAGCATGCTTTAGCTCTTAGCTAAGTGTTGCTAGCATGTTTTAGCATGTTTGTAGCATGTTGCTAGCCTATTTACGACTTGTTAACGTTTTTCAATATGTTACTAAGAGTCCGTAACAGTGTTAAACATGTCATTTCCTGTTGTCAGCAGGTGGCGCTATGACTATAACTGAATTTGTGCACTGACATGTGTTCAGGACCGGACTGTCATCAAACATGTGAAGTTTGAGGCAGATCGGACATCGTATGCCTGAGTTATAGCAACTTCCTTTTTCATGGCGAAACATCAAAGTTTGTCAGGCCGCCACGGACACGCCCATCGACGAAAACTCTAAAGCTTCGCAATTTAACATCGCAAAGGCCTGATGATGACACTCAGCAAATTTGAAGATCATCGGATAAAAACTGTAGGAGGAGTTCGTTAAAGTACGAGGCCTGAAAATCGCAAAAACTGCACAAAAATCGTACAGGAAATTTAATATAACGGACTTCCTGTTGGGTTTCGGATGTTGCACCAGGAGACTTTTTTGTAGGTATTGGAGTGTTACATATGTGTACCGAGTTTCGTACATGTACGTGAAACGTAGCTCGAGGCGCACTCCGTTGAAATTTTATAGGTGGCGCTATCGAGCCATTTTGCCACACCCACTTTTGAAAACAATATCAGATGTAAATTTTCGCCAGGTCTGATGCATGTGCAAAGTTTCGTGAGTTTTCGGGCATGTTTAGGCCCTCAAAAAGACTTTTCATTTTGGAGAAGAAGAAGAAGAATAATAATAAACGGAGCAATTCCAATAGGGTCCTCGCACTGTAGTGCTCGGGCCCTAATAATAATAAACGAAGCAGATCCAATAGGGTCCTCACACCATCGGTGCTCGGGCCCTAATAAACGGAGCAGATCCAATAGGGTCCTCACACCATCGGTGCTCGGGCCCTAATAAACGGAGCAATTCCAATAGGGTCCTCGCACTGTAGTGCTCGGGCCCTAATGAAATGAAAAAAGACAAAATAAAATTGCAAAATTAAATTACATAAAAAATACAAAATTAATTGAAATGACATGAAATGGAATAATAAAATAAAATGAAATAAAATGACATGTACGGATGAAATAAAATGGAAAAAAAAATACTATTTTATAAAATAAAATATAAAAAATTGAATTAAATTAAATTTAAAAAATATATTAAATTAAATAAAACACTAAAATAAGTAAAATTAAAAAATAATATGAAATTAAATTCAATGACTAAGTTAAATGAAATACAATGAAAAAATAAATACAAATTAATAAAATATAAAAATAAAATAAAATAAATTGAAATGAATTGAAATGAAATGAAATGAATGAATAAAATTACAAAATGAAATGAAATGAAAAAAGACAAAATAAAATAGCAAAATTAAATTACATAAAAAATACAAAATTAATTGAAATGACATGAAATGGAATAATAAAATAAAATGGAATAATCAAATGAAATGAAATAAAAATATAAAATGACATTAAATAAAATAAAATGAAATAAAATGTAACAAAATGAAATAAAATAAAATGACTAAATTAAATGACATGAAATAAAACTAAATAAAATGAAAAATTATTAAAAAAAATAATGTAATAAAATAAATTACAATTAAATAAAATTACATAAAATAAAATGAATAAGTGAAATGAATTTACATTAAATGGAATAATTAAATTAAAATGAAAACATTAAATAAAACAAATAAAACAAAATAAAATAAAATGAAGTGAAATAAAATGAAATACAATAAAAAAATGTACAGTAGTTTATGCTTTTAAAATTTGGCATAATTGTGTATTATTAGTGTTTGCATTAAATTTCATAGAGGACATTATGATGACATATAGATTGACAGAAAACCAGCCTAACTGAAGATCAAAACCAACCCCATTTAAAAGCAGCTTCAAAGGGGTCTAAAAATCGGATAGCTTTCTGACACTGCATAGACAGTGACGCACATACCATCAAGGTCCAAAAAGGTAGTAAGGACATTTTTAAAATAGTCCATGTGACATCAGTGGTCCAAGCTAAGTTAATTTATAAAGCTACAGGAATAATTTTTGCGCACAAAGAAAACAAAAAAATAAAAACCTTATCCAACAATGTCTTCTTTTCCGTGTAGTAATCTACATTGAATGTTTGATATGTGCCAAAGGAGAGTCTCTCCTTCTTCCTTGTCTTTGTCTCTCTGTTATTGTCCTCTCTACATACAGTAGTGGAGCAGGACAGGGCTTGCTGTTGGGTCCCGCTGCGTACAGTGGGGTGTTAGCAGGCTGGATGGCACAAGCGTGCTGATCAAGTGCCAGCAGGTCAGAGGTAGACGCTGGCACCGTCTTGGCATGGCGCCCCATGCCCTGTCTAACCATATCAGCCACGCCACCGCTCAAATGCCCAGCATCAGCCCTGCTGGCACAGAGGGAGAAAGTCACACAATGCCAAGGGCACTCTGAGAGAGAGAAGCCACAGCCCAACACGACACACACACACAAAAACAATCACACTGTGAGAGAAAGACACTCACAGACATACTGTAATGTTTATCTGTACAGATACTACACAACTGTTTTTCAAAAACTTTCAAAAAGCTCTGATTACAAAGGTTATAGAGTCAAAGTACCAGCAGATTTAATTTGATGCTGTAAGGGATGGATAGACAGTCAATATTAGGGGTCGATCGATATGTTTTTCAGGGCTGATGCTGATACCGATTATTACAGATCAAGTAGACCGATAACCAATATTTAGAACCGATATATATACTGACGTTCAAAAGTTTGGGATAAGAACGTTTTTTTAAAGTCTATTATGCTTATCAAAGTTGCATTTATTTAATCAAAAATAGAAAAAGTAATATTATGAAATTGTATTGCAATTTTAAAAAACTGTTTTCTATTTTAATGTACTTAAAAATATAATTTAGTTCTGTGATGCAAAGATAAATTTTCGAATTTTCATCAGCTATTATTTCAGTCTTCAGTGTCACATGATCCTTCAGAAATCATTGTAATATGCTGATTTTCAGGATTCTTTAATGAATAAAAAGTTAAAAAGAACAGATTTATTTAAAATAGATTTTTTTAACAATATACACTATTGCTCATAAGTTTGGGATCAGTAAGGCTTGTAATTTTTATAAAAGAAGTCTCTTATGCTCACCAGGGCTGCATTTATTTGATCAAAAATAAAGAAAAAACAGTAATATTCCAAAATGTTATTACAATACAAAATGTTTTTTTTTTGTGATGCAAAGCTGAATTTTCATCAGTCTTAAGTGCCACATGTTCCTTCAGAAATCATTCTAATGTGCTGATTTATTATTAGAATTACCAATGTTGGAAACAGTTTATATTTTTTTGAAACCTGTGATTCTTTTTTTCAGGATTCTTTGATAAACAAGTTAAAAATGTCTAACAACGTAAATCTACGCTATCACTTTTTTAAAATTAATTTAACACATCCTTGGTGAATAAAAGTATTAATTTCTTTCAAAAAAAGAAAGAATACAAATTTACTTACCCCAACATTTTGAACAGTAGTGTATATTTTTAGAAAACCTTTCTATTTTAAATAAATGCTGTTCTTTTTTAACTTTTTATTGATCAAAGAATCCTGAAAGAAATATCATAGGCTCCAAAAAATAATAAGCAGCACAATTGTTTCCAGCATTGATAATAAATCAGCATATTAGAATGATTTTTGAAGGATCATGTGACACTAAAGACTGGAGTAATGATTCTGAAAATTCAACTTTAATTACAGATATAAATTACATTTTTATGTATAATATTATAGAAAAACATTGTTTTACATCATAATAATATTTCACAACATTACATTTTTTCTGTATTTTTGATAAATTGAACACAGCCTTGATGAGCAATAGAAACTTCTGAGCAAAGAAATCTTTTGAGTGGTAGTGTCTTTACTGTCAGTTTTTATTTAACACAACTTTACTGAAAAAAGTATTAATTTCTTTCAAACAAAGAAGGGAAAAAAATGACTGACCCCAAACTTTGAACTGTAGTATATATAGTTACAAAATATTTATATTTTAAATAAATGCAGTTCTTTTTAAAGTCCTGAAAAAGACTGGGGTAATGATGCTGAAATGCAAAAGCTTTGCATCACAGGAATAAATTGTTTTTTAAAGTATAGTAAAATAGATAACCACTATTTTAAATTGCAACAATATTTCACAATATTACTGTTTTTTTTTCTGTTTTTTTTTTTTTTTTGAAATCACACAAATACAGTCTTGATCAACAGAAAAATCTTTACATCAAACATTAAAAATCATACTGATCCCAAACTTTTGAATGACAGTGTATGTCTGGTGTAAAAGTTAAAATTAATGTCAAAATTAAGAATAACAAAGGCTCTGACAAAAAAAAAAATCTTTAAATGTTTTTACATTATTTTAATCGGCAAATCGTTTGGACTGCTACCAAAAATCATAAAATTGCTTAATATCAGTGCCGATAATTGGCTGAAAATGGGCCTTATTTATGAAGGAATTAATTTTGTAAACCATTCATGAATCTGTTCATACAATATCTATTTTTGTAAATGTGGATGAATGTGGATTCAGACAATAAAACGCTGAAAATCCTTTTATTAATTATTCTTGAATTTCCGCTTTTCACTTGAGAACAAGAATTACCAAAGATACCCAAGATTTGTTTTCAGAAAGCACATCTTTTTAAGCAGATTAAGTTTATTTTTCTAAAAAAAAATTTTTTTATTGTTTTACTCCTACATCTTTAAATAAAATCTTGTTTATGCTTAAAACACAATATCTATATATATATCCTTAAATAATATTTTTTCTTATTTTTAAATTCTAAACCAAAAAGAAAAGTTATGCTTAAATCTCTGTTTTTATTCAATTTTGATGTTTCTTATATAATGCAATACTATTTCCATTAGAAAATAAGACAATATTAAGAAAATTATTTTTTTTTGCAGTGTGACTTGTACTTCTGTCTCTTAACTGTCAGTCTTATTTCCACAATCGCAAAAAAAGAAGGAAAAAAAAAGTCTATGGGCAAATATTTTTAGCAAATAATAAAAAATAGAGCAGATTCACTCTTCCACTCTTCTACTTTTCTTTGATCCACTGCTCTGTAAAGTAAACTTTGGGGAGAGAAAGTTTCAACAATATGCAACAAGCCGATGACCCCCAAGCTCTGCAGGGTTATCTGGGTTATGTGGTATTTGTGCGTGCGTCTGCATACCGAACCCTGCGGCCCGGTGACAAAGGCTGCGCACAGTCCACACAGAGTTTTCCTTTCTACAGATCCGTTCTCTTTCTGAACCCACGCTGAGCTGGTCGAAGAGCCATCCGAATGAAAAAGCTTGGGCGCAAGATGAAGTCTCTGGCCAGCTCAGGCTTTGACACGCACACAATGGAGAGAAGACGGCACGTCCCAGCCCACCGCAGCAGCCTTCCCATTCAGTACGGCCACGACACGCACTTCTATTAGAGCCTGCAAATTGAAATTTACATGTTATTGCATCCATGGCATGCAGCGATTTGCGATGTGTCATCTAATTTTAAATCGAGCTGCGTTAATTCACCATGGGGGAAAGAGAAGACGGAGGTGGCGGCGGGGTGTAGTGAAGACTGTACGGGGAGGGGGGGTTGAGACTGAAGAGAAAGAAAAAAATCTCTGCCTCAGCAAAAGTTTTCATTAAAATTTTAGACAAATGATCTCTGTGTCCTTCTCCCAAGCTGCCTGGGGCGTCATGCTATTTCTATGCAAATAACAACCTCACGCCTTCCTCCTATCATTTCTACTGGTGCTGCTGTAACATGACCTGAGAGAGAGAGAGAGAGAGAGAGAGACTGTGCGGGCAAAGCAGAGGAAAGCAAGCAAGACAGAGGGAGAGATATGTTGCAAGCGAGAGCGAGCGAGACAGAGAGTGAGATAGAACAGGAGAAAAGGAGTGACAGAGAGCAAGCGTAGCAGGACACATGAGAGAAATGAAGTGGGGGAGAGAGAGAGAGAGAGAAAGCAAGCATGGGGAGGATTCACTGAGGTGTGAAAATATATAACACTAAGAGTGTGAGAGAGAGACAAGAACAACACAAAGACGCCGGGATAATTTGTTTCTCTCTGCCTCCCCTTTAATATATTACAGCCCTCCTCCAGCAGGCTGGTTCAGAGACTACTGCTGTTTAACCACTCACACTTTCAACCCCATCAGCCTCCATCTCCCCCACTGCAGTAATCACACACACACACACACATACGTATACGCACAAATCAAACGAATTTGTTTTCTCCTTGTTGTTGTTAAAGGCAACTAAAGACTGAGTATTGCGCATTCTACTCAGCCAGACGGAAACTCTTGATATTGGCAATGAAACGGCGCATGTTTTTAGAGAAAACAAGACCTAGATCTTAAATGACACTTTTCAGAGGAAAAAGTACGATTTTAGGATTATTTTTGAGATTCAAAACTAAATATTCTGTATTGTCATGTGTAAACAAGTGGGGAATTGCAAAACTAGATTGCTACAAATCAGAAACAAGTTAGCGTGATGACATGTGTGACCTTGGACCTCAAAACTTAAGCTGCATGGGTATATTTGTAGCAATAGCCAACAATACAATGTATGGGTCAAAATCACTGATTTTTCTTTAGTGCCAAAAATCATTAGGATATTAAGTAAAGATCATGTTCCATAAAGATACTGTCTAAATTTTATACTTTAAATCTATCAAAGATTATTTTTTTTATTAGTAATATGCATTGCTAAGAACTTCATTTGGACAACTTTAAAGGTGATTTTCTCAATATTTAGATTTTTTTGCACCCTCAGATTTTAGATTTTCATCCAGATTTACAATAGTAGTATCTCAGCCAAATATTGTCAAAAATGTTTAGCGTTTTCAACCAAAAAATTATTTTAAGCAATAAAAGAGTGTGGTAAGTATTTTTCTTTTACTGTATACTTTTGATGCCTTATTTTATAACAATTTTGGTACAGCTAAATTGATAACATTTGTCACTGGCACTTCGCATACAGATTTTTTCAAGGCTGTGAGGTCAGAACACTAGCTAATGAAGTAAAAATGGAAAAATATGCATTTTTTATTCATAAAATAAGAGAGCACCTGATTAGTGACAGGATTAAAGTCATTTAAATAATTATAATGTAATTCCCACTTTGCTTTAAACATATTATTCCAAAAAGGACTGGTATCATATATTAATGGGGTAAAGAAAGTAATATTCACTATATTTAATAATCACAAGCATTAAAGCAATGATATTATTACTTATGTCACCCTAATGTCATTCCAAACCTGTGTGATTTTTTATGGAAAATAAAAGACAAAAGTATTAATAGGTGAAAATACATGTGTTTGGAAGGTTTAAAAAATTTGAAAATTTGTCTTTTTTGTGAAGTTAGAAGAATAGCAAAACCGGACAAAAGTGTTAATGACCCTATGAGGAAAAAAGCTTCATAAAGGAACTAAAACTAAATCTTTTTTTTTTATATACTCAAAAATTATTATACAAAAACTAAACAAAAACAGTCAAAAGTTTTTGAACAGTAAATTTTGTAATCTTTTTTAAAGAAGTCTCTTCTGCATTTATTTGATCCAAATACAGCAAAAACAGTACAATTTTGATTTTTTTTTTCATTTAAAATAATTGCTTTCTAATTGAATATATTTTAAAATGTAGTTTATTCCTGTGATTTCAAAGCAGAATTTTTAGCATCATTACTCCACATGATCCTTCAGAAATCATTATTATACTCTTATTTGCTGCTAAAAAAAGCAGTTCAGGAGAACATCATTTATCTGAAATTGAAATCTTTTGTAATGTTATAAATGTCTTTATCATTACTTTTGTTTAATTTAAAGCATCCATGCTGAATAAAAGTATTATTTCTATAATTTCTTTCACACACTTTATATGGTATAGTGTATAATGTTACAAAATGTTACATTTCAGATAAATGCTGATCTTTGGATCTTTCTTTACATTAAAGAATCCTGAAAGAATGTACACAGCTTTTTTAATAATAATAATAAAAATATTTCTTTAACAGCAAATCAGCATATTAGAATAATTTCTGAACGATAATGTGACACTGAAGGATGGAGTAAAATGTAACTTTGATACACAGGAATATAAAATATATCCAAAAAGAAAGCATTTCTTTTAAATAGTTTCAAAATGTTACTGTTTTTGCTGTACTTTGGATCAAATAAATGCAGAAGAGATTCTTAAAAAAAAACATTAAAAATCTTACTGTTCAAAAACTTTTGACTGGTAGTGTATATTATTTTTTTGTGTAATTTTTGTACAATATTTTTTGACTATTAAAAAAAGGTGTTTTAGTTCCTTTATGAAGCTTTTTTCCTCAAAGGGACATTAACACTTTTGTCAGGTTTTGCTATTCTTCTGGAGCCATTTACAAAATCCCCCCTCCCCCCTCATAAGAATAGCAAAGAAACACATATGTGATTGTACTTCTGTCATTATGAGGTTTTTATACTAACTTTAGCTATATTCATATAAGAAAATCAAGAATATTTTATTTTATTTGTTGCACATTTTTACATTTTCATAATTTTGTATCTTTATTAAGTAATTTTTTTTGCAGTCCCAACGGTGTAGCTCATTTAAGGTTTCAGCATCCTTTAGGGAATATTTGATCCCTCCACACACTCTACAATGCTAAAAGCAAACTGTAAACCAGTTAGTCAAAACAGTGGCCTGATTAGCAGCTAATTGCAGCTGGCTCCATATGGAAGCAAAGGAGATAGCGTAAACAGAACGTGCGGAGACAGGGTCAAGTCCGTACACTAGAGCGTCGAGGACAGCTCATGACACGACTTTAGTTATGATCAATCTGTGTGCAAGGCGTAAACAGGAGACCTGCAAATACCCCCCATAGTCAGTCCCCTGTCACCCTGTCACCTGTCTCGCGCACACACTTTCACATCCAGCCCCTCCTTTAAGATTCATTGGGGCCAAGGCAACGGCACTCAATCCATCTGCTCCACATTGTCATTTGCATTTCATGCCTCCCGGCTTTTTTTGAAGTGGCAATACTTTGATGCAGTCAGAGGGACACATTATCATTATTTCAATTTCCGTGGCGACACAACGCAGCATTGTGGAAAGCAGCAGAGGGTCGGTGTGACGCGGTTGCTGGTGTCTACAGATGCATTGAACAGCGATGGAATCACACACGCTACTCGCTCCGTCTACAAATCTGTGCACCACAATTCTATACTAAACTGTGTGGCGTGTGTATATGTCTGCAGGCCAATGTGAGCAGATATGCAGAACTTGAAGAAAAAAAGAGAAAGCTGGCTGGTAAATAATACTGGATATCAGATATTTCTTTAATGCAGAAATATAGCCCACCTAAGCATTTGCATGCAAATCAGTCCATTTTAATCTTCAATATTATAGTAATGTAATGCCAACTGACTCTCATGTACAGCTGATGTCAAAAGTTTACATACACCTTGCAAAAATGTTTATCATTCATACAAAATGCCTGCCATTTTTTTAGTACTGACCTGAAAAAGAAATCCTTCAGGTCCCACAAAATTCTTTCTAAAGGGCAGTACTAAATGAAATAGGAAATATGTACACATCTTCATACTGTTCAAAAGTTTACACCCCTGGCTCTTAATACATCATTTTTCCTTCTGGAGCATCAGTGAGCATTTGAACCTTCTGTAATAGCTGCATATCCCTCAGTTGCCCTCAGTGTGAAAAGATGGATCTCAAAATCATACAGTAATTGTTGGAAAGGGTCCAAATACACAAAAATGCTGAAAAACCAATTTGTGGGACCTGAAGGATTTTTCTGAAAAACAGCAGGCAGTTAAACTGTTCAGGACAAACAAGGGACTCATGAACAACTATCACTAAACAAAAGCTGTGGATCATTCAGGTAACAACACAGTATTAAGAATCAAGTGTATGTAAACTGTTAAAAAGGGTAATTTTTATAAATTCAATTATTATTTTCTCTTGTGGACTATATGTTAGCATCTTTTTTGTCCCCTCTTTTGGTAAAATAATTAACATTTTGCAGATTGCAGGTGCAAGGTGCATGTAAACTTTTGATCGTTACCCACATGAGTTTGTAAACTGATATTGTTCAATTAAAAAAAAAAAAAAAAAACTTTTGACCTGTACTGTACCTGATATATATCCAAAATAATCAATACTAAATTGAAAATTGGATCGAATCGCAAGCTTGTGATTCAGAATAAAATCAAATCGAATCGTAAAATCTGTCTCAAAACCCAGCCCTAGTGTGTAAACGGAGGCTAACTGAAAACACAAAATAAAGGCAATATTTGGCTTCATATAATCTTATCAGGGTATGAAATTAACACCCGCTATCCTTCCACATGTGGGTGAAAATCAACCATGGCAAGTAACACACATCAGATATGAATCATAAAATATGTCCTTAAACCTGGAACCTACAGCATTAGCAAAACAAAGCATAAAGAGGGTCACACACTGGTCGAAAACTGCTATGTCCAACTACAACTCTGGAGGCAGAAAATACAGAATTACGCATTAAGTGTAAGATTTCCATGAAACACAAAAACGGGAAATATTTGGTTTGACCACTTAAAAAGTTTTTGCAATGGCGGCACCATAGTGGCAACACATCCTACTTCCTGAAGAATCTCCTCAGCCAGAGCCTTCTAGCCAGATACTCCATCTGCACCATCTTAAACCGGCTCCAGTGCCAGGGACCGAAAAGAGCTGTCAAAATGATTAAAAGGTTTCTTAGGACTGATTAGCAGGAAAAGATGGCAAGAACATTGGGATCTGCTGCTATCTCTAACCTGGCCTGCTTCTCAGCATCTGCACTGAGTTTGCTGCTGACATTCACTAAAAGGAGACACAGGTACTTGAATCCTGAAGGAGAGACAGCAGGAGGGGGCAAGCATAATAGGACAGACGAGGAGCTTCTTGCCAAAGCAATGCATCAGGAGCACTCAGTGTCTTCCCCCTGCATAAATCCACTCTTCTGAGATAAGCCTGGGCAACCTGCTGCACTCCGCCCACCCTATGAGAAGGCTTTGCCACCTTGCCAGGGTTCAGAGGGCATCTGGGCAGCTTCCAGGAGCAAAGCAGCTGACTGGCTGCAGGACAGAATCTGCCACCCCTGTCCACCTGTGTAATTTAAAAACTGAGCTAAAGCATCGCTAGGTACTGCTGCAGGAGAAGAGGAGGCTGGAATAATTCATCCTCACCTCAGGAAGGAAAATCGAGGAGAAGACCAGAAATGTTTCCCAAAGATTCCTTAGTGAGTTTCTCTAAAGGGATTTTTCATCCAAAAATGAAAATGGCATCATTATTTAATCATAAAATCTTCTAATTACTAAATCGTTCTCTTTTGTGGAATACAAAAGAAGATATTTTCACATTTTTATTTTGTTCATACAATGACAGTCTATGGACACTAATGTTGTTTTGGACCGCAATGATGTTCATTGTATGGAGTTGATCTTTTGCGTTCCACAGAAGAAAGAGAAGATAAAAGTCCAATGCTGCTCAAAAAAGAAGATATTATTTAATAAATTTTTGATTTAGTGCAAAAATACAGACAAATATAGCATGTGCATGAATTAAAGGGATAGTTCAGCCAAAAATGAAAATTCTTTTATTAATTACTCATCCTCATGTCGTTCCAAACCTGTAAGACCTTTGTTCATCTTTGGAACACAAATTAAGATATTTTTGATGAAATCTGAGAGCTTTCTGACCCTCGACAGACATGCATGAATGCATTGCTGTCTATGCAGGGTCAGAAAGCTCTCCGATTTAATCATAAATTCAATTTTTTCATATTACTAAGGTCAAAAGTTTACATCTTGCAGAAGTGTACTAAGTGAAAAAAAAAGATATTTAAGCAAAATGAGAAAAATCTGACTCTTAATGCATAGTTTTTCCTTTTGGGGCATCAGTGAGCATTTGAACCTTCTGTAGTTGCATATGAGACCCTCAGTTGTCCTCAGTGTGAAAAGATGGATCTCAAAATCATACAGTAATTGTTGGAAAGGATTCAAATACACAAAAATGCTGAAAAACCAAATAATTTGTGAAACCTGTATTTTTCTGACAAACAGCGGGCAGTTTAACTGTTCAGGACAAACAAGGAACTCATGAACAACTGTCACTAAAAAAAAAAAAAAAAGCTGTGGATCATTCAGGTAAGAACACAGTATTAAGAATTAAGTGTATGTAAACTTTTAAACAGGGTAATTTTTATAAATTCAATATTATTTTCTGTTGTAGACTATATGTAAATGTCTTTTATGTGAAATATCTTATTCAGGTCAGTACTAAAAAAAATAACATGCATTTTGTATGATCCCTCTTTTTTGGTAAAATAATTAACATTTAGCAGATTCTGCAAGACGTACGTACATTTTTGACCTCAACTGTATCTTAATTTGTGTTCCGAAGATGAACGCAGTTCTCACAGGTTTGGAATGACACCATGGGTGAACTATCCCTTAAATGTTGAAACACAAACAAATAATAAAAATAACATTTCATGCCAACAAGTTTCCTCTAATATCTGTTTGGGCATCAATCAAGTGAGATACAGAGGTAAGCTGTTATTTATTATAACTGTCTCGATCCATTAAAGTGCACAGGATTAACCTTCTGCCTTCCCCTGTCGCTTTCTGGGGTTAATGTTAATGATGGCCATAAAGAGACGTCCCCTGTTCAATTCTACATTACTTTGCTCTGGGTCTGCAGAATACATTACAGTAAATACAGCTGTGTGTGTCCAGACATAGTGGCAACAGCAATCACCATCAGAGAGAGAAGATGCACTGCTAAACATTAACATACGCTTGTAACATCCTCCAAATTTCAGCTCTCCGCCCAGACGTTGTATTACACCTGTACAGCCTCGCAATTTACCAGAAAATGAGAGCCGCTCGCATCAGTGGACAGACGCGCGCGAGAACGTGCAAGATTGCTCTCATGCACAAGGGACATTATTATGGCCGCCTGTATTTTTTTGTGGCTCACGCTGCCAGATCTCGTAGTCCAAAGGGTCTGTGTACTGAATGACTATAGAGATGGGCTCAGTGTTTTGTAAGATACAGGTTTTCTATTTTCAGACGAAGAGTGTGGACTGGAATGAGAGGACAGATACAGGGCAGAGCTAGGGAAGAAAAAGAGAGACACCTGTGGGTCAGTCCACAGCACTGCATGGAGAACGGCTTCAGTCCTGTTCAACGTTCCTCAGGTAAAAGATGGAAACTATGGAATATGAAATTAATTCTCAAAAGCATTCACTTTCATATTTTGATGAAGCAACATACTGTATCTGCGGGTAAAAGTTTACACTTCACATGTTCAATTTTTTATTATTAAGTGATGTTTATTAACACAATTTAATTTTTGATGTGTGACCCTGGACCACAAAAGTAGCATCTTAAGGTCTTCTTAGGTAGCATGGGTATATTTGTAGCAATAGTTAAAAATACACCATATGTGTCAAAATAATCGATTTTTCTTTTATGCCAAAAAATCATTAGGTTATTAGGTAAAGATCATGTTTCATTAAGACATTTTGTAAATTTCCTACAGTAAATATATTAAAACTTAGTTTTTGATTAGTAATATGCATTGCTAAGAACTTCATTTGGACAACTTTAAAGGCGATTCTCTCAATATTTAGATTTTTTTTTGCACCCTCAGATTCTAGATTTTCAAATAGTTGTATCTCCGGCCAAACATTGTCCTATCCTAACAAACCATACATCATTGGAAAGCTTATTTATTTAACTTATTTGATGTAGAAATCTCATTTTACAAAATTGACCCTTATGACTGGTTTTGTGATCCAGGGTCTCATTTAGTTTTTAGCTTGCCAAGCTAAGGTCGCAACCCTGGTCAGGTGAGTAAAAAAAAAAACAACAAAACCATCATCACTAGCTGAAACAGCTTGTTATCTAAACTACTACTACTAACCTATAAATAAAATCAAATAAAATATTTAATTGCACCGTATCTTATTAAAATAAAATAAAAAAATATTTAAATAAAACATATTACTAATCATTTGTGACCCTGGACCACAAAACCAGTCATAAGGGTCCAGAAACTGAGATTTATACATAATCTAAAAAAAATAACAAAAATAAGCTAATAAATAAGCTTTCCATTGCTGTGGGGTTTGTTAGGATAGGACGATATTTGGCCAAGATACAACTATTTAAAAATCTGGAATCTGAGAGTACAAAAAAATTCAAAATAGTGAGAAAATCATTAAAGTTGTCCAAATGACGTTCTTATGCATATTACTAATCAAAAATTAAGTTTTGATATATTTATGGTAGGAAATTTACAAAGTATCTTCATGGAACATGATCTTTACTTAATATCCTAATGATTTTTTGCATAAAATCAATATTTTTAATGCAATTTGGCAATTATTACAATTATACCTGTGCTACTTAAGACTGGTTTTGTGGTCCAGGGTTACACTTATCTTATTTTTTATTTGCTTTTAAGCTTTTGGAAAAGCCGAAGACACGACACAACCCTGAGATAAACTTGTGAGATACATCCTCACCCAAAAGCCAAGACAGATGTATTGTAACTCGCACAAGTTATGTGAAAAGATGCGTAAAAAAGACTTTTTGATTGGGGGAAAAAACATCATTGTCCAGAAATCCTGCATCCGTAATGGTTCTATTATACAGAGGCAAGAATGAGCTTGCCTTATATCCACTGTGGTAAGTGTTAATTAAGGAGGGTGAATACAGTGCACTGCAACTGCATCCTTATTTAATGCTGTCTGGCAACTCTAAATAGGAAGAAAATGAAATCCTCCCTCTCCTCCCCACTTCCCGCTATACAGCCACTTTTCTGTTTATAGAACCAGAATTACAAAATCACATTACTTTTTCCAAATGCAAATGTGTTATTTTGTAAATGCGATGGCTGTCTGAAATTACGTGTGATAACTATATACTAAGAAACACAAAGGCAATATTATCACAAGAGAAAAGCACAAGCAAAAGTTTGAGTGTAGATCATATTGAGAACTCATCATTAGCAGCATTTCAAAAGTAAGTTCCGGTGAAGGCTTGACTCACCACAGGATATATAACAGCCCATAAAAAAACAGACACCCAAACTGTCACTTCAGGAGAGTGTCTCTTCCTTCTGATACAAGACGGGTATTGACTGTTTGAAGGATAAGGAGTTTATTGAGATGGAAAATGGCCACAAGTGGAGCGCCCAGGCCAAGTAAATGAAATAAAGGCCAATCACATCTTATTAAATGGGACTCATTCCTCTTAGCGAGGCAAAGTAATTATAAAGTTCATTACAGTAATGACTTAGGCTATTCTGGAGGAGCAAACGAAGGCCAGGAAGGAGAGAAAAGCCGCCATTGATCAAAACATCAGGCCGCTCAGACTCGCCGAGGCCGAGGAAAGGCCTTGGGCAGGAGAGTTAAAAGAATGATATTAGGAAGGGAATGACGTCACCTATGACTTTATTAGCATTTTAACAGCAGAATTGTCTATGTGTGAGAGTATGTCCTCAAATTGAACCTTGTTGCATATAAGTTGCTTTCAGTCACTCTAGTAGTTTATACACATATCTATAATCTTCCACTGAAAGAACAAATTCAGAAAACTACCGCTGGAGATATTGGAACAAAGAAATGAATACAAATTTTAAAATAACTGACACACTTTCTCTCTTCTATTTATTTTTTTTTCAACACTAATTTCATCCTCATTACTAATAGTCATTTTAAAAAAGAAAGTAGGGGAGAAAGACAGAGAGCGAGAGGGAATGAGAGAAGGAATGAGTGTACCAGGGCAAGTGGGCCCCGCTGGGCAATAATCTGATCAGCGTTATGGAAACAATCACAATAATTCCCTTAAATTAGCCCGATGCGGCACCCCGCCAACCAGGAGATTGGAAAGTGATCGCAGAGAGACTCATCCTAATATGAGCGCTAACTACCCAGCTAGGGCAGAAAATTGGGTGTCTAACAGTGGTGAGTTCCTAATTGGCAAACACACGGTGCACAAATAAAGCACTGTAAATACAAGAGGTGATCTAGCGGAGACCCCCCGAAAGAGTCTGTGTGATTCATCACATTTTTTTTGTGTCTTATTTGGCCTAATATGCATTGCAGCGAAGATAATTTTATATAATGCGACACTTTTCATTCATTACTCAAGTTAATTCATTACCCATGACAAGAAAACCACAACTTGCCTATTTCAGAAAATTGCAACAAAGCTTATTAAGTACTTAAATTTAGATAAATAATAATAGCACAAAATAATAATATTAATAATTAAATATAAATATAAATGAATAATAATACATTACACATGATAAAACAATGACATAAACATTATTATTATTTAAAAAAAAGTTAATAATGCATTAAGTATTTGACTTTAGAAACAAATTTGTTAAAATATAAAATAATAATAAATAACATGATAAACAACAACAGCAATTAAAATACATTAAGATTTGAGAAGAAATAAATTAGTTAAACAATAAAATAAAGACTAATAAATAATATATGATAATACATAACAATATAAACATTATTATTATTACTAAAAACAATTCAATTAAAAATGTATTAAATACTACTACTAACAATAATATTAATATTAATAATAATTATTATTATCGTTGTTTTTATTATTATTTACTTTAGAATAAATTATTTTAACAATAAAATGATAACAAAATAATATAAACATTATCATTATCATTATTATTTTACAAATGTAATAATTTATAATACATTAAGTATTTGACATTAGAAATAGTTAAAATCAATAATATCAATAATAAATAACATGATAAACAACAAATAATTAAAACACATAAGGATTTGACTAGAAATAAATAAGTTAATAACATAATAATAGTAAATAATACCTGTTAATACATAATATAATATTAATTATTATTATTATTACTTAATAATTAACAATATTTGACTTATAAATTAATTTAACAATAATGATTAATAATTAATGATTAATAATACATAACACATGATAAAATAATATAATTTTTTTAAATAAATAATATTTTTATTGGAATTTTTAACTAATAAATAATTTAAAATGCATAGAGTATTTGACTTTGGAAATAAATTTGTTAAAATAAAAAATCAATAATAATAAATAACATGATAAACAACAACAAATAATAATTAAAATACATAAAGATTTGACTAGAAATACATTAATAAAAAATAATAATAGTAAATAATACATATATATATACACATTATAATATAAACATTATTATTATTATTTAAGAAATTTAAAAATATTATTATTATTAAATAATTCAAAATATCATGTATTTTACTTCAGAATAAATTAGTATAACAATAAAATGAATAATAATAATACATAACATAACAAAATAATATCAACACTGTTATTAATATTATTAAATTAAAAACAATTAAAACGTAATAATACATTAAGTATTTGACTTTAGAAATAAATTAGTTAAAAAATAAAATAATAATAGTAAATAATACATGATAATACATAATAATATAAACATTATTATTATTATTATTATTATTATATTAAAACAATTGAATTAAAGATGTATTAAGTAATCAAATTTTGATAGAAAATAATTTAAAAATATTTTTTTCCCTTTTTTTATACCATTATATTTGACAAATGACTACAATGGTTGTAAAGCCTGACTAAACATGTACCTGAAAATTGTTACATAGCTTTTGTGCTTTAAGGCATTTTTAAAGCATGTATATTTTCTTAAATGACGGCAAAAAGAAAGCTGATGGAACAGTGGTGCATGATTATAAATGATAGGGAACATTTCTCAGTAACTGGAAGCACAACTCCTCCCAATTTCTGTAGTGATTCAGCTGTGTCGACTAACAGCGAGCTCCACGTTTCTTGTCGGATCGGCAGCAATTGAGCTTAAATACATGGGGTATCCCTGGCACTTTAGGGTCTGTGGCTCTTAGCTTGATTTGACAGCACTACAGCAATAACACACCGCAATTTTCATTAGCATGACAAATTCTCTGTAACAAACTCCGCGTGTGGACGCCAGCCAATCAACGCTTAAAATCCAGCCAAATGTGCGAGGTGTACGAGCCCTTTTACTTCTGACTGGCAACAAAATGTGGAGGAGGGGAGGAAAACATAATCCACTTTTCACTCATGGAGGAGGCACACACAGCTAGAATCTTTACACAAGCCAAACAAAAACAACTGCATGGGAGAGTGAAGGCTAATTTAATAGGATTTAATTCAGAGAGAGGGGTGGCGAGGGGAGGGAGGCGAGGGGCAATTGAAGACAGCACCTTTTCGGTGTGCGGCAGGAAGACCTTACAATTGCAGAAGGAGGGACACAATGATGCCGGTGATTACCTTTGAGGGCCACAAAACAAATCGGCCTTTTCGCAATCAAGGCCCTGGGTTGTCTAATCAAATGAAGGCGAAAGGCAGTAATCCTAGCATTAAAGAGGGAAAATGAGTCAGTGTTGTCATCCATCCAGATCCACACAGGAGAGCATGAGTAGCACATGTAACGCAGAGCAGTGATGCCAGCCCAACTCAATAGCCCTTCAACACACACACACAAACACAAGTACCTGCACATGTACATGTTGGCTGTAGCTTACAAACACCTACTGCGGTTGTCTCGTCTAGTGTCTCGGAAAAGAACAGAAAGCATATAACCAAAGTTCACACCCCCCTTTCAGAATCTGCAAAATGTTACTAAAATAAAAGGGCTCAGACAAAATGCAATATGTTTATATATGTGACCCTGGACCACAAAACCAGTCTTAAGTCGCTGGGGTATATTTGTAGCAATAGCCAAAAATACATTGTATGGGTCAAAATTATTGATTTTTCTTTTATGTCAAATTAAGACATAAGAGATTAAGTAAAGATCATGTTCCATGAAGATTTTTTGTAAAATTCCTACTGTAAACCTATCAAAATGTAATTTTTGATTAGTAATATGCATTGTTAAGAACTTAATTTGGACAACTTTAAAGGTGATTTTCTCAGTATTTTGATTTTTTTTGCACCCTTAGATTCCAGATTTTCCAATAGATGTATCTCGGGCCAAATATTGTCCTATCCTAACAAACCATATATCAATAGAAAGCTTATTTATTGAGCTTTCATTTGATGTATATATCTCAGTTTTGTAAAATTTTACCTTATGACTGGTTTTGTGGTCCAGGGTCACATATAGTCCACAAGAGAAAATAAAAGTTGAATCTATAAAAATTTCCTGATTCAAAAGTTTACACCCCCCTGATTCTTAATACTCTGTTCTTACCTGAATGTGTGTTGTTGTTTTTTGTTTTTGTTTTTTTGTTTAGTGATAGTTGAATAGTCCCTTGTTTGTCCTGAACAGTTAAACTGCCTGCTGTTCTTCAGAAAAATCCTTCAGGACCCACAAATTCTTTTGTTTTCCAGTATTTTTGTCTATTTGAACAATTTCCAACGGGACTCATATGCAACTACTACAGCTGAATTTGAAGATAAGGGTAAATTTTACTTATTTTGTCTTCTAGGGAACATGTGACTATCTTCTGTAGCCTCTGAAGGGCAGTACTAAATGAAAAAGTATGATATTTAGGGAAATAAAAAAATGTACACATCTCCATTCTGTTCAAAAGTTTTCACCCCCAGGTCTTAATGTATCGTTTTTCCTTCTGGAGCATCAGTGAGCATTCAAACCTTCTGTAGTAGTTGCATAAGAGTCCCTCAGTTGTCCTCGGTGTGAAAAATGTATCTCAAAATCATACAGTCATTGTTGGAAAGGGTTCAAATACACACAAATGCTGGAAAACCAAAGAATTTTGTGTGAAGAAAAAAAGCAGTTTAACTGTTCAGGACAAACAAGGGATAATGAACAACTATCACTAAACAAACAAACAAACAAAAACAGCTGTGGATCATTCAGGTAAGAACACAGTATTAAGAATCAAGGGGGTGTAAACTTTTGAACAGGTTAATTTTTCATAAATTCAACTATTATTTTCTTTTGTGGACTACATGTAAACATCTTTTATGTGAAATATCTTATTCGGGTCAGTACTAAATTAACAATAAGATGCATTTTGTATGATCCCTCTTATTTTGGTAAAATAATTAACATTTTGCAGATTCTGAAAGGGGGATGTAAAGTTTTGACCTCAACTGTAGATAGACAGATAGATTTGAAAACTCATGTTCAGCTGTTCTTTTTAATAGTTAACTTTCAACTATTTTTACATTTTTTGGATCATCAGTCATCAAAGTCATCAAATTTACTTTAAATTTCACTCCCACAGATGATGTTTTCAAGCTATTTTAAAGGTGCTTGCACACTGAGTCCGAAATTCTCGTCCAAAATTTTTGCATGTTAAAAATAGAATTCGGATCAGGTTCAACTTTCTGTGTTTTTACAACCGTAGCAAGCATTTTGAGAGGTGCTTTGACAATTCAGATCCATCAAGACGTTCTGTGCATGACACATTTTGACCAATACGAAAAAAGGCATACAAAATGTATTCATACCAAACTAACCACACGCTTTAGGGGGTCTGTTAAAACTCACTGGGCTCAGGGGAGGGGAGAGAGACTCCCACTGTAACTTTATCCGCTGGTGTCACTGTAGGACAATGTTTCTAGAAAAACTAGTGACTTAAATGCTTTTTTATGTCATTTTGTAATACTGCCGTTGTTTTATTTTTGTACTACATATTTTTCCTCATCCAATATTTTGAGGAGTCACTGGCTCCCTTGTCTCCTCAGAGGAAATGTCCTGGATGGGTGGATAGATAGATAGATACTTAACAATGGGTTGAAAATGTGGTTTAATTTCATGAGGGCGAGTAAGAAATGGTGGGATTTTTATTTTTGAGTTCCTTTAAACCTTTGCTTTTTCAACGTTCATGTTGTGCACTGTGGCAGGACAGCACCCAGCATTTAGAAAGCATCTTTTACCACGAGAGGTGTCACCATGAAAAGTGGATGTGTAAGAGAAACATAATAAAGCTGAAATGAATTTGCCATAAAGGTGCTTCAACACTGTGTAGAGGAGTGCTGCAAAGCGGACCACATACGAAGACAAATGCACTGTGAGCAGTGACGCGGCCTGCTGTGTTCTTCTAGAGATAATATGGTTCATATCACTGTGAGTGACTCCTTTAGTGTCGTAGCAGTAGTAGGTTGGGATGGCGACACTGCAGGTAGCTGATGACCTAATCTGGCCCTCAGAACCCAGGCTCTGCTTTCTGAATCAGACACAGATGATAACAACAGGAGAAGACAACCACACACCCTTTATTATCTGACACTCATGCCCTGATTGGGCTTCCATGAGCTGGTGACAAAGAAGCCTTTCTGAAGCAACTGTATATGTAACTCTGCATGAATTTATTTGAAATGTGAAATATTAATGTCTGTACTGTAGTGTTTTTAATTTTTATTCTACTGACCCCAAACTTGGGGTCTTTAGTGTATGCAAAAAAATAATATTTGATCATATTCCAACTTGTGTGCAGCAAACCCTGACACAGCCTTGCACGCAGAAGATTCGGCCAAGGCAGCCAGATCACAGCGTTTGAAAAATACAAGCTGAAGGCGCGATTAAAATTCCCAAATGTGTGAACGTTTTTAAGAGGCTGAGACTCAATGATAAAGCGTGATGTACGTTTCTGGAGGAGACGCGGAAGGGAAGAAACACACAGACTTTGTCAAATGTGGTCCCTTCAGGATGTTCCGGGCAGGGATATACCTTCAGTTTGACTGTTTTCTTTTTTCAGCTGCTGGTAAGCCTTCAATTAAATGACGGCTACCTTTTTCATGTTAGTAATCCTCTTAACATAGAGCCTACCCTTTGCCATGTGCAGTTTCAGCTCCTCGCAGGAAGACGCATAAACTCTGAGAGCCGAATCATCCTTCTCTGCCTCCTACAGGGTCAAAGCAGGGCCACACATCCACGCAACTGCAGACTCAGCACCCACACGGACAATAATGCTGGACATAATGACTTCAGGAAACATGGAAACCTATCTACTGTAAAAATAAACAAAAAAGCTTCTTGTTGAACCTTATTCTCAAACATAAAAGATATATACACAGCAAAACCTCACATACTCTGATGCAAAAAAAGGCATTAAAATGAAAAGATGCAGAGTGTGTGGGCTCTGACTGAAGGGTTTGGTGATTGTAAGACACGTTCACTTGACCATGTTCGGCTTGTGTCATTCTTTTCCTCTCAAAACCATTTCAGCGCCCATCTGCCTCCACTCGAAAGCGGAAAAAGGCCAACTTAAGACTAAATCTCAGCATGTCTGATTGGGAGGGCTCCTGTACTCTGCCTCCCCATTAAATTGCTCCTCCAGCTCCAGCTCCTCTACAATTTAGCAAATTTGAGTAAGGAAAATTACCATTGTTAAATATTTCATTTCCTTCAGCGTTCCAGTCCAAAATTTGGTTCCATTTCCATCTCAAATTCGTTTCAGAATGGGAAATGGGTGGGCCGCAGAAATTACAGCAAAACTATACACACGCATCTTGACGTTCTTGAAAATAATGGGGTTTTATCCATGCTGGTCGGGGGCAATCAAGTGGACTTCAGAAATTAAGGAGATAGAATAAGGTTGGGCGGCAGAAAATACTTCTTTAACCCCCTGTAGTCCAAAAAAGGTGGTGAGGAATCAGGCAGAACATAGACACAATCTCATAACTGTTTACTCTAAAGCAGGATTTGCTAAATTGGAGTTCACAAACCCCTGTGGGTTGATGAGTGAACTGCAGGAAATTTGTTAGTTGATGAAAAGCTAATAATTAAATCACAAAAATCAATTCACCTTTCTAAAAAGGTGAAATATTTAATTTGTTCACCTGCATGTCATAGTGACCATTAATGAATATACAGTGTCATGCTGAAGTTTGGAAACCCCTTGCAGAACCTGTGAAAATGTTAATAATTAAATCATATAAAATGCATGTTATTTTGTATTTAGTACTGCCCTGAGTAAGATATTTTACATAAAATATGTTTAAATACAGTCCACAAGACAAAGAAATAGCTGAAATCATTCAAATAACTTTCAAAAGATTGGGTGTACTGTGTGATATACGACTGTTTTTTGTTTTGTGATGGTTTTTCATGAGTCCCTTGTTTGTTCTGAACAGTTAAATTGAGCACTGTTCTTCAGAAAAAAACCTGCAGTTTCTTCAGTTTTCCAGCATCTATTGCATATTTGAACCCTTTCCAGCAGTGACTTTATGATTTTAGTAAAATCTTTATTTACTTTTATATATAAGAAAACTTTTGAACAGGATGAAGATGAAGATTGAAATATAATTTTTTTTCCATTTAGTACTGCCCTTCGGAAGCAACAGAAGATGCTTGCATGTTTCTCGGGGGGAAATCCTGTTCAAAAGTTTTCACCCCCAGCTCTTAATGCACCGTGTTTCCTTCTGGAGCATTAGTGAATGTTTGAATCATTTTTTAATAGTTGTGTTTGAGTCCCTCAGTTGTCCTTAGTGTGAAAAGATGGATCTCAAAATCAAACAGTCACTGCTGGAAAGGGTTAAAAAGTGCAATTGAAGAATTTGCAGGACCTGGAGGATTTTTCTGAAGAACAGTGCTCAGCTTAACTGTTCAGAACAAACAAGGGACTCATGAACAACCATCACAAAAAACAACAACAACAACAACAAAAATGTAGTAGATTATCCAGGTAACCACACACAGTATTAAAACCAAGGGTTCCCAAATGTTTGAAGGGGGTTATTTGAATAATTTCAGCTATTTTTTTTTGTCTTTTTGTATCATTCTCCGCCACTATTTATGAGACTACCACGATGCACCTTGTGAACGGTGCTGGAGATTGACACGGAGGAGATGGATTGTCAACTACTGCTCACAAAAAGTATTCTCGTAGAATTACTATTGAAATATAAAATTACAGTTGAACTGATGTCACATGGACTATTTTAAAGGCTTTTTTTACAAGATACAATATTGGTCTTGGTTGTCCTCAGAATCTATGAAGTGTCTATGAAATTTCAGCTCAAAATACCCCACAGATTATTTATTATAATTGTCATCTTTGGGGCGTGTCTAAAAAAACAGATGTTTTGGTGTGTATCACTTTAAATGCAAATAAGCTGCATATTCCCACCCTATCTTCAGAAGAGGGTGTAGTGTATACATCTCTGCTTTGCATACATACTACAATAAACAGTCGGTAGAAGCAACATGACTCAGAGCAAGAGAACCAGTGTTTAGCTGTACATAAGGGAAGCCAAACACACAGAAAGTGGGACAAAATAGCACAAGGTTCGCACCACACTGACCTGTTATCGGTGACTTGATAGCACAAGGAGGACATGTTTGCTAGTGCCACCGAGCTACTAATCTCACCAGCGCAGTGCAATTAAAATACTTTAATAATGTATGCACACAAATATGGTTAAAACATTAGCTAAGCACTATAGCGACATGACATTCAGTCTTACATCCAAATGTCACTGAAAGTGGTAGTTGCGTTGCTGTCTATGCATGGTTAGAAAGCTCTTGGATTTCATCAAAAATATATCAATTTGTGTTCCGAAGATAAACGAAGGTTTTTCAGGTTTGCAACAACATGAGGGTGAGTAATTATTGACAGAATTTTCATTTTTGGGTGAACTTTCCCTTTAAGGCACTATGAAATCAAAATGGACAATTCTTATTTTTTATTATAGGTACTATAAATTATTTATCAGTGGACAAATTATTTTTTTTATTTATTCATGTGTAATCAGAATAACCTTGCCTCCCTCTTGCATCGGCATCTCTTCCCTAATGACGCATATTCTGACGCAAAAGCTGGACAACCTGTCAGTCACATAAGATTGCAGCAACTGCAAATCAGAATGATCCAACAATCCAAACAATTCCCAATGGGCAAAAAAATAAAAAAATAAAAATTGACAGTTATATAATAAATGAATTACTATGTTTACAAAGTATTTCATGTGCAAACTGATCTTGTGGACCTTTACATAACCAGACAAAAGTGTTTCTGGATTTCCATGACCACATAAAGCTCTTCTGCCAGTTTAAGACTCTTTAAAGCATATGTGTTGATGTCACCTTCTGACCAACAGAAGCACCAAGGCATCTGCTGTCTTCTCAAAAGTGACTTCTCAAATAAGTTCTGATTGCTAGCTTCTCCTGTTATTTGTCAGAAAAATGGACACCACTCTTCACCTTCAGACCTGTGCACCTGTCACTATGGTCCTAGCATCCTGCCAAACTGAGAGTGAGGAGAGCATCTGGAGACTAAATCACTGCAATATTGGCATACCGAAATGGGCCAAAGGAGGGAGTGGGATGGGTTAGAGCCAGAGCAACTGACGTATGCTATAATCAAAATCATTTATGCTTTTAGACAGTCACCCCAAACTCTGAGTTTGGACTTGGTGACAGGCACATAGACAAATAAAATCAAATATACTTCAAAGCCTGTGTCCTTTCCGTCACAGTAACAGACAGAGATTGAAAGGAAGGATATGGGGAGGTAAAGGAAGTGTGAAAGAGTGTAAATAACAGTAACCAGTGACCTGTGCACATGTGGGAGTCGAGGAACTAGAAATGAAGATCTGGAGCAGTGACACCTTTCCCAGAACTCCCATTTCCCTCTCAGTGAAGGGCACACGGACAGACTAATACTGGTATGCTGTTTCACTGCAAAGAAAGCAAGGGCTGGAAAAATAATGTAGTGATAAAGGGTTTATATAAACACATCTTTATGAACAATAAATCAGCAAATCGTGAATAATGGAAAAGCGATTACACAAAATAAAGCAATTAATTCATAAAACTGTTTACTGCTTAGATGACAATGGATATTGGAGGATAATAAAAATAAAGCCTCTGAACGAACAAATCAAGAGAGAAGAAAGCCATTATCTGTCAATATTACTCTCTCTCTCTCATGTGTCAGAGCAAATTTCTCAGACTTCTCTAAATTACTCTTCATTTTCCACGTTCCACATACGTATCATTCGAACATACATTACATGATTAACACACAATTGCTGTTGATTTTTTGCAGTTCATGTATCAGAATCAGCAAAAGACATAACCATAGACAGATTATGTAAACGACTCATTGCCAGCTGTCCACTTTTAATCAAAACCTTATAATAGGGTTGAGATGAGCGTCTCCTTATTTGTTGTGCTAAATCACCTCTGGCCGATACAAATTTAAGTCATCACTCTGGTTTGACTACGCAGCAAATACCACCGAAAAAATTACACACATCCATCAAAGTAATCAAATGGAAATAGGTCAGTATTGATTGAATTTAGGCAAGAAATTTGTTGAAAAAATCTTTTTAAAAAGCCTTAAAGGAAAAGTTTACTTTCAGAACACAAATTTACAGATAATTTATTCACCTCCTTGTCAGCAAAGATGTTCATGTCTTTCTTTCTTCAGTAGATATGTTTTTTTTTTTTTTTAAGGAAAACATTTCAGGATTTCTCTCCACATACTGGAGAGAAAATACAATACACTGTGTATTCCGGTTCAAGACAGTTAGGGTATGTCGAAAAACTCCCATCTCATTTTCTTCTCCAACTTCAAAATCACCCTACATCGCTGCATTAGTACCGACCCAGTGTTTACAAAGTAAACCTGCGAAGAAGATCAAACACCCTTTACAAAAAAAAGGTAAAACACATTGTAAGACGATTTTGAAGTTGGAGAAGAAAATGAGACGGGTGTTTTTCGACATACCATAAATTTCTTGAGTTCATGCAGAGACAAGACAAGCATTTAAGGTTAAAAAGCACAGTGCCTTGCGAAAGTATTCATACCCCTTAATTTTTTTCACATTTCACATGTTGCTGCCTTATGTTAAACTACTTTAAATTACTTTTTTTCCCCACATCAATCTACACTCCCTACTCCATAATGGCAAAGCAAAAAACAGGTTTTTAACATTTGTGCAAATTTATTAAAAATAAAAAACTGAAAAGATCCCGTTGCATAAGTATTCATGCCCTTTTCTGGGACACTCAAAATTTAGCTCAGGAACATTCATATTGCTTCTAGATGTTACTACACTTCGAGTGGAGTTAAACTGTGGCAAATTCATTTGAATGATTATGATTTAGAAAGGCACACACCTCTAAGTAAAGGTCTAACAGCTGAAAATGCATATCAGAGCAAAAACCAAGTCCTGAGGTCAAGATAACTGCCTGTAGAGCTCAGTGACAGACTTGTGTTAAGGCAATGATCTAGGGAAGAGTTCAGAAAAATATCTGCTGCATTGAAGGTCCACAGAAGCATGTAGCCTCCATTATCCATAACGGAAGACGACTGGAACAACTAGGACTCTAGAAAATGTCTGCCAGCCCCCATCCAAGCTGACAGAGCTTGAGAGGTGAAAAGGTGAGGCAAAGAATGGCAGATAATTGCCAAATGCAGATGTGCAAAGCTTGTCACATCATACCCAAAAAGACTTGAGGCTGTAAAGGTGCTTCAACTATGTACTGAGTTAAGGGTATGAATACTTATGCAATGTACTTACTTCAGTCTTTTATTTTTAATAAATTTGTAAAATTTGTCACCAAATTACAAATCTGGTTTTTGCTTTGTCATTATTATGGTGTTTGGAGTGTAAATTGATGTGGGGAAAAACTCATTTAAAGCAGTTTAACATAATGCTGCAACAAAACAAAATGTGAAAAAAATGAAGGGGTATGAATACTTTTGCAAAGCACTGTATAAATTGTACATTTTTTTTGGGAATGGCCAATCGATTTGCAAAATAAGACCCTTCTTCCTCAGCTGGGATGTGTTTAGAGCCCTTTAAAAAATGCATTGAAACTGCATATTGGAAGTTCAAACTCTGGGGTCCACTATATGGAGAACATTCGTGAAATGTTTTCCTCAAAAAACATAATTTCTTTATGACTGAAGAAAGAAAGACATGAACATCTTGGATGACAAGGGAGTGAGTAAATTATCTGTAAATTTTTGTTCTGGAAGTGAACTTCCTTTTTTAACTTCCACATAAAGTAACAGGAAAGGACTCAAAGGCTGCCAACAGATGATTTCCATTTTACCTTTTGACTACTAAGGTCAACATCTACAAGTGTCTACAGTGGTTTTAGAAATACTACGCTAATGACAGTGGAAATAATTCATGTAGTGCCAATTCAAATGGAAAAAAAGCCAACTTAAACTTAACAAACCTATATGTATTGGATGCAATGAATCATATCGATTTCTTGATTTTAATTCTCATGATTCTCATTTTTGTATGAAATGATATTGATTCTTAAATCCAATGTATCATGCCCTCCTTCCAATAAATCGCAATAAGCTTTGTGCTTTGTTACTTTTGATAGGTAAGAATGTCTCAGATTTCAAATTCTATCAATTTTATTACAATATTCAAACAATAAATATCACTTTGGCACAGTTTAATGTGGAATGACAGATCGCTGATCAGCACGAAACAAACATGAATGAATGTTCGAAGGTATGTTAAAAGAAAGAGTACAACTTACCAAAATCTGTATCCTGTCTCATGTAATTGTTCAGTGTTTCAACTACAGAAAGACATTAAAAAACAGCTTATAAAAGATATGTCACGTAACGTCACATTTACCTAAAAAAAAAAAACAATAGGCGACGATAAACTTGTTAGCCAAACAGAAAACTTAACTCTAGAGAGGAGCATTTTGCTAAATATGCGCCATATAACATATTCACTGTAATTTTTACTGTTCTTCAATATTTAATGGATGTTTGAATAAATCTGTCAAGACTTTATGAAAGCCACCATTTAAATGCTTATATTTCAAAAATCGAATTAAAGTAGAAATATAATTATGTAACTGTTAAGTTAGTATTACAACTTTATTATTTATAATAAAAACCTAACAGAGTGTAATTTAAGAGTTTGTATACAAATCAGTTAATTTTAACCTTCAATATTATAGTAATGTAGTACCAACTGACACTTGTGTATATTTTACAGCATTAGTTGAGAGATTTTTTTCCCTTGAGAAAATTAGCCATGTACTGTATATGATGTATATCCAAAATAATTGTTATTGAATCAAATTGCAAGCTTGTGAATAGAAATTTGTGTCAAAACCCGGCCCTCATCTCTCATCTGTAATAACTGTTCTTAAAGTGACAAAATTGGCTAAAAGCACCAAAGCAAAAACAGGTATGACTGAGTCAATATACAATTGGTGCCAAAAATAGCACAAGCATTGCATCGACGTCAAACAGACACCCTAACTGCAACTTTAACACACTGCTGCACAAAAACACTCAGACACAACACAGTCCTCTTATTTACTATCTATGCACTGCTGCACCAATTAGCAGCAATTGACACCAGCTACAGAGCACCTGCATCCTGTTTCTCACTGAGAGCTGGGCCAGAGCATTTGGGGCTGATGGTGAGAAAGCTCCTCAAACAACCCCCACCTCAAACCCTCATATCTGTCCATGCGTTGCATGCTGGGTACAAGGCAGCGAGGGAGCAAAGGCTAGACGTGTTTATGTGTTTAGCGTGTTTATCAGTAAGCTGATGATCTCTCTGGTCTTTGTCAGTAAATGCCGCTGCAGTTGCGAAAGGGCAGGCGGCTAGGTGGAGGCTGGGGGGAATAGGATGGCACAGGTTGGGATAGGGGGGTGGTGGGGGCTACAAGAGAGAGGGAGGAGGACCAGATGAAAGAAACAGCTGTATACAAATGACAAGCGTGCATCGCTCACCGCCTCCCACTGAGAGAGGGCCTTGTGCGGTCATTGAGCAGCTTCAAAGCACCAGAGCCAGCCGCAATGCACAAAGAAACTCAAACAGGCTCTTTCTCACACACACATACATGCACACCAGTGCCAGTCTGCTGCCTCTCGCTGGAGAGGTTGCAATGAGACACTGTGTGTTTCTATGCCTGCCTGAGCATGCTAACCTGGCATGATGATTTTGGGGAGCAAGTGTAGTGGTTCAGAGGACTTGTGGGAACAACCTGTTGAGCACTATTCCAAAATGGGCAGTTAGTGTCAGTCCAATCAGCTTGTTTAATATTATAGGCTGTCATTTTATTTTCCCCACAGACAAAACCATTCACAATAATTATAGATGCATCCAGTTTTTTTATGTTAATAAAAAAGCTTTACACATAAATAAATGTATGTAATCCTGTTTCTGCAACTGAATAAAAAAATAAACAAAGGTAATTGCAATTTCTAATCTCACAGTTTTTACTTTATTCTTGGAATTGCGAGTTCGCATCTCACAATTTTGACTTTTTTCTCAGAATTTATAGAGTTTATATCTTTTCTCAGAGTTTATATCTCGCAGTTGTGACTTTTTTTTCTCAGAATAGCAAGTTTATATCTCGCAACTGTGCCTTTTTTATCAGAATTGCAAGTTAATATCTCGCAATTGTGATTTTTTTCCTCTGAATTGCAAGTTTATATGTCGCAATTGTGACTTTTATCCCGGAATTGAAAGTTTATATCTCTCAATTGTGACTTTTTTTTTAAGAATCGTGAGTTTATATCTCGCAATTGTGACTTTTTCTCAGAATTACGAGTTTATATCTCAGAATTGACTTTTTTCTCCGAATCGCGAGTTTATATCACACAATTGTGACTTTTTTTCTCCGAATCGCGAGTTTATATCTCACAATTGCCACTTTTTATCTCCAAATCGCGAGTTTATGTCTTGCAACTGCAACTTTTTTTTTCTCCAAATTGTGAGTTTATATCTTGCAATTGCGTCTTTTTTCTCCAAATTGTGAGTTTATATCGGCAATTCTGACTTTATTCTTATTATTCTTATTTATTCTATTATCTCACAATTTTGAGGAAAAAAAGTCAGAATTGCAAGTTTGTATCACCGTTTGTATTGTCAGAATTGCGAGATGTAAACTTGCAATTGCGAGAAAAAAGTCTAAATTGTGAGATAAAAAGTCGAGATTACCTTTTTTTTTATTCAGTAAACAGGCTTCCATATAAATCTGTAAACTTTACACACAAATAAATGTGTAAAAATCTTCTAACATACCGATTTTATGCATCAATGTGGAAAACAGCTAAAAATAAAGGTGCTTTAAAGGGTTCTTCAAGTGATGCCATAGAAGAACCATTTTTGGTTCCCAAAGAACCATTCAGTCAAAGATTCTTTAAAGAACCATCTGTTTCTTACCTTTTAATAATCTGAAGAACCTTTCGCACAAAGAACCTTTTGTGAAACAGAAAGGTTCTTCAGATGTTAAAGGTTCTTTATGGAACCATTTAGACATACCTTTATTTTTAAGAGTGTACTTGTATTTATTTATTTATTTTGTGGAAATTGTGATGCATTTTATTATAGGATTTTTTTTGTGACAAAAGAACAGCATTTATTTGAAATACATTTTTCATAACAATGCGAAAGTCTTACATGTTACTTTTGATCAATTTATGCATCCTTGCTGAATAAAAGTGTTTTTTTTTATTTACTGCCCCATAGCTTTTAAATGGTTTTTAATTGTTTTTTAAAACAATTAAGATGAGAACTTTAGTTATGTCAGTAGACTAAAAACATATTTCTATGCTTACAATATGTATAATAATAACAACATTATAATATTTATGTTTACTGTAGCCTTTACATTATTATATAGTGAGTCTCAAATTGCTGCATCCACACCACTAGGTGTCATTACAACTTTAAGACAACAGCCAAATCAGGTGTTGCTGGTAGTAAGCTAATTTTTTTAAACTTATTAAATTACATTTTACACTACTAAAAAAATAAAATCTGTGTCACCAAGCTCAGATCGGTACAAAATGGTACAGTCCGGTTAGCAGCCTTTCAACCTGAAGCTCTTATTGCTTAATGCAAAGTTTTGACATCTTGTAACCACACACTGCCACACACAATATTGGCAAATCATGACAAATAAACAAAGTGCAAGTGAAAGTGGACTGCTAACCAGCTGGAGGGGGGCCACGTCGCCAAAGCATACGGAGAGGGTGTGCTTTGGGATGTCTATCTAAGCACCAGACATATTTGGATCTAGTGCCCTCACCTGGGGCAGAAATGAGACGGGGGTGTTTACTGGGGGTGAGTGCAGGAGACATGGGGAGCTGAGAGCCGTTGGGGGGGGGGGGGGTGCAGGCAAGAAGGGGGTGAGTGTTACAAGGAGAAGGAATCGCACCTTCATGACACCCCATAGTAATTACACACTTGAGTGGCTGGACTGTGGAGGAAATTGAAGGCCTGAGCGGGAACCCAGCTGCCTCCTTCTCCCTCCCCATCAGCGTGGTCGTGATTGAGCCTGGCCGTTCGCCCCGCTCGCCCCCTCCCTTCCTCCCTCCTTCACTCCCTCACTCAATCCTCAGAGGAAATGCCGCTTTGTGTCCTGGTAATGAGATTCTCACACACCCAACCTTATTTACCATCCCAGACAGAAGGAGAGGAGAGCAGATGAGAGGAGAGGAACCCAAACATAACCCAACTTTCTCTCATCTACAGAAGTCCTCATCCAAACAGATCTGAGGCTCTGGCTCAGGTGTTCAGTACTGGAAAAAGAACGACGGATATGCGATGTTACATATCGAGATGAATCATATTTAATTGGATGTTTTCCACAAATAACAGTATGACTCAAGCCATTTTTGGGTCATTATAAAATGCCGATTTGGTGCTCAAGAAACATTTGTGATAGTGATAAGTTTACCCAAAAATGAAAATTCTGTCATTAATTACTCAACCTCATGTCGCTCCAAACCCGTAAGACCTTCGTTCATCTTTGGAACACAAATAAAGATATTATTGATGAAATTCAAGAGCTTTCTGACCCTGTATAGTCACCAACAGAACTGACATGTTCAAGGCCCAGAAAGGTAGTAAGAACATCATTAAAATAGTCCATCTGAGATCAGTGGTTCAACCTTAATGTTATAAAAATGTGAATAGCTTTTTGTGCACAAAGAAAACAAAAAATGGCTTTATTCAACCATTTCAACAACTTTTCTCTGTCTTGCTGACGCAGGAGCCGGCGTTCAGACATTGAATGTCCATCTCTCTTAGTTAATCATCTGTATATTCTGGTTTGAAAAAATAAGGCTATACAAAAAATTGCAAGTCATCCTCTCTGTTAAAATGTTTGCGAAGACATTTCTAGCCCTTGGGGTTCAAAAGTTATTAGCATAATCATGAATGTAACTTTGAGCTGTTGGTGGTGCTAGAAGGTTTGAGGTAGAGACTCCAGTTTGCCAAATGCTGTGGTTAAAATACAGACTATCCTCTATCTTTGTGGCAAATTTCAGAACTTTTCTGCAAGCAGTTCTATTGGCTGCCATAGACTCAAGAGTAAAGGAACACTCTTAAAAATAAAGATTCTTTATTGGCATCAGTGGTTCTATGAAGGACCTTGAACATCCATGGAACCTTTCAAATGCAGAAAAGGTTCTTTCGATTTTTAAAATGTTCTTCAAAATGGTTACATATCAAATTGAGGTTTATTTAATTGGACAATATTCAAATAGAGTACTGTTTTTGTAAAATACATAGTGAATATATTAGACAATATTATTGTCAAAAGTTTACACCCCCCATTCAGAATTTGCAAAATGTAATTATTTTACCAAAATAAGAGGGACCATACAAAATGCATGTTATTATGTATTTAGTACTGACCTGAATACGATATTTCACGTTAAAATACGTTTACATTTAGTCCACAAGAGAAAATAATAGTTGAATTTATAAAAATGACCCAGTTCAAAAGTTTACATCCCCTTGATTCTTAATACTGTGTTGTTCTATGGGCTGCCATAGACTCAAGAGCAAAGGAACACTTTAAAAAATAAAGGATCTTTATTGGCACCAATGGTTCTCTGAAGGACCTTGAACATCCATGGAACCTTTCAAATGCAAAAAAGGTTCTTTAGATTTTTTAAATGTTCTTCAAAACAGTTCATTTAGGAACTGTTCACTGAAAGGTTCTTTGGGGAACCAAAAATGGTTCTTCTATGGCATCACTGCAAAAACACCCCTTTGGAACCTTTATTTTTAAAAGTGAAGAAGAAGTAGAAGAAAACTAATGGATACAATAGGTACCTACACACTTTGTGCTTGGCTCCTAATGAAAATACAATTTTGAATATGGAAAAAGAAACTATAACTGTATCACTATCGTTCTCTCATCTACAGAAGTCCTCACCCAAACAGATCTAAGATTCAGGTGCTCGTGACTGGAAAAAGAATGACAGATACATGATGTTACGTATCAAACTAAGGCTTATTTAATTGGACATTTTCCACAAATGACAGTATGACTTAAGCCATTCCTTTGGTCTGGACACAATCAGTTGCGACCGGTTCTTTCTGACCACTTACTCATATGACAGAACATAGTGGCATGCGTTGGCAAGGCCGCCCTTGTTCTCTTGGCACAATGCAAAAGCGTACTTGTCATAGCGGACTGGAAACGCACACAATTAAACACGTCAGCATGGGGTACCTGCCCTGGGCCGGCAGGGACACAGCACTCGCTGTCACCAAAAGCAGCGCCTCTGATACACACACTGCCACCAGACGGATGTGAATGTGTGTGAGAGAAGGGGGGCAGATGATTAAGAAGTTAGTCTGAGCAGCATACAAAACAAAGCGTGACTGTGACCTCAATTTACACCATGCCTCTGTAGTGACACTCAATGTGGATATTCAAAGAGAGAGAGAGCGAGCAAGCGGAGAAAAAGTCTTGCTGTACGGCTTGAATACGCCATTCTTAACAGCCTGACTGGGTCACAGCAAAATGTGTGTGCATGAGCGTCGACAGCCTACTTCGTATTTCTCTAGGAAATACATTTACTTGCAAAACCATATCATTGTGATAAAATAAGTGCCACAGTTAGGCCACAAAACTGCAGTTTGTCTGACAAACTCAGTGACAGTTTAGACGTCTGCTCGGCAAACGTTCGCACAAGCGCTGTTATTCTTGTTTGTGACAGAGGCAGAGAGAGAATTACCTCGATTATGTGCAAAAAGTCAATTAAATTAACTGTGAAAGGCTATTTATTTTAACCCGAGGATACATTTTTTCTGTTCTTAGTAATTATAGAAAAACAGCACAACATGTGTTGGCAAGAGAACAAAGAAAGAAGCTCTAAGACTAGGCCTGACATCATACTGCCATCCTGTGGTTTAAGACATGCACTGCTGTTTTGGTTTAACAAGAAATGGAGAAGACAGTCACCTGTGTACCAGTATCAATTACAGTACATTTTAAAATCTATTCAAATAGAATACTGTTTTTGTAAATTATATAGGAATAATATTTCACATTATCACTGCTTTATGTAAGGTACTGTATTTTGATCAAATGCGGTCTCGTTGATTTAAACAAACATTTCCTGCAAGTGGTTCTATGGTCTGCCATAGATTCACAAACGAAGGAAGATGTAGAAGAAGAAAACTAAAGGATACAATAGGTGCCTACACACTTTCTGTGCTTTTCCCCTAATAAAAACAATAGTTTAATAGTTATAGTTATATAACAATAGCTATAGAAACTATAACTGTATGACCAACCTTCTCTCATCTACAGAAGTCTCTATTCAAACAGATCAGAGACTCAGGTGCTCGTGACTGGAAAAAGAATGACAGATATGTGATCTTACGTATCAAACTGAGGCAATTGGACAATATTCAAATAGAATACTGTTTTTCAAATGCAGCCTTAGTGAGCATAAAAAAACTTTCAAAAAAATTACAAAATATTAACAACCCCAAACATTTGAACGGAGGGTGTATATAATATTTAGAAGTGGAAGAGATTGATTATGTATTGTGCATAGTTCAGTAAGAAGCACCACAGTTATTTTAGAATGTGTGGGATATAAAATGTATTTGGGAAAAAAGCGATAAACTCAACCAGGATTGTAAGTGAATTGTAAGGGTTTTCCAAGAAGATAACACATAATCCAGCTCCATATACTACATTTCTCTATGTCTATACAGTTGAGGTCAAAAGTTTACACCCCCATTCAGAATCTGCAAAATGTTAATTATTTTACCAAAATAAGAGGCATCATACAAAATGCATGTTATTGTTTATTTAGTACTGACCTGAATAAGATATCACATACAAGATGTTTACGTATAGTCAACAAGAGAAAATAATAGTTGAATTTATAAAAATGACCCGGTTCAAAAGTTTACATCCCCTTGATTCTTGATTCTTAATACTGTGTGTGTGTGTGTGTGTGTGTGTGTGTGTGTGTGCGTGCGTGCGTGCGTGCGTGCGTGCGTGCGTGCGTGCGTGCGTGCGTGTGTGTGTGTGTGTGTGTGTGTGTGTGTGTACCTGGTATTCATCACGTTATGGGGACCAAATGTCCCCACAAGGATAGTAATACCAGTAGATTTTAACCTTGTGGGGACATTTCTTAGGTCCCCATGAGGAAACAGGCTTATAAATCATGCACAATGAGTTTTTTTGAGGAAGTAAAAGTGTGCACAATCTCTTGTGAGGGATAGGTTTAGGTGTAGGGCGATAGAAAATACGGTTTGTACAGTATGAAAACCATTACGCCTATGGAATGTCCCCATAAAGCATGTAAACCCAACATGTGTGTGTGTGTGTGTGTGTGTGTGTGTGTGTGTGTGTGTGTGTGTGTGTGTGTGTGTGTGTGTGCGTGTGCGTGTGCGTGTGCGTGTGTGTGTGTGTGTGTTTTGTTGTTTGTTTTTTGTTTAGTGATAGTTGTTCATGAGTCTCTTGTTTGTCTTGAACATTTAAACTGCCTGCTGTTCTTCAGAAAATATCCTTCAGGTCCCACAAATTCTTTGGTTTTCCAGCATTTTTGTATATTTGAACCCTTTCCAACAATGACTGTATGATTATGAGATCCATTTTCCACACTGAGGACAACTGAGGGACTCATATGCAACTATTACAGAAGGTTTTTCTTATTTTGCCTAAATATCATATTTTTTTCAAGTAGTACTGTCCTTTAGAGGCTACAGAAGATAGTTACATGTTTCCCAGAAGACAAAATGAGTTAAATTTACCATGATCTTTAAATTAAACAAATATTACACGCCCTGGCTTTTAATGCATCCTTCTGAAGCATCAGTGAGCGTTTGAACCTTCTCTAATAGCTGCATATGAGTCCCTTAGTTGTCATCAGTCTGAAAAGATAGATCTCAAAATCAGTCTTTGTTGGAAAGGAAATACACAAATATGCTGGAAAACCAAAGAATTTGTGGGACCTGAAGGAACAGCAGGCAGTTTAACTGTTCAGGACCAACAAAGGACTTATGAACAACTATCACTAAACAAAAAAAAAAAAACAACAACACAGTGAATCATTCAGGTAAGACCACAGTATTTAAAATTAAGGGGATGTAAACTGACTGTTGAACAGGGTCATTTTTTATAAATTCAACTATTATTATCTCTTGTGGACTATACGTAAACATTTTTATGTGAAATATCTTCATCAGGTCAGTACCAAATAAACAATAACATGCATTTCGAATGATCCCTCTTATTTTGTTAAAATAATTTACATTTTGTAGATTCTGAAAGGGGAATGTAAACTTTTGACCTCAATTGTACTTGAGCATTTTTATGCTCTCTTGCTGTTGTGTTGTAAGCTCAGATGAGGAGAAGTAAAGCTGAGACGTAAAACTCAAATCACTCATCTGTTTGACCAATATTTTACCGATATTCACACAAGTCAAATGATAAACAGCAACATTTGGCTGGTCTCTACAGAATAGCACTGAACAACACCATCACACCACTGTGTGTTCAACAAGAAACAGTGGTTCAAATTAATTTAATATTTCACTATGTTGTTTGCATAAATGATTTAACTTAACATCCACTCATGCTTAAATGAGATGTTAGAGAAATGCTTGACTTGACACATAGCATTATAAGCTAAATTATTAATATTATTAAAATGTGCATAATGCATGTTTTCATTGCAATCCATTATTGATTTAGTTATCATTGTATCAGAAACAAAACAATTTTGAATATCACTTATCAAACACATACATTGACATCATATCAGTCACAAAAAAAAATCACTCTCTGATTAGGATCTAGATGATGCATCCATCACACTAGTTTTTACTAATGCAAATAAATTATTACATTTATGCATTTAGCAGATGCTTTTATCCAAAGTGACTTTTATGAGCTGGAAACAATTGTGTTTGCAGATTAGCTGTAATCAATAAATGGCTTCAAAGACAAATAAAAAATGAGCATGGTGTTAGCAATGTCAAGGTCATTGGTTTATTTCCTGGGGAATGGTTGAACCAATAATATGTATATTTTGAATTCAGTGTAAATGCTGTAAACAGTGCCTTCATATTTTGATTTAGCTTTAGCTGACTGAACTTCTATATCCAAATAAAACTGAAAATCATCTGTGATCATCTATAACCATTAATTCAATCGTTTATTCCACAGGACACCAATGCAAAGTTCCACTTTGCATCTGAATATAAATTAAAAATCACAACATCTGACAAAAACAGAAAAGAAGCAACAAGACAACTGTGCGTAAATCTAGTTTTTGGACGTTTGATGGGGACGGTTCCTTGCTTGAGAGAATCTGGGGACTGTTAAAAGATTGCAATGATACATTAAGTCATGTAAATTCTGTTTCTGCTCTACTGGTTTTGTCACTAACTCTGAATAAACTAAACAGCTCTTTCTGTTTCACTGTTATCTTTTCAAAATCACCAGTGAAAATAAAATGAATTATGCCATTGCTAATGCAATATAGAGACACAATTACTTTTGACATCAGCACTACTGCGCTGCTCAGCTGAATATTAACAAATAAAGCAAATGATCTGCATAATTAATATGCATCTTAGATGATACCACAACATCAACTCTAACACCCAGACTGGGTGATTAGGTCTTTAGTCATGTACCTGCTGGTTGGGGAACTGGCAGAGGATGTAGGTGAAGTTGTTGGCTTGACAGCTGGCTATGAATGTAGGTCACGAGGTCCCATTGGTCCAGCTGGGGTGGAGATAAAATCACTGGATTCCCATCAGCCTCTTCTCTCAGTTACACACCTGCATATACAAATGGCTCTGAGTGTTATATTTGTTATTTCAATTATGGTATTATATCTAGAGTAGGAACTTATTATACCTCAATCTCGAAGTGAGGGTTATGGCAGGTGTTATGTTTTAGGTCTAGGGAATTTGTGACAACATGTTAATTTCATTGTTTTAACTACTGGGATTTGCACAGTGCTGCTTTTCAATGTAATATCACCCCACCGTGCTGCTGTTTTGGCTTAATTTGGAGCACTAGAGTCATATGCAGCTGCATACTGTCAAACATGCACGAAATAAGTCTTGAGAATTAAACCTCTCACTTCTCTGAGCATTTCTGAACACCAAACCTGCAGAAATATCACATCTGAAATGCTGTGTGATATGGAAATGAGGTTTACGGCACTCTGAGCATGTTAATAATGCTAATCCTGGGATTACGGGCACATTTTCAAGGTGCAATTACATCACCAAGCATCTTGGGATCACCATAATCACAGATTGTGCATGACGCTTCAGCATAATCCTGCCTCATCCTTATTAACTAGCTGGTGCCATCCAGACTCCTGTTAAATAACATTGTTTTGGAAGGCCTTGTTTTTCCTGATTCCACCAGTCTTTAGATCATACCTATACTATTTCATATAGCTGAAATATATATTAAACTTCATCTTCATCTTAAGGCTTCATCCTGAAGGTTCACTTTCCGTATTTGATCTGCTCTGAGTTCAACAATAGCCCATAAGTGTTTAGTTATTGTTTAAAAAAAAAAAATGAAAAAGAATCGCTGAATAATTTGCAGACTGATTTTTAGAAGGGTTTTGACCACTTCTTTAGCTGGTCAGGCTTTTTTTTTTCAGCAAGGAAGGAATAATACTTACTTTTTTCCATTGTCACCACCATTATGTCAACATTACACTTTTAGGTGACTTTTTTTTTTTTTTTAAGTAGGCCAAAATTTTAGCAAGCAACACCAGAAAAACAAAAGCTGCTGCTTATTTTGGCGACAATATAGATCAAATGCTGAAAATCATATCTCTTGTATCTATATTGTTCCTTCTTGAAATTAAGCTAGATCTGCCAATATTTACAACAAAATTGACACATTATTTTTGGATCTGACGATGCTGCCCCATGGAAACACATGTGACCCTGGACCACAAAACCAAGTCATAAGGGTCAAGGGTCATAAGTCATAAGGGTCAAACAACTGATAGCTGAATAAATAAGTATTCCACTGATGTATGGTGTGTTATGATAGGACAATATTTGATTGCGATACAACTATTTGAAAATCTGGAAATCTAAATATTCAGAAAATGCTGTCCTAATGAAGTTCTTAGCAATGCATATTACTAATCTAAAAATAAGTTTTGATATATCTACGGTAGGACATTTACAAAATATCTTCATGGAACATTATCATATCCTAGTGATTTTTGGCAAAAAAGAAAATTCGATCATTTTGACCCAAACAATGTATTGTTGGCTATTGCTACATATACCTGTGCTACTTATGACTGGCTTTGTGGTCCAGGGTCACATATTATTTCAAAATATGGAGGAAAATACGACCAAGCTGAAAATATCTAAGTTCTAAATAAATCAGTGTTTTAACAAGAACAAGATATGTTTGTTGTATGTTAAACTCTGTGGTGCCTGGATAAACCTTCTTAAAGAATCCTACTTTCACCTGTATGTGTATTTCTCCGGGCCACTTGCTGGATTCACGAAATACTTTCGAAAATTATTAATCCAGATGAAATCTATACGCTAAATTCAGTTCATTTTATGTGCACTGATTTACTTACAGACGTGTAGAAAAGTAAGTCAATCTGACTGATTTTTCTTAACCTAAACTAAACTAACTAAACTCACGTGAAAATAAGTTGGATTCGTTTCTTTTGTAATTTGGATTTCATTCAGAGTTACTTTTATTTTGAAAAATGAAAAATAACTATCAAATAAAAAGGGTTGCTAGACCAAAAGCTAACCAATTTCACTTTATTTATAAGGGACATCTAGTTATATTAATACTTTTATAATAATGCTATCTTATCACTTCAAACAAGCTGTAAAACTGAACCGAGTTTACCTTTTATGAAGGGTTCTATAAATACCTTAAACATATTAGCAAATTTACATTGTAAAAAATTAAAGAAAATAATTTCCATGCATCATAAATCACAGGACTAATTTATATCCACCTTAAATCCTTAGAGTATGTTCACATGACAAGACACTGTTTGGATTGTTTTAAATGAATCTTCTTTTACTTATTTATTTTTTTTATCGCTACATAATACATATAAAATAACTGTTCTATAAATTTCAGACCAATTCAAAACTTTCATAACTTTTGTGAAGAAGTTTATGATTCTGAGGAAAAAAGTTGAAGTGACGTAAAGTGTCTTTTATTTTGACTGCGGACGTCACGTTGACGTAAGGACGTCTTGTCTGGTGCTGCTGCGCGGGAGTTTCGTTTTTGTGCCTAATTTTGTTTACACAGCTACTTTTAGCCCGTCATGCATCTTTTCTTTGTGAAGTAACCCATCTAATATTCATCTTAATCACATTACTCCTGAGGTAAATGAAGTAATCTGTGAGCGCTGTTTATATGCAGTAATAACAAAAAGTACCTTGCTACGCAGTCAGTTTTGTCCTGACGTTACCTGTAACGTTATATTTTTATTATAACCTTAAAACACTCCTTTATTCCCATGTAGCCGGTTGAATCTTGTTAAGTAGACATCTTACCATCATGTTAAGTGTCAGTTTAAGTATTATCTATATAAATGTCATAGATGAATTTACAGTCGAGCGGATGCAAAATCCTTTATTGATTAGTAAACATGTAACGTATTTTACAGTTTTGTAATGTAAGTCTGTTTTGCCACAGTCCGAAATAATCAGTCAGTTAATATGATCAATTGTCAGCCAAACTTGATGTAAACTTAGAGTTTACCTAAAGCTGTCAAATGAAAGTCTCATACAGCTCTAATGATTGTATCCTCAGACAGTGATATCCTCCATTGGACACAGAAAAACAGAATGGCTGCGGCTCCAGTGGAGTACACCATAGGAGGGGTGAAAATAAACTTCCCCTGCAAGGCTTATCCATCTCAGCTGGCCATGATGAACTCAGTAAGATTTGTTGTGCTGACAGATTAGTTCTTGTGTTTTACAGTCAATAAATATAATCCTTTATCCTCAGTATCATACAAAGCTTTTAAAACAGCCTCTTTAGTTTTGATTGATACCTGTCACCTATGTTTTATCTCTCTTAGATCATTCGTGGACTTAACAATGGGCAGCATTGTCTGTTGGAGAGCCCTACGGGCAGTGGGAAAAGTCTTGCTTTGCTTTGTTCGGCCCTTGCATGGCAGCAATCACAGTTTGGTATGTCTAGAAATCTTTTCGACAAGTTTTTAAGTGTTCGGTCAATAGTTCTGGCATCTACGCTGACTAAGATATAGAGAGGAGACAAAGGTGCTGTTTCGCATCTTGTAGTGTCAGATTGATCTTTGATGCTCTTCAGATCATTAGGAGACTTGCCACAGTCAAAACAAACTCTTTTTATGATAAAAAATCAGTGTTGGGGGTAACGCATTACAAGTAACTAGGGCTGTCCCCGACTATGAATTTTCATAGTCGAATCAGAATTTTCGAATCTTTCTATAGTCGACCGATAGTCGAATCATCTAGGCTTATGTGCGTGTGTGAATGGGTTGGGAGGGGCACGACACTATAGTCAGCAGGAGGGTAAAACTATTTTTATTTTATTTTATAAGCGACCAAAACTGCCTGCCAACTGACAGACAAACTTATTTAGGTTTAAATAAAAACACAGAACGCGTCTTTTAGTTCTAAAAACGCGAGGCGCACAGCACTGCCTTTTTTGGTGACTTTTAATGAAAGAGCAGTGTGCTGCGGTTTTTTTATGTTGCTAAGCAACGACCAAAACAGCTGTCCTGTCAGTCAATTCAAAGGATTATAGCGCAAGAGCTCTAAAATCTTAGTTTTTTGCTGTTAAGTAAACTGTCATATTAGCAGAAACCCTAAATAATACAGCTCCGGGTTACCCACGATAGACACCAAAGGTTTCTCCTCCATTTCTTGGAGTCTCCGGACTTTTTAAGCAACGGTAAACTTTCGTCACCACAACAGAAGGCCCGCCTCTCCATTCATTCGATTGGACAATGGAAAAGAACGCGAATGACGTTGGGCGTTTTTCCGCTCAGAGTTGATTTTTTTTTTTTCAACTTCAGGCGCTCAGAGCGCTCCTGCAAAACGCGAGGCGCAGCAGGCGGCGAAAACAGGGTGCAGAACGCTCACTGCCAACAGAAAACCATTCAAAAGAGGCGCCTCCAACTGCAAAAACGCGTTCGGTGTGATCGCCGCCATCCCTGCCGTCAAGATGGTCCTCATCTCGTCATGCATCAGGGAAAGTGAAAATTAAATTAGTCACAGGGGTGGTTGGATTTATTCACAAACACGTTAAATATATTTATTGAACGCTTCTTTCTTTTCACTTTTGTTTTTACTGCATTATCATAATCAAAGGCTGTATATAACTTAATATAACCGTACAAAACCAGTAGTTCTGTGTGCAATTAGACATTGAGCACCCCCATATTGGCAAAATGGTATGATGCTCGTTTCACCCGCGAAGATTCGACTGTGAGATCGGTGGTCGAATCAGGCTCCGCATATCGATGCATCGAATCTTCGACTATTCGGGGACAGCCCTACAAGTAACACAGATTACGTAATAATATTACTTTTTCCAAGTAACTAGTAAAGTAACGCATTACTTTTTAATCGACAAGAAAATATCTGAGTTACTTTTTCAAATAAGTAACACCAGTTACTCCCCCCATTTACTGATGAATGTTGAGAGAAATTGTAAGATACTAAGAGTAAGTTACTTTAGTTCTAGAATAATTGTGAACATGCATTAATTCATATACTCACTAAAAAAAATAGAGTATTCTTCAAAATGAATAAAAACATTGAAATTCAATACAAACCTGCAATAATTAAGTATGTTAAATAATACAAATATCCTTTTTTATGCATTTAATCACATTTTATTAACCAATGTTTTTGCTCCCGACCTTCGATGATCAAATACATCCATACATCTTGAGCAAAAATTGCTCAAGATAATCTAAGATTTGTTTTCCTTTTTTTAATTGCTGAAGAGTTGACCTTTTTTCTTCTGCGGTCTAGCCTGAGGCTTTTGATGTGAAAAGGCTTTTACATTTGCCAAAAATATAACTTTTTATATTACAAACAAACAAGCAAGCCCTGCCCAGGTTTAAAAAGTAATGCAAAAGTAACGTGACGCATTCCTTTCCATAAAAAGTAACTAAGTAATTGTTACTTAGTTACTTTTTTTAGGGAGTAACTCAATAATGTAATACATTATTTTTAAAAGTAACTTTCCCCAACACTGTAAATAATGGAGACAAACCAGACATACACTATTGTTCAAAAGTTTGGGGTCATTCAGATTTTTTAATGATTCTAAAATAAATTTCTTATGCTCACCGAGTCTGTGTTCATATGATGAAAAACACTACAAAAACAATATTGTAAAGCATGATCTATTTTAATATATTTTAAAATGTGTGATGGCAAAGCTGAAGTTTTTGCATTCTTTGGGGGAGAAAAAGTTTAAAAAGGTATAATTAGATTTGTGTGTGTTTATCAATGTTAAAGAGTTTACTTGTCATGTTTGATCAATTTAATACATTCTTTCTGAATAAAAATGATTTTCTTTCAACATTGACCGCAACTTCCATTGCATGTTATATATCCAAGACCCCAAATTGAATTCTGAGACATGCTACTCTGTCTATGATCTCTGTGATAATAAATTCTCATTAACTCTTCACTCTATAAAACTAAGAATTCACGTTGCCTGTCATTTTGTTTGTTTTGTCACATATAAAGGTAAGGAACAGGATGCAGGCACTAGTTCGGCTGACTGTAAGAAACCAGAAGTGGCTACTCCATGTCAATGTGTGTGCCATAACCGAAATGCACACCCTACTTCCAGCAGCGCAGCATCTAGACCGCCTCTGGTTGATCTTCCTTGTGAAAGTACTTCTGCTCAAGCTACAACCCCTCTCTCAAAAGAAGGTAAGCATTTTCTAAAACCTTTTGACCAAAAGAAAAACATTAAACGCCATGATGAATTACCCAAAAATGAAAATTCTGTTTTTAATTTCTCACCCTTATATCATTCCAAACCAGTAAGATCTTTGTTTATTTTTAGAACCCAAATTATGTTTTTTAATGAAATCCAAGAGCTTTCTGACGCTGCATAGACAACAATGCAACTACCATGTTCAAAGCCCAGAAAGGCAGTAAGGACATAATTAAAATAGTCCATTAAAATAATGTGACATCACTGGTTCAACCTATATTTTATGAAGCTACAGTACGAGAATGCTTTTGTGTGCACAAAGATAACAACTTTATTCAACAATTCTTCTCTTCCGTGTCAGTCTCCGCTGCATGTTCACAACAGTACACATGCGTTGCTGTCTATGCAGTGTCAGAAAGCTCTCGGATTTCATCAAAAATATCCTAATTTGTGTTCCAAAGATGAACACAAATTAACGGGTTTAGAACGTCATGAGGGTGAGTAATGACTGAATTTTCATTTTTGGGTGTTGTCTATTTTCATAGAGTATGTTTTCTTGTTTCAGCAGTCAAAAGTGACCAGTCTAGGAAGTCCACTTTGTCTTCCCGTCTCTCTGAGAAACTTCAAACCTCTCTCTCCAATGGAGAACAAGATGATGATTTTAAGATTGACAGGAAGCGTATTCGTACACCAAGCACAGAGCAGAAGGTACTGCTGCAAATAGCTTCTATTCCTGTGACATTATTGATTGGCTTGTTGAGTCTTGTCATCACACTCTTTTTTTTTTTTTTTTTTTTTTTCCACAGAGCAGCAAGCGTAGATGCCTTGAGCGAGGAGTGATTTACATTGATGATGATGATGATGAAGAGGAGGAGCATCTGGAGAAACCGGTACCCGGGGCTCAGAGTTGGACCATGGAATTGAACAGCGGTGCCAGAGCTGACAGCTGCCAGTCGCAGCCACAGTGTTGTGTGAGTGCACCTCAAACACACTTTCTGGTCTTATCTCTAATTAGGAGACTATGATGTAATAAAGTGTCAAAATTAGCCATGGAGAGCAGTGTTTGATATTTCTCCACATTTCATCATCCAGTAGCATTAAAGGGATAGTTTGCCCAAAAATTTAAATTCTGTCATGATTTACTCACCCTTATGTTATTCCAAAACCTGTATGACTTTGTTCTGTGGAACACATAAGAAGATATTTTGAAGAATGTTCATATCCAAACAGTTTTGGTAACTATCGACTTTCATTGTATGAAAATATAATTTCAATTTGTTTTCAAAACATCTTCTTTTTTGTTCCACGGAAGAAAGAAAATCATAGAGGAACATAGTGTGGGTGAGTAAATGATGACATAGCTGCCATTTTTAGGTGCACTATCCCTTTATCCCTACCTCAGCAGTTTTACTAAGGATGGCACTGAAATAATATGTTATTATAATAAGAAATATTATAATTCATTATGTAGTTGCAATGTTTAATCATATATTGCATATATGTGACCCTGGACCACAAAACCAGTCTTAAGTAGCACAGGTATATTTGTAGCTATAGCCAAAAATACATTGTATGGGTCACAATTATCGATTTTTCTTTTATGCCAAAAAACATTAGGATATCAAGTAAAGATCATGTTCCATAAATATATTTAGTAAATTTCCTACAGTAAATTTATTAAAACTCAATTTGATTAGTAGTATGCATTGCTAAGAACTTAATTTGGACAACTTCAGACAACAAATTTCCCAATATTTTGATTTTTTTTTTTTAAATTTTTGCTATCCTAACAAACCACACATCAATGGAAAGCTCATTTATTCATCTTTATTCACATTTATTCATCTCAATTAAAAAAAAAATAACCTTATGACTGGTTTTTTGATCCAGGGTCACGTTTTTTGTGTTATTTTATTGTTGACCACTTGGTGGCAGCAGAGGATGGTTCATAACAGTGGTTTCAAAGGTTCATGGGGATATTGTTGGATTTATTGCGTTTTTTCACCCTGCTGTTTTATACTTAATTATGTGTTTTTAAGCAGGAATTATCTGTTTAAGTACTATAATTTGACTTGTACTGTGCCACAACAAGCAATATGACTCCAGATTAAATGTATATGCACACATAGTTGTTTTCATCTTACATAGGATGGGGCCAAAGCAGTGCCTGACTGAATGCAAAACTGGGTTTTTATGGAAGTTTGAGTATGCTAGATTTGTTTAGTTTTAGCTTATAGACTATGCGAAGGTTTCCAGCCTTTTGGATTGCACTTTATACGTCTGTCTGACCTTTTATTCATAATTTGGTAACCTTAAACAAACAATTGCCACTTCATAATTTCCATTTAACGAAAATCTTCCTAATCTGGGGTTAGGAAGTGTTATGTTTATTTGTTTTGTTGAGAGAGACTCGACAAGATGCATCACAAGGCCTCTTAGAAAATCTGATGCAATGTAACAAACACCACAGGTATTCACATGGCCAGTGGTGAAAAGAATCGGTGTCAGTGTGATCGTCCTGTCACACCGTAGGACATATTGCTTACAACCGGCACAATGGAAAAGGAGTGACTTGTGCTATGCGTTCCTCAAGATTGGTGGACTGTCACCGAAGAGGACGGCCCGGGCCTGATGGGCGGGCCGACGGGTGTGTTGAGTAAGGGGGGAGAAGGGAAAGCAGGCCTTAGGTTTCACTCTCTCACCTGACACCGTTCTCGGCCCCTGCCAGCGCTGACTGACATCTTCAATGGGCCCTTTGAAGCGAGCTCCAGTTTAATTAAGAGGTTTGCCTTGCTTGGCAGTGATCTGTGAAAGCCTGGGATAAATATTGAATGGGGTTCACCCGCTGGTTACGGCGCTCCGGGGATAAACAGGTGCTTTGTGAGATTGGGGATTTGCGGGGTGGGGGCGCTCCGGGGCAGCTATCAGGAGGGCTATAGGGAGTAAAGACCTCACTGAAATGCTTCACTCGCTGTCTCTGTCTCTCGCCCGCTATCTCTTTCTCTCTCTGTCCATCTGTATGGTGAGGGTGCAGTGGCCCAGGCAGGCGGACAGTGTGAGATTTCAGTCTCTCAGGTGTCAGGCTCTCAGAGCCAGCCTGTTGAAATGCAGTCTTCATTGTTCACGCTCACACTCAGGCCTGCATCTTCCACCACAGGGCCATTGTAGAGCGCAGACAATCTAGCCTCACCATCTCAAACACAGGAGCTGCTCTCTCCACACCTCACCTGGCAAACAGAAATGCCACTGTCTAACAGAACAAACCCAGCTCTTATAATGTTTTTCACCAGTAACTGATAAGTACTTGGTAGGATCCTTCGCCTCTTCACACAGGAATTTAACAATTCCGCTTCTGATGCTGATTTGTCTTAATAATTCTGGTTGCTTAATTGTTCCACTATTGACTCCATCTAATTCGTATGTGTTTGTGATTGGATAAAACAACTAAAGCACGAAAATTTTTTTACTTTATTAGCTGCTACGAATGTTTTGGAAATTCATTAAAAAGAAACGGTTCATTAAAGTTGTTTACTAGGGAGTCTTTTGACTTCATTGGTCACATTGTAATGTGTTTATGAGCCAGTTGTTTTTAGTGAATCAGAATCAAGAGCTCAAGAATCGTGCTTCATTGGTTGTGCTGTAAAAAAAATAAATGGTTCATAAAAATTGTTCACTTGGGAATCTTTTGACTTCATCGATCGCAGTCTGTGTTTAAATCACTAAAACACCTGGCTGTTAAGTTTATTTGCTTAAGAATCTTACTTCATAAGTAGAGCTGTAAGATTTTGATTTATTATAAACAACTGTTTTATAAAAGTCATTCACCTGGGAATGTTTTAGCTTCATTGTTTTTGCTGTGTTATTTACAAGCTAGTTGTTTTTAGTGGATCAGATTAGGGCTGAGTAAAAAAAAAAAATGATTTCTCGATTTGAATCAATTCTCATCTTTATGAAGCGAAATCGGTTCTTAAAGGGTTAGTTCACCCAAACATGAAAATTAGCCTATTAATTACTCACCATCAAGCCATCCTAGGTGTATATGATTTCCTTCTTTCAGACATATCCAATCTGAGTTATATTAAAAACAAAATTTTGGCTCTACCAGCATTATCATGGCAGTGTGTTTCTCTTCAAGATTCAGAAACAAGTCCAATAAAGTGCATCAAACCATAATAAAAAGTGTCTCACACGGCTCCTGGGGAGGTTAAATAAAAGTCTCCTGCATCGAATCGATACTTTTTGTAAGAAAAATATATGAAACGTAATAATTACTCTAATCTAGCTTGCGCTAACAGTCGTACACGGAAGCAGCTCCCGGCGGATGACGTCGGCATTACGCAGGTGCCGCTCAGAACTGACAAACGTGGACATGGAGAGCCCGAAACAAAACAACAGTCACAAATTAGAAGTTCAAAACAAGGATTTGTAAAGAAAAATGTCAGAGGATTTCGGTATAAACCAAGAGGACACTGGTTTTCCTTTGCTGAAGTAAAGAAACTTTGCTTCCTTTGCTCCTGTAAACAAACGTTAGTTTTCACAAGACTCACGGGCACATTTGCAACTCCATCATCCAACCGGAGATGCTTCCGTGTACGACTGTTAGCGCGAGCTAGATTAAAGTGATTATTACCTTTTAAATGTGGATATTTTTCTTACAAAAATGCATCGATTCACTATAGGAGACCTTGTTTTACCCACCGGAGCCGTGTGAGACACTTTTTTATTATGGATGGATGCACTTTATTGGACTTGTTTTGGACTGATGAAAAGAAACACCCACCCACTGCCACGATAAAGCTTGGGAGAGCCAGAACAATTTTTTATATAACTCTGATTAGATTCGTCTGAAAGAAGGAAGTCATATACACCTAGGATGCCTGAAAGGTGAGTAAATAATTGGGCTAATTTATTTTTGGGTGAACTAACCCTTTAAATCCTAAGAATGAATTAGTGTAGCGTGTTTTCAGTTAACAAATGGAACATTGTAGTGCCTCTCCCATCCAATAAATCGCAATAAGCCTTGTGCTTTGTTACTTTTGATATGAAACAATGTCTTAGATTTCAAATTCTGTCAATTTTATTACAGTATTCAAACAATAAATGCTGTTGAAGTGTGAAGTATATGTGAACTGATCCTGTTCTCCACTTTAATTTGAGTTATAGCATGAAATAAACGTAATTGAATGAACATCCGAAGGTATATTACAAGAAAGAGTACGGCTTACCCAAATCAGTTTTTGCCTCATCTAATCCTTCCATCAGTGTTTCAACTGCACAAAGACGTCAAAATGACATTGTAAACAAAGTCACGTAACGTCTTTACCTTAGACATTTAACATTTTTACCTCAGAAAAACATATTCGGTGACCTTAAACTCATTAGTCAACTAGACAAAATGCACTTTAGAGAGGAGCGTTTTACTAAATATAAGCACCATATACCATATTTAATGTTTAATTTATGTTTGAATAAATCTGTCAAGTTATGACGTCCACCATTTTAATGTTTGTATTAAAAAAAAGAATTTTTTAATTATGAAATAATTATGTAATTGTAACTCTATTAATATAAAAACTTAATTAAGTGTAATTTAATCAGTTAATTTTAACATTCATACATAATGTAGCTTACTCTAATGTATATTTTCCAGCATTAGTTGAGAGATTTTTTTTTTTTTTTCAGAGAAAATTTGGCACTGTGTACTGTACCTGATATATATCCAAAATAATCAAAATCGAATTGAATCACAAGCTTGTGTGTCAGAAGAGAATCAGACCTTAAATCAGAGTCATTATCTCAGGAATCGGACATTACTGGTTGTCCTGTATGTTTTTGATTCATAAAAAATAACCCATTCATTTGAACAGTTGTTCACTTGGGAAGCTTTTGAATTCATTGATCACACTCTGTGTTTGACTCATTAAAAGCAAATGACTCGTAAGACTGACATAAGGTCTGACTTTACTAGTTACGCTGTATGTTTTTAGTTAATTTAAAAGGGCGAGTTCATAAAGCTCATTTGGGAATCTGGCTTCATTGGTCGTGCTCAATGTGTTTGATTTACTAAAAACAACTGGCTCATTAAAATGGGAATCAAGACTAGAAGCGCTGTTTTTGATTAATCTTTGATTCGTCGTCTGGAAATCTCGTGACTTCATTGGTTGCTCTGTATTTTTTATTTATTTTTTTGCCTTAAAAGAAATCGCCTTATAGTAGTGATTCACTTGAGAATCAGACTTCACCGGTCATGAAGTTATAAAGATTATTAGTTCCTTACTCTACTTTTCAAATATTCATTAGCCCCAGAATACACCACATAGTGACCAGCAGCTTATTTTATGCATTTGTAATATGTGTGCTGGCCCTGAACTGTAACTAGCTGTTAGGTCCCACAAGAGCTACAAACCCCCGGAGACACTTTCCCAATATCCTTGCTCATTTTTTAGTGCCAGAACAATGGGCACATTTTCTTAGCAGAGCATTGCAGGTGTCTGCCCCTGACTGGAACAGCATGCTTGGGTTAACGCTCCCACACAATGCCACGCACTGTTTTATTAGGAGCCGCTGTTGAGGTCTGGAGTGGCCTGAGGTGTAGTTCTCTGCTCCACTGATATCAGGGCCTCGCCATGAAAGAATGCGCCACTCCGCCTGAATGTGTCTGTGGCGGCAGGTTCGGCCAATGGAGGCTGTTATCTGCATTCCAGGGGTGTCTTATTTGCTGTGCGGTAGCGAGAGGGGCCGAAACTGTGGCAGGCTGCGTGTAACGGATACCCTTGTGTCAGCTGTTTCCTGCACGGTTGCTGACAAGGCCTCCCATTCACAATCAGCCCTTTCTCTCTCCCCCCCTGCGATGAATAAGTAATTATTCGGTATAGGAGGCAGGATACTTGGACTGGCCTATTGAATGTGGCAGCAGCAGGTAAGGTGATCGGCAGGGCCGTAACTCTTCCTGCGAAGCCGTAACCTTAGCTGCTGCCAGCTCTCTGTTTATTTAGCACGTCGGCCCGGGTCTTTGTCCCGTCGGGGGACGGTTTGCAAGACAGGCTCACGTTCGCTTCCATTCTATCACTTACTGTAATATTTAATGGCAAACAAGGTTTGAGAAGCAGCTCGGGTAACCGGAGCCGGACCTCTTCAGTGGAGTGCAGGCTAAAGGACAGCTTGATCCCTGATGTGAAGGTGTAACACACGCCGTGACTTAGCATTTGCTTATGAGGGATAATCTTACTGTCACTCTTAGGAAAAGAAGACAAGCTACAATTATTTTGAAGGACTGAAGCAAGACATATAGGAGAGTTTGTTTATTGCTATCAATCAGTATTGAATGTTTAATTGTACATGCTCATGTAAATGGCCTTTTCCACCATCTGATGCTCACTTAAAAATCAAAACTAATTTTAATGTTAATTAATAATAATTTTACACGGTCAAATGTAATCTTTAGCTAATTTAAAAATGAACAATAATTTTTATATGCACAATATTGTGATGCCTAAATTCACTTGTAGTCTGTTCATACACGCAAGTCACATTTTATTTTTAGATAAGACAACAAGAAACAAAATGAAAGTTATAAATGTTATAATTAAGCTATGCTTTATTTGTATAGTCAAAACTTTGAATACACTTTCTAATAAAAATTTAAGTGCTCTAGACCAGTTTGCCATTTACAATTTCTTTGACCCTGATTTATTATTATTATTATTATAATTATTTATTATTTAAACATATGCTGTGTAAGCATATGTATATTACCTTTCAAAAGTTTGTGGTAGTAGTATTTTTTAATCTCTTATGGTCATCAAGTCTGCATTTATTTGATCAAAAATACAGTAAAACATAAATATTGTTCAATTAAAAGTTAACTGTTACATACATTTTAAAATGTATTCCTGTGATTTCAAAACTGAATTTCCAGTATTCCTTAATAAATAAAACATTCAAAAGAACATGATTTATTGGAAATAGAAAAGTTTTTAAAATAAATACATGTCTTTTCTGTAACTTTTAATCAATTTAATTAATCCTTGCTACATAAAAATTATACTTTTTTTCTTGGGAACAGTCTTACTGACCCCAAACTTTTGAACCGTGTGTTAATAATAATTTAGTAACAGTCAAATGTAATCTTTAGCAAATTTAAAAATGTAGTATTTAAAATAGTTGATTATTGTGTGTTTTATGTATTTAGGCAAAATTAAAAAAGAAGGTAATGTTGTTGAAAAATCATGTTGTTGAGAAGGGGAAAAAATTCATATACACAAGTCACATTTTATTCTTAGATCAGACAAAGCAAGAAAAATAAATAAAATGATTATGAATAAGCTATGCATTATTTATAAAGTCAAAACTTTGAATATGCTTTTTAATAAAATTTTAATAGTGCTTTACATCAGTTTGCCATTTACATTTTCTTTGACCCTGATTTATTTTTGTATTATTATTTTGACATGTTTTGTAAGCATATGTACATTTACCCTTCAAAAGTTTGTGGTAGTTTTTTTTATTAAATCTCTTATGCTTATCAAGTCTGCATTTATTTGATGAAAAATACATTAAAACATGAATGTTGTGAAATATTATTACGATTTAAAGTTAACTGTTACATACATTTCAAAATTTATTCCTGTAATGGCAAAACTGAATTTTCAGTTTTCAGCAATCAATGTTGAAAACAGTTGTGCTTCATAATATTTTAGTTTTCAGTATTCCTTAATAAATAAAACATTCAAAACAACATCATTTATTGGAAAATTAATGTTTTTATGCTAAATTAAAGTTAATGTTTTTGAAAAATCATGTGGTGGGGGAAAAAAAGTCACATTTTATTTTTAGATAGGTCAAAACAAGAAACAGAATTTTTTTTTAATAAAAAAAAAAATTATACCCGTGAAAACAGTTGTGCTTAATAATTTGCAGAATCTTACTGACCCCAAACTGTATTGTTTTAACATTTTTTCATTTTGAAATTAATTCAGCAGAATTCTGCAGATTTTTTCCCAATAAAATCAGGACAGAAAATAAAAAATAATTAGCTTATTCTGTCTGCTCATACCTATCAGAAAAGATTAGAAACCTGATTCATAAACATACAGCGAAAGATTAAGCCCACTAATCCTTAAGGTGAAGAAATATTGACTCTGTCCAGTTCCTTTATAACAGCTCCTTTATTAAATATTCTAGGTATAGCAGTTCAGATATACTGTAGATTAAACACTTCATAAGCTTTTTTTTGTTTGTTTTAGGCATACAGTATTTCAGTACTCGGACAATACCACTGTCTCCCACAGAATGAAGCAGTGACTCTCTGCTTGACACCAGCTGTGTAACACATGAGTTGTGTGTCATTCCCATGAATGGAGGGGAAAGTGGGACACTTAAAATGCTCATACCATCCTCAAGATCAGTTTCACCACTAGAGCTGGCTGCAGGCAAGCATGGCCCTTTGTGTGAAAGCTGCAATTAAAGAGATCCAATCAGAGGAGCCAGTAGCATGAACAATGGCACGGTCTAAAATTACAGTCTTGCTTGGGGTCATTCTGTCTTGACTTAAAGCATTTGCCTTGTTATGTGAACGATTATCTATATGACCACTTATACAAAAGCCTTTTCATGAGCTGGACAAACAAGGGCTGTAGAATTTGCTTCAAGTAGGTTGTTTCTCTTTGTAATGTTTATGCTTGACTTGTTTTTCTCTCTTTGTATTCGACAGTCTCCCGTGTCTTGTTCACTCTGTCCTTGCGCCAACCTCAAAGCAGGACAGAAAACGGTTGAAAAGTCCAAGGACAACGATAAAGACAAAGAGGGAAGCGGAAAGAAAAAGATCCCAAAGATCTTCTTCGGCACTCGTACTCATAAGCAGATCACACAGATTGCACGGGAGCTAAAGCGGACGCTTTACACCACCGTGCCCATGACTATACTGTCCAGCCGAGACCACACCTGTGTCCATCCCGAAGTTGTGCCTCATGCCAACCGCAACGAGCGCTGCAAGGAGCTGCTGGAGGCCAAGAACGTGAGTCGGCCCCTTCCCAGGTTACACTGTGACATCACAATCACCTTTAAGCACAGGTTCTTCATTCATCTGTCATCATCAGAGCCTCTCAGAGGGATAAAAGAAAGTAGACTTAGACATCTCCTGGTTCACTGAGTTCAAGGCCTGAACCCTCAACTCAATATGAAGTGTTGTGACAGAAATCTAAAGATCGTCAATTCATCTCTTTCTCTCAGATGTCCAAAAATCTCCACTTATATTTCAAGGCTGTGAAATGAAAGTAATTCTCAGAGACAAAAATTCTGGATACATTAGACAAAAAAAGCTTAATGCATTACTTAAAATGCTTATTTTAAATTTGGCCTTTGTTTAGAATAACTAAAATAAGATTTAATATTTTTAGATTTTTTTCATATTTAGAAGATCTATGAATATTAGTATATTTTATCATATAAATAAATAATATTTATCAATTTTTTCTTGTTACCGCTTATACTGCTGTATAGGTGTCAAAACATTGCAGTTATGCTTATGTTGTTCAATGCAATGATGACTTTAACCAAACAAAGAGTTAAAGGGATCATCAAACATGTTCATGTCTTTCTTTCTTCAGTCGTAAAGAAATCATTTTTTGAGGAAAACACTTAAGGAATTTTCTCTGTATAGTGGAATTCAATGGTGCAGCTTCAAAGGGCTCTAAACAATTTTTTTTGTAAAGGGCCTTTTACTTTGTAAACACTTGGTTGTTACTTCTGCAGCGATGGAGGGCGATTTTGAAGTTGGGGGAGAAAATGAGATGGGAGTTTTTCGACATACCCTAACTATATTGAACCAGAGCACACAAGTGTAGAATTATTAATTTATTTAAGAAAATGACAGATTGTTTCGCTAGATAAGACTATTTCTTCGGCTGGGATTAGAGAAGCTGCATTTAAACTGCATTTTGGAAGTTCAAACTCCCAGGCACTGTTGAAGTCCACTATATGGAGAAAATTTCTGAGATGTTTTCCTCAAAAAACATTATTTCTTTCCGACTGAAGAAAGAAAGACATGAACATCTTGGATGACAATGGGGTGAGTAAATTATATGTAATTTTTTCTTCTGGAAGTGAACTAATCCTTTAATATAATGTAAGTGACATCTCTTACTGAAAAATGTAATAGATAACCCGTAAAATATTTACATTATTTAAAAATCCACATTGTTTTATACATATTTTGGAGTATGGGAGGGACATTATTTCAATGATGTAATATGGTTGCACTTGGTGAGCTACTGGCACTACTTGTTGCTATTTTTACTGCAACACAACTCTACTCACAACACCTAATGAAAGAGCTTAAAGGTGGCGATTGATATAAGTGTAGACTTAAACCAAATGGTGTACCATCGATTTTCCCCACAAGGAGTCTAAGCACCACCGGATATTGAGTGAAATCTATGCTGAGAAACTCTTCAGTGGCTGCAGCCTTATAACAAGCGTCTGCATGTTTTACATCTTGCCAGGAAAGCATCAAGAGTTTCTTTCAAACAGCTACTTTCAGTAGCTGTGGTCTACTAAAAGTCTCAAAGGCATCAGAGCTAAAGTGGAGAGAACAAAGACGCAGGTCTTTAGGAAGTTTTATATGTCCACAGGCATCTTCCCATTTTTTTTTACCTCTTCTTACCACTAGGAAAGCAGTGAAGACTTGCATTGTTTCTCTTGTTGGCCTTCGACTAAAAATTACAACCAAAAGCCGAACAATGTGGCATTGTATCGGTATTTTATTTTCTGAGTTGTTGCGGTAAATATAGCAACAGGTTGCGCCAGTAGCTCACCGAGTGCAACGATTTTACATCATCGAAATAATGGCGCCCCAGTCCAAAATATGTATAAAACGTTGTGGATTTTTTTCAAATAACGTAAATATTCATTGGTTTTCTACTACATATTTCAGTAAAAGACATCATTCATGTTATATTAATCCAAGTCTTAATACTAGGGGTTCCCTTTAAGTAGTTTTAAATAATGATGGTTACAATGGTTACAAATTAGCTCCATTTTGGCAATTGCCAGCAATGTATAAAGCACAGCTCATATAGAAGTCACTTTCAAATCAAAGAGCTTGTTTAAAGCATTGAATCCATGTGAACAATTTGAAAGTGTGGTGTTTCACTCGAAATTATTGATGCTATTTGGAAATGACTGGATTTAGACCCCAAAATCCACTGAACTGCAGTAAATGTGGCTGTACCTTAACAGTTTCTGTCTGCAAACAGTTTGATTGAAGATACATTTTTTTGGTTGTCCAAATTGGTGGTGCATTATTAGAATGGTCTTATTTTAGATTTGTATATGATAATGGTGTTTTGTGTGTGTGTGTGTGTGTGTGTGTGTGTAACCCCTTCATTCACTATTTCCACTGACCACCTAAATGTACAGGTCATGGCCTGTGCCCTATTCATCTTTAAGTGTAGGGCCTAAGTAGTGATCAACTCATCATGAATTTGTTAGCCATTGAAAGTCTTGAATTGGATCTTGTGAACGGAGATTGACCCACTCTTTACTGTGGAACCAAACACCTCGTTTCCTGATCTTCACAGTGGCCTGCAGGCCAAACAGCAAGTGTGGCCACTTATTCTGTAAACCCTCTTCTCCTTTCACTGTAACACCGTCGTAAGAAAAGAAGACGAGCTGCCGACCCTGAAACGCAAACCCTCGCTTTAAGGTTTCACAAACTTAATCTCCGTCACCAAAGCTGTGGAGAACAGTTACAGGCGATAATATCCCCAATCAGTCATACAGACCTTTTTTGTTGTGCAGCCTTGTCAAAGGCTTCAAACGCACTTTGTTCCAGTGGGAGCTTCGGTATTGTCCGTGTTGCTTAGTCTCTGACCATCGGGCGGCCCGCGTAATGATACCTATTATGCTGTCACCACAGGTGTCCACTCACCTCTCGACTGTGTCGCCCCCCTGCACATGAAAGCGGGGAAGACCGTGCCGACAACCCCGCTCGGAGAGAGGAGAGAATGAGCTGTCGCTTTCCTCACCCTCCCTGGGGCCCCATCTCTTGTGTCCTCTTATGAGCCCCACTCCGAGTCTTTATTCCGCTCTCCTGGTCTTACTGAATGGCTGAAGAGCGTAGGCCTTTCAGACACTTGTCGTTAGGTCGCACAACCCTCAGCAGTGCCATCATCGCCTTCATAAGAGTTAGAGAACAGGGGGATCAAAACGGCACGATCGGGTTGACATTTATCCCGTGCTCTCATTGATGGCTAATCCCTCTTTGAGTATGTATACTGGAAGCTGCCATCAGCCTTTCAGCAGCATGTTACAGGTTCCAGTGAATCATGAAACAATGCACAGATGCTTCCCTTTTCTGCAGGGAGACACCTGCCTAAATAATTGTAGAAAAAACACTTTTATTATAAGGAAATGATAGGGATATCAGTTGGTGTTCAAGTCTGTGATCCCCTTTTTTTATATATATACATGAACAGTTTGTGTCAGTTCATGCATTCCAATTAAGTTCTGCCAAGTGCATGCCAAACATTTCTATTTTTTATTAGAGATCGACCGATATGGGTTTTTCTATAGCCGATGTTTAGAGGTCAGGGTCAGCTGATGGCCAATATGTGCCAATATCTGCCGTTTTTTTTTGGCCGGTTTTTAGGGCCGATATCTTGAAGTTCTTCCCTTTATTGGCATGCTAAAATGTCACACTAATAATAAGTGGATGCACATCATTTCTAAACTTAACATCATGAACAATGAACACGATGAACCATCTTTCGGATCTTGATTTTGTGCACTGCACAGTATTATTATAAAAGAGTTAACCAAAGTTAACCAAACAGATCGAACTGACCAAGTATTAAATATATAAAACAGATAATATAAAAACTGTTAATCATTTACATAAAAGTTTTTACACTTATTTAATTACTGAATCACATCATTCATTTGATTCATTCGAACAGCTGATTCATTCCTGAATAAAGCAAGTGACTCTCTTTATGAATGGAAAATTGAATCATTTCACTAGATTCGTTCAAAACCGCACATTCATTCATAAACGAAACACTGCTGTGTTTAAATGGATATGCACAGCGGTTCAGTTGTGACTTGTTTCAGAATACTTTTGATGACAAAAGAGAGCAAAATCTTACTTTTGACGACGAAATAAAGCAAAATCAGACAATGGCGTAATCCGCCTGCCACCCACCTGCACCTACATTTGTTCTCTGATTTAGCAAACCGCACGCAATCTTCCTATTACAATTATTCTAATTCTTAGTTTTGCGTGATGATATGATGAATGGGTGGTTCATTTTAACAGCTGATCTTCACATCGCTGCACACTTATATAGGCTTAATCGCTCGTTCTTTTAAGCCAAATCCATGCTGAAAAAAAAATTACGTTTACTGACATCTGGACATGACCATATATGTATAAATTCGCAGTATCTGAGGTGACGGAGAGGACGGTGCAGGCGCATCAGGTGCAATCATCAAAATATATTTAAAAGGAAGCTGGCGCCACGGTCCTGACCACATAACCCAGGTTCAGATTTTAGAAAATGTAGTTAATGTTTAAATCATTATTGATTTATCTCATCCACCTGCGACCCACCCACAAGTAATTAGAATGCATTTTTTTTATTACCCGACCCGCGGATATAACCACCCTCCGTGCATCACTGTGTCCGAGCGAGGCGGAGTAATCGCAACCCTGCATTGTTTGTGAGAGCCGCCGCCTTCTCCACCCCACGCACAGAGTGAAATTCTCCGACTCCAATACAGGAAAAATAAAACAGAACTTATAACACTGGGGCTAATATGTTAGCAAGCTGCTGATCGTTTTCGACTACAGTCCTTAAACTTAACTGCAAGCAAACCTTTAACCAGCCGTAGCATTATGCCAGTTCCCGACGGTTCTATGCTTTTCTTTCACTAAGTGAAAGCAACACTTCATAGTTTACTAGTAATAAGTAGTATATATGTGACCATCGGACAGAATTTAAGCCTTACATTTATCTCTCAGAACTGTTATTGAACCTTACAAGAGTTTTGGCTTGGGGTCCTTCATAGCAGCACGTTCTACGCACCAATAACACGGGGCTGCCCGCAGACATGCCTGACTTTAAATCGGCGCTACTAAACACTGATATCGGCCGATGCCGATATATTAAAAAATGGCAAATATTGTCCCGATATATCGGCCGAACGATGTATCGGTCGATCTCTATTTTTTATAAAAAAGTATTATTTGTGTTTGTGTTTATATATTTTCATTCTTTTTTTAGGGTATGTCATGCCGGTACTACCACAACGTGCATAAAATGCGTGATCAGAGCACTTTACAGTGGGTTCATGGGCTACATCAGGCCTGGGACATTGAGGATCTTGTGCGTCTTGGTGGTAAGCTGCGGTCCTGTGCTTATTACGCAGCTCGGGAACTCATGCAAGATGCCTGCATCGTGTTCTGTCCTTACAACTACCTGCTGGACCCCCTCATTCGAGAAAGCGTAAGCATCAATGTATAAGCTACTACATAATCTATATAATATATCATGTAAAACGTATTTTTTTGCCCCCTTTGTTTCATATAGAATTTGAATTTTAAGTTTTATAGAATATAATTTGCTTTGTTCCATAAAAAATAAATGAGTTGATGAATTTTTATTTTTGGAAAGTGCTTTGATGTGTGTATAAATAATATATGTACTAAGAAATTTGTTATTTTATTTAACAATGATGCATAAAAATTATATCAAATTTCTAATTCTATTTACCAAATGATTACAAAATCCAGGAAAAAAGCATCACAGTTTCCACAAAAATATCAAACAAAATGTTTTCAATGTTGAAAATGATAAGAATTGTTTCTGGAGCACCAAATCAGCTTATTAGAATGATTTCTAATTATTTCTAGTTTAATTTCAATTCTAACTATGTGACTGAAATCTGGAATAATGGCTGCTGAAAATTCAGCAGAATTTAATTTAATTTAAATTTACATTCTCGCAATTTCAGAAATTTGTTGTATGAGGGTCGAAAAAGGGTTTAAGCATAAAAACAATGAGTGTAATACTGCTTTTAATTGTTGTTTTTCCAAAAAATATAAATAAATAAAAATATGTTTAATTTAATTGCATTTTTGTTCATACATTTTTCCCTAATTTACAGAAGACACCCACTAAAATGTCATTCAGTGTAACAATCTTGTCAGGCATATTTACAACAAAAATCAATTTAGGACATATTTAAGGACAAATTACTTTCACCTCAAATACTATTAAGTTTTTATATTTTTAAAATTTGCCACTATCCTAGATTTTGTCCATTTGTCAGTAAAACATTTTTAACTCATTTAAAACACAATAAAATGTTATATATGCTCCCTTATTCTTATATATTTTTTAATATGTACAAGTCAGAATAAGCATGTTGTTTGCAATATTGTGTTACTCTGAATGACCATGTAACATTTTATTCTCCAAAAAACTTATTTGAAACCTTAAAAATAGACACTTTACTTACATTTAATATGCTTTCTGTAGACATAAAATCACTTTTGTAAATGTCTTTTGACGTGGACATCCTAACATCTTTGACCCATGAATATCTGAACATGCAATACATCAAAATAAACAACAGTGCCTCTACTTTTAAACCAAAAAAAAGTTTTATTGTAGCTTCAAGCATTATTTTTTATGAACACTTAAATGTAGGTAAGTTTTATTTAAAAAAAGCAATAATTTGATCAAAAAGCTTAGAAAATCACATTTTTATCAAATACTATCTGAATCATATTAAGTACGATGATCAAAGCAAAGATCACTTCCATTAGCACTTCCTTCAAATTCCTTGGTAACATTAGGCAGTTTTCATTTATATGCTGTTTATTGTTGATAATAACATTATTTTTCATATGCATCTGCTTGCATATTAAATCGCTAATTTCTGAGTCTTCCTCGCCTGTTTTTGATCAGGAGATTCTGGACTCATTCAGGAGATGCGTAATAGCTCCTTGAGCATATAAAGCCATGGTCACACTAGACTTTGGGTATGCGAAATTCCCTCAGCGGTCGTGATATGACATCATGATATGCAGCGTCTTTTTAAAAACTTACAAGCTTGCGTTTCCGGTCTGATGCATTTACATGCATATGAATGGAAGTCAATGGAACGAAAAGTGCAGTGTGACCACCCAGTGAAAATGTGGAAACCCAGAAACTTCTGTGTTCGGCGAGGAAAGAGTTAAAGTAGTCAGTTGAATATTTCAAATAGGTGACACATTTGTTAGGCTGTTTGAAGGATTTCTGTATTTATCCATCTGGTGATGACTGTCATGTTGTTCCTGCCAGATGGAAATCAATCTAAAGGAGCAGATTGTGGTTCTGGATGAGGCTCATAACATAGAGGACTGTGCCCGTGAAAGTGCCAGTTACACTCTGAACCAAGCTCATCTGTTACTGGCACGTGATGAGATTGATGGAATGGTGACACACAACATTCGGCGTGATCAGCACAGGCCTCTGCTAGCCTTCTGCTGCAGCCTTGCCAAGTACGGCCCATCTTCTCTCCAATAGTTTCTCATCATAGCCAGTGGGATATCCATATTCTGCTTCGTCATGAGTTATAATATGTGACCCTGGAACACAAAACCAGTCTTAAGTAGCAAGGGTATATTTGTAGCAATAGACAAAAATACATTGTATGGGTCAAAATTGTCCATTTTTCTTTTATGCCAAAAATCATAAGGATATTATGTAAAGATCATGTTCATGAAGATATTGCATAAATTTCCAACTGCAATATGAAAACTTATTTTTTGATTAGTAATATGCATCACTAAGAACTTTATTTGGACAACTTTAAAGGTGATTTTCCATCAATACGTCAACGCTTATTTATTCAGATTTCAGATTGTTTTTGTGTTACAGGGTCACATATGTCGGAGATATGCTTTCTGAAGATTCTTGATTTTGTTTATTTGGAGTAATTTGTGTTAAATTGGAAGATTAATACTCAAAGTATTGCTCTTTAAAAGTTAGATTAATTGTGTTTGTTTTCTTACATTTTATATAGCTGGGTCCAGGAGAGCTGCAATAGCTTGGAAGAGCGTGAATATGAGTCTTCCTGTAAGGTCTGGACTGGGACAGAGATTCTTGGCATCTTCCATGGCCTTGGCATCACAGCAGACACCTTCTCTTTGCTACAGGTATCCTTCTTCCATGTATCGTCCTCTCCCCTTTGACCAGAAGGAGTATACTAACAGTCTGTCCACTTTTTTTATCTGATTTGTGTCTGCTTTGTGTAGAAAAACCTGGCAGCGGTACTGGAGAAGGAGGAGCGGATCGGGCTAGTGAACGGGAGAGAAGATGTGGTGCAGGTTCCCACCATCAGCTCCAACACTCAGTCAATGCTCAAAAGCCTCTTTATGGTTATGGAATTTCTTTTCAGACAAAACTGCAGGTCATTATCACAAACTACCCATCATTCTTCTTACCTTCTTACCTTACTATCTCTAAAAAGGTTTTTGGCAGTGGTTTTTAAAGACCCTTTAAAATCACAATTGGAGTTTTATGGCTTCTAGTCCATGTCTTTTAGCTTTAAGGCTATCTTTATGCTAGTGTACTCCTTAAAGTTGATGACAAGATTTAAGTGTAAAATTTACAGAGGAAACAAATTCAAAATAAACTGATTTTTTTTTCTACTTCTCTTTTTGCTACTGATGTTTGAATAGGAGATGCTATTAAAACATTGCTGTTCTAATTCTCTCATACTTGCAAGTCACAGGACAGTGAGGGTTGGTGAAATCAGTTTAATGACATGGTCTTCAGGAAACTTAATGGCTGAATAAATCTTGCCTAATTTAATCTTGCTAGCAAAATTCCAATGTATTTCAGTGTATTTGACAATCCTTGTCTTTTTTAAAACTTTGATTAAATCTTCTGTTATGTTTAACATTCATCTGTTGGTTTTACTTGTTTTGATATCACTGTTTGTAAATATGTACAGGTTTGCAGACGACTACCGTGTGGCCCTTCAGCAGAGCTATATGTGGACCACCCAGCAGGACCTGCCTGATGCTCAGGGCTTTTTTGCACGACCTCAGCGTCGCAGACAGAGCACCCGCACCAAAACTCTGGTGCACACCCTGAGCTTTTGGTGCCTCAACCCTGCTGTGGTAAGAGCAACTATTTTTGCTGTAGTACTTTTAAAACCTCAATGAGAATATCTCAATATGAATTTTAAGCTGTTATGTCTTGTGATGTGTGACAGGCATTTTCAGATTTGAGTGGCTCAGTGCGGAGTATCGTCCTGACCTCAGGCACCCTCTCTCCCATGGGCTCCTTTTCCTCTGAACTGGGCATCAAATTCTCCATCCAGCTGGAGGCGAATCATGTCATCAACAAGTCACAGGTTAGCATAAGATATTTTAATAATAAAATTTGTGAAAATCGTTACACATTTTTTTCAGGATTCTTTGATAAAGTTCAAAAGAACAAAATTTATTTGAAATGTTAACATTATACATGTCCTTGCTGTCATTTTTGATCAATTTTAATGTGTCCTTGCTGAATAAACGTGTTAATTTCTTTCAAAAAAATATTACTTAACTTTTTAATCATAGTGTAACTTGGGGTATGTTCAAATTTTTTATGTTTGGTTCGTTTAAAACAAACTTTGGTGCGATTGCTCTGTTAGTGCGGTTCATTTGAGTAAGTGTGAACGCTGCCATCTGAACCCTGGTGCGCACCAAACAAGCAGATCAAGACCACTAAAAAGATGGGCCTCTGCCTGCTACCAAACAAACTCTGGTGCGGTTTGACTGAATATGAAAGCAACACAGGCCAAATACTTCTAAACTAATCAAAAACGCAAAGTAATGACAAGATGCAATGCTATGCGGCATGATTTCACAAAGAGAATCAAATGAGCAGAGGGAAGACGTGGATCAACGAGGAGGTAAAGTGTCTTCTATGAGCTCTTTGTGAGTTCACAGGTGGTAAAAAATAAAATCATATACACGCAACAATGAGCGCTTAGTCCAGCAGATGGCATTAGGTGTATTCAACTTAAAGTGGCGCTGAGCAGACCGATCAGTGAATGGATACTTTGTCATACCCCCGCAACCTCAGGAAGTTAAAGTCGAACGCACGTTGTTTGGAGTGTTCGGTGAGTTCCATCAGGAAATATACGTAATTCAACCTGACTAATCAGGTTGTGAACATTATCACTATGCCTTTAGGTTTGGTATCTTTAGGTTTGCTGTCAAAAATGCCAGTGTAGACCCAGGACCGAATGTATAATTTTCCTTTTGAACCAAATTAACCTGTCAAACTGAACTACAAGTGTGAACACATCCTTGAATTCTTAGTTGTAATATAGGTGTGCGTTTATGTTGCAGGTCTGGGTTGGTACAGTTGGTGCAGGGCCTCAGGGTCGTAAACTTTGTGCCACATTTCAGCATGCAGAGACATTTGCCTTCCAGGATGAAGTTGGGGCCCTGCTATTGAAAGTGTGCCACACAGTGGGTCGAGGGGTTCTCTGCTTCCTGCCATCCTACAAGGTGCGTACAATTAGTATTCTCTACAGTTAGTGCCACTGGCTTATGTAAACATCAATATTGGCGTTTGTTCAAATCCCTAAGTTTAACTATCAAATTTAGAAGCACCATTTGTGCTAACAATGTGAATAAACAGGCAATAAAATGGCTGATTTAAAGGAATAGTTCATCCAAAAATGAAAATTCTGTCTTTGATTACTTACCCTCATGTTGTTCCAAACCTGTAAGACCTTTTATCTTCGGAACACAAATTAAGTTTTTTTTTTTTTATGAAATCCGAGAGCTTTCTGACTCTGCAGAGACAGCAACACAACTGACACGTTCAAGGCCCCTGAAGATAGTCAGGACATAGTAAAACTAGTCCATGTGACGTCAGTGGTTCAAGCATAATGTTATGAAGCTACAAGAATACTTTTGTGCGCAAAGAAAGCAAAAATAACTACTTTATTCAACAATTTATTCTCTACCGGGTCTCTGTCATGTGTTAACCATTTGTGACTCTGGACCACGTCTTAAAGGATTAGTTCACTTCCAGAACAAAAATTTACAAATAATTTACTCACCCCTTTGTCATCCAAGATGTTCATGTCTTTCTTTCTTCAGTTGTAAAAAAAAAATTATGTTTCTTGAGAAAACATTTCAGGATTTCTCTCCATATAGTGGACTTCTATGGTGCCCCCGAGGTTGATCTTCCAAAATGCAGTTTAAATGCAGCTTCAAATGGCTCTAAACAATCCCAGCCGACGAAGGAGGTCATATCTAGTGAAATGATTGGTCATTTTCAAAACAAATTGACTATTTATATACTTTTTAACCTCAAATGCTTGTCTTGTCTCAGCTCTGCGATGCGCATGCGAGTTCACGCAGACATTGACAAGACAAGCGATTTGGTTAAAAAGTATATAAATTGTAAGTTTGTTTTGAAAATGACGATTTATATATTTTTAACCAAATCGCTTGTCTTGTCAATTGTTTGTTTTGAAAATGACGATCGTTTTGCTAGATAAGACCCTTTATCCTTGGCGGGGATCAGTTAGAGCCCTTTGAAGCTACATTTAAACTGCATTTTGGAAGTTTAAACTCAGGGGCACCATTGAAGTCCATAATATGGAGGGAAATATATCACAACTTAATTTTTGATTGGTGATACACATTGCTAAGAACTTCATTTGGACAACTTTAAAGGTGATTTTCTCAGTATTTTGATTTTTCTGCACCCTCAGATTCCAGATTTTCAAATAGTTGTATCCCAGCGAATGGAAAGCTTATTTATTCAGCTTTCAGATGATGTATAAATCTCACTTTCAAAACATTTACCCCTATGACTGGTTTTGTGGTCCTGGGTCACATTTAATCTTACCCATATTTTTTGATCATTAAGAACCAAACAAAATTAAACATTCTGAACCACCAATTGTTTTTGGTCATGTCAATTTGATACTGCAGCTCTACGAAGCTGCCACTGGGAGGCCTTAGAGACCACAACTTTGCATTTCTGTAAACATGCTGATGTTTTCCATAAAATGCTATAAAATATCATCTGCATGCTGTGTAAGACTGTGGTTGCTGTCTGACATTCCGGTAGAGGATCCACTAACCCATAACACAAGAATGAACTGTTTTAAAATTCAGTAGCGGCGGTCAGACGATGACCATATGCGCTAATATGTAGCCATAATGTATTATGGATAATGAACAAAACCTTTGAGTGCTGGCTCATGGTTTTTCTGTATCCCTTTTCAGGTAACAGGTTCAATTATTGAAAGCCATTGAAAAATACTTTGTTCCTCATTGTTTGTTACGTTTAGCTCATGAATAATTTAGCCCTATTCAAGCTGCCTGTCAGGATGTACCCTCAGAGGGGATGATTACCTTTCTTAAATATCTGTGTGTGTTGATGTGCAATTCCAATATATTTCAGCCTACCAGGCTCATAGCATGTTTCCCTAACTTGCAATTTCTTTATATTGACCACGTAAATTCCCTATTATATATCATGCCCATGTATGAATGTTCCATGTGGATTAATATTTAATCTGGAAACTGAGCAGTTTAGGGACTCATTGGAGACTCTGCAGGTTCTGGAGCCTGAGAGTCCCGTCTGAGGATGAGCAGACCATCTGTAGTCTCCAGACACCTCTCAACACTCCTGCTTGATCCCTATCTCTCCACTTTTAGAGACCATGTGTGTTTGTGTCTGTTCTGGCTATTTGTCCCCATGACACCAATTGTGCTATACCAGCCTCAGGCCCTTACACAAATAGATACGCAAGCTCTTTACGGTTCTCGAGGTGTGCTTTTGCATTTTCAAACCTGTCTCATTTGGACCCTGTTAACCACAGTGGCCCATCTTGTCTGGCATGACCTCATGACAAGAAGGGCTAAACATCTGGGAGGGCCTGCTTATTAAATGTGGGTTAGAAAAGGTGAAAAGATCTTGTGGAAACGCAGGATGCTTTTAAAGCAGATTAAGATAAGGGCCATTAGAACTGACGTCGCCAAGCTGTCTGTGTGAAGATGCATCTACGCTGGCGCCTGGCGCTTGACGTGGGGTGGAAAGGAGGGGTTGGTGGATGTATCTGTGCAACTTGCATCCTCTCAAAGTCAAAGTGCTCTACAGGGGGTCTGAGCATAGGCTATGAGCCCCCAAGGCCTCTTAACATGTTGTCTGCAGTCTCAGCAGTATCAGTAAAGATACTATAGAACATGTGATTCAAGGGATGTCTGTTACAGAGATATTGTATTTATTCATTTATTTATTTATAACAATCTTATTTTTTTTTTGTAAATTGTTTATGCAGTCTGTGCAAACACACAATATTGTTCTCTTCGATTTCTTTCTCTTTGACTTTTTCCACTTTGACTTTGACTTCTATTTCGATTTTTCCATCTTCAAATTTTTTGATTTTTGACTACTTTTTTGACTACTTCTTGGACTTCTTCTATTTCGACTTAATCGTTTTTAACTTCGTAGACTATTTTGACTTTAATGTTTCTTCTTCGATGTCTTCTATTTTTTCTTCTAAGGCCTCTTTGATTTTTTTTTTCCTCCTTTGACTTTTTCCACTTCAGCTTCTTCTTGGACTACTTCAATCTCTTAAATACTGTCTTCTTTGATTTTCTTCTTTTTTTTCTTCTAAGGCCTCTTCAGTTTCTTCTTTGACTTTTTCCACTTCGACTTCTTTGACTTTTTTTCGATTTTCCATCTTCGACGACTTCGATTTTGACTTGTTCTTCTTATTCGACTTCAGCGATTTCTTCTTCATAGGCTGTTTTGACTTCTGTAATGTTTCTTCAAATTCCTTGATTTCTTTTTTTTTTTTTTTTCTAAGGCATCTTCAATTTTTTCTTCTTCTTCTTCGACTTTTTCCACTTTGGCTTTGTTGACTTCTATTTTGATTTTTCCCTCTTTGACTTCTTAAACTACTTCAATCTCTTAAATACTGTCTTCTTTTTTTTTTCTTCTAAGGCCTCTTCGATTTCTTTGACTTCGATTTTGACTTGTTCTTCTTATACTTCTTTCTTATTCGACTTTAGCGATTTCTTCTTTGTAGGCTATTTTGTCTTCTGTAATGTTTCTTCAATTTCTTCGATTTCTATTTTTCTTCTTCTAAGGCATCTTCAGTTTTTTTTCGTCTTCTTTCCACTTCGACTTCTTTGACTTCTATTTCAGTTATTCCCTCTATGACTTATTAGGCTACTTCGATCTTTTCAGTGCTGTCTTCGATTTCTTTTATTAAGTCCTCTTCGATTTTTCCTTTGACTTTTTCCACTTTGACTTTTTTGACTTCTATTTGATTTTTCCATCTTTGACTTTTTCGATTTTGACTACTTCTTTTGCGACTTTATCGATTTCTTCTATGTAGACTACTTTGACTTTAATGTTCTTTGGCTTTATTTTACTTAAACTTCTTTAAATTCTATTATGATATTTCCCTCTTCGAATTATTAGAATACTTCAATCTCTTCAATACTGTCTTCTTTGATTTTCTTGATTGTTTTTAATTTTTTTCTTCTAAGGTCTCTTTGATTTTTTTTTTTTCCACTTCGACTTGCATTTCTATTTTGATTTTTCCATCTTCGACTTTTTCGATTTTGACTACTTCTTATTGAACTTTTTTATTTTCGACTTTATCGTCTTTTTTTCTTCTTCATAGACTATTTTGACTTGTTTAATTTTTCTTCTTTGATTTCTTAAATTTTTTTCTTCTATGTCCTCTTTGATTTCTTCTTCTTTGACATTTTCCACTTCGACTTCTTTGACTTCTATTTATATTTTTCCATCTTCGACTTCTTTAATTTTGACTTTTTCTTGACTTCTTCTATTTTGACTTTATCTGTTTTTTTCTTTGTAGAATATTTTGAATATTATTTTTTTCCTTCTAAGGCCTCTATGATTTTTTTTCTTCTTTGACTTTTGTCACTTTGACTTCTTTGTATTCCCGTAGCTTCATAAAATTAAGGTTGAACCACTGATGTCACATGGACTACTTTAACAATGCCCTTACTACTACTTTCCTGGCCCTTGAACGTGTCAGTTGCATTGCTGTCTATACAGTGTCAGAAAGCTCTTGGGTTTCATCAAAAATATCTTAATTTGTGTTCCAAAGATGAACAAAGGTTAAACGGTTTGGAACGACATGAGGGTGAGTAATTAATGACAGAATTTTTATTTTTGGGTGAACTATCCCTTTAACGTCCATTTTCTCAGACTCTGTCCATTAATTGCTTCGTTGTAGATGTGTATCAAAGTAAATGTATCTGCACTATGCTGTTGTACCACTGTAAAGTGTGCAACTCCTTTTCTTTAAGCTGTCCATTAGTGAGGCAAGCCCTTCTTCCAGCTATAGCTCTTGACTAGATAACAACCGATCTATACTTCAACAGATCTTGTTCTTTATCTGTAGTGTTCAGTTCTCACTGTTGGCCTCACACTAATGGCCTCCTCCGTGTCAGCACTGAAGAGTGTGGGTGCTTGCAGGCAGGTGGCAGGGGCGCCACTCTGCTCCGTCCTTGGCGTGATCGTCACTGTGATATTTGACAGCTGAATTATTTACAGCAGCTACACGTCTTCTCCTGCCGCCACCAGGGCCCTATGTTTCATTTATGCCACCCTACAACCAAGTTTGTCCATTATTTAGAGGCCTTTTGCAAAGGAAAAAACAGCAATGTGTTGCCACATGACAGAATGGCGTCAAGGTTGAAGGAAAATAGATAAAGAGCGGTGTAGGTGGCAGAGAAAATGAGAGCGAGAGAGAGAGAATGCACAGAGTTGTGCCTCGCAGTGCCACCTCACCACAATGTCCCCTCGGAGAACTGCATCCGGTCGACTTAATCTAGCATGGTGATATAAGCTGAGTGATGCATATATTTAGTCGACTAACCACAATAAATTATTCACCTTTTGTTGTGCCTGTGGATGTTCGCTAGATAGCCTTCACTCCACTTTGTTTTATCAACAGCTTCTGTAGATATTAACCCCTTCTTGTAAAGACAGTTGTTAGTCTTACCTCTTTACTGTCAAAGACAAGGGCAGCAACATTTACATGTACACCAACAATATGATTATTTCCAATTGTTAGAGTAAGGATTTTTGCTGATTAAGATGGTTATGTAATACTTGCAAACAGGGCTGGGCGATAATACAACAACAATAATTATTGTGACATAATTGTTCGATATAATGTTTATACACCAAAAGCAGAACAAAATGACTTGAATCATTTGTGTCCCTAGACCACAAAACCAGTGTTGGGTCAAAATTATAGATTTTTCTTTTATGCCAAAAATCATTAGGATATTAAGTAAAGTTCATGTTCCATGAAGATATTTTGTAAATTTCTTAGATATATATATATAT